>NC_133769.1:238522598-238844398 GCF_003597395.2 Chelonoidis abingdonii
GGACACAGTCCTGACTTCGGAAAGTTCTAACCTATCTAAGTGAATCTAAAAAGAAAAGAACGAACATGTTTCTAAGTAGGAAGAAATAAAAGTGTGCTCATATCAGCAGTGGAATGAAGATGGAGGGAGATATCAGCTCCAAGGATGTGAGAAAGATCTATTTTTTAAAGATAGGAGCTTAAACAGGTAGTGTGTAGTGTGTGTTGGTGAATGGCACTGTCACCTTTGTCTTTCGTCAAACTCCCACCGATAATGAAAAATGGATGATAGGAAACAGAGATATTCTGAAATCTCACAACCAGCAAATTGTAATAAATTGGTGGTCAAGCAAGATAATGTATTGAGCATTATCTCTTTTTGCTTTGTTTAGGACAACATGTCCTCCTTGTGACCATGGAAAGAGATCACCTGCAGAGCAGGACCACTAAGAAAAGGTGGTGCTACAGAAAATGTGTGGTGCAAGAGGCCCAACAGGGGATTTATACTTTCTATATGTGGTGGTGCAAGAGCCCCAACTTTCTAAGTGTGGTGCAAGAGCCCACAGGGGATTTTATTAGGCTTTCTATATGACACAGAATAGCAAACCATGGAGGTTTGCTTCACCTCACTGCTCAGTGTTTGCGGCTTGGGACAGAACTAGTGATTCCTACCTGTAGAATAGACCCGCAGTAGCTGGTGGAGACGAGGGCTTCAAATATAGAAATGTAGGCCTGGAAGGGAACCTTGAGAATCAAGAATCCAGAACCAGCACCTGTACTTAGACATACAAGAAAAACTAGAATTTCCTGGCTAGGTTTTTGTCTGCAACCTGAATTTAAAAACATGGTTCAGTGATGGGGATTCCTACACTCGGCTTGGAAACCTGTTCCAGAGCTAATAACTATTGTTTAGAAAATTTTCCTTATTACATATAATTTATAATATAATCATCCTTGCTGCAGATTAAGCCCTTTACTTCTTGCTCTGTCCTCCAGTTGGACACGGAGAACAATTGAATCCAGTCTATTTGAACAAGCCCTTAAAACATAGTTTGCAGAACTGTTAATCACAGGTTTCCTTCCCCCCCATCCTCCTTTTGCTCAAAGTAACAAATATGCTCATTTTTTTAAACCTTTCCTCATGGCGGTGTTTCTAAATCTTTTGTCAGGTTTTGTTGCTCTCCTCTGGATTCTTTCCAAATTTGTCTTCAACCTTTTAAGTTGTGACTGCCGGGAGGAACGTGGATACAGACTCCACAGAGGGCTACTAGTTCTGAGTAGAGTGGTGATTACTTCCACCATGTCGACATCAACTCTCCTGTTAACACACCCGAATATTAGTCTTTTTTGGATCTACATCACATTGTTTGACTCATATTCATTTGTGATCCCCTTATAACCCAGAATTCAATTAGCAATGAGTCCCACCATTTTGTAATTTTGCATTTATATTCCTCCAAGTGGAAGTACTTTGCACTGTTTTATTGAATTTTCTCTTTTTGATTTCAGAGCTGCCAATTCTTCAAATTTGTTATGTCCTTTTAATTCTAATCCCTGTCCCCAAAGGCTTGCAAAACCCCATCTCAGCTTGGTGTCATCTGCACATTTTTATAGCATCCTTCCACTCATTATCCAAGTCATTAATTGAAACCAGATACAGGATTGATTCCTTGTGGGGACTCCACTAATTGCCTTCCCAGTTTGACAAGCAAACCTGATACTACTTCTGTGAGTATGGTCTTTCAACCAGTTGGCACACCATTATCAGTAATTTAACTAGACTTCATTTCTAGTTGCTTCTGTGAATAATCATTCGTAAGTGGTCAAAAGCCTACTACCAAATCAAGCTACACACCTACTGCTTCCCCACATCCATTGACTCTGTCGAAGCTAAAAAATAGTTCTATGAAGTTGTATGCAGGTTGTTGGAGTAGCTGTAGTCAGTACCAGGAATACTGGGAGATAAAGTACAGCTAAGGTAATATTTTTATTGACCATCTTCTGTTGATGGAGAGAGAAAAGCTTTTAGGTTCCACCAGAACCTGCTTCAGCATGCTATGAGTGGCTACCAGTCTGGGTTAAAAATAAACTTGCTTTCTAGGTCCTCTCCACATCATCTCCACAGCACAATTCCTATCATTTAGGCTGCGGACTGCATAGATATTGTGGCCATTAGAATAACACTACACCACTGGAGACTGTCCAACCAAAAAAGACGGGAAAATCTTAAACAGTAGTTACTATATCGGCGCAGAGATGTGACAATGGAATGTGCTCAATATGAATCCCCCCCCAATGAAATAATAATCCCAATAGAAAAGCTTAAGATAACTTTCCTATAAATAGAGTATTTTTTTGGTTTCAGAAGAGTGGGTAAATTTAGAAAAGCTGACTGGAAGTTTTGGAATTTCTCTGATGTTTTCTCACAGCCTGTCATCTGGACTAAATATAGTCCCATTGTTTCCCATTTGTAACTCCCCCATCGACCGCTTGTATCCACTGTGGTCTCTAGCTTATGCTTCGATTGTTAGGCTTTCTGGGGCAAGGCCATCTTTTTGTTCTTTGGTTTTGTACGGCTCCTAGCACATGGGGTTCCTCGTCCATGACTGGGGCACCAGTAGCCACTACAGCAATACACAGGTAATAATCCTAATAAATAATAATGGCAGCGACTTAAGACGAGAAAGTATGAAGAAGCATACCACATGTGGATGGAGGGATGAGTAAATGGAGAAGTGGATATAGAGGTGAGTATACCGATCTGAGTAGAGAGCAAACTTGAACAGCTTAATGGGAGAAAGATCTGGAGGGCCTGGTACAATCTCCATCCGAGATATTAAAGGAACTGGCCAGGCGTAATTGCGAGCCCGTTAGTGAGAATTTTAAGCAATCGTAAACTCGGAGAGTTGTTACCGGTACGACTGGAGAGCTTGCTAACGTAGTTTCTATTTTTTAAGAAAGGGAATAACAAAGTGATCCCGGGTAATTATGAGGCCTTTAGCCTTGACGTTGTAGTGTGTAAGGTCTTGGAAAAATTTAAGGGAGAAAGTAGTTAAGGGACAATTGAGGTCAAGGTAAATGGGAACGAATTGCAACATGATTTACTAAGGTAGATCGTGCATAAACCAACCTCGATCGTCCTTCTTGAGAGAAGTGACGGAGTTCTTAGGACAAAGGGAAATGCGGGATAGATCTAATTTACCGATCGATTTCAGTAATGGCGTTCTGACAACTACGGTTCCGCATGGGGAAACGTTAGTTAAATTGAAAGATGGGGAGGAATATGAAAGTTGTAAGGTGGATAAGAACTGGTTAAGTGGGAGACCCAGCGGGTCGTAACTGAAAGGGTGAATTGTCCAGGGCTGGAAGAGGTTACTAGTGGAGTCCCGAAGGATCGGTTTTGGGGACCGATCTTTGTTAACCTTTTGTTTACTGAGCCTGGGCAGCAAAGAGCGGGAACGGCTAATAAAAAGTTTGCGGATGACACGAAGCAGGGGGTATTGGCTAAACACGGAGAAGGACCGGGGAATACCTATTCGCGGAGATCTGGACTACCTGTTAAACGGAGTACAAGTAAATGGAATGGAAATATAATAGTGGAAAAGTGCAGAGGTCATGCATCTTAGGGATTATATAAGGAATTTTAGATAGATACGTTGGGGACGCATCAGTTGGAAGGCGACGGAGGAGGAGAAAGGACCTTGGGGTAGTGGGTTGATATGTCAGGGATACTATGGCCGCCAATTGATATGGCTGTTAAAAAAAGCAAATGCGGTTTTAGGATGCATCGGGCTAGGTATTTCCAGCAAGGAGAAGGGTGTTAGTGCCGTTATATCGGCGCTGGGGGTGAGCTGCCACCTGGAATATTGTGTGCAGTCTGGGTGTCCGCATGTGTAAGAAGGAATGAATTCACTGGAACAGGTTTTAAGAGACGGGCTCCTAGGATGATCCGCAGGCAAATGAAAACTGCCTTATGAAAGCGAGACTCAAAGGGAGCTTGCTGTTTAGGCCTGGCCAAAAGGAGGTTCCGGGGGGATATGACGGCTTCTATATATAATAATCAGGGGGAATGAACGTTCGGGGAGGGAGAGAGTATTAAGTTTTAGTACTAATTAGGGCACAGGACGATAGGGCCCTCCGATTTTGTCCCATTAAGCTGTTCAAGTTTGGCCTCTACCTCAGATGCGGTAATATCCACCTCTATATCCACATTCCCATTTATCATCCCTCCATCACATGTGTATGCTTCTTCATACTTTCTCGTTTAAGTCGCTGCCATTATTATTTTATTAGGATTATTCTGTGTATTGCTGTAGTGGCTAGGTGCCCTAGTCATGGACGAGGACCCCATTGTGCTAGGAGCCGTACAAAACAAAGAACAAAAAGATGGCCCTTGCCCCAGAAAGCCTACAATCGAAGCATAAGACTAGAGACCACAGATGGATACAAGCAGGTCGATGGGGGAGTACAAGGAAACAATGGGACTATATTAGTCAGAGTGACAGGCTGTGGAAAACATCAGAAGAAAAGTCCAAACACTTCCAGTCAGACTTTTCTCAAAGTTTACCCACTCTGTCTGAAACAAAAAAATACTCAATATTTTATAGGAAAGTTATCTTAAGCTTTTCTATTGGGCATTATTTTTATTGGGGGATTCATTTGAGCACATTCCATTGTCCAAATCTTTGCCCGATATAGTAAATACTGTTAAAGATATTTTCCCAGTCTTTTTTGGTTTTGGCAGCTCAGTGGTGTAGTGTATTCTTAATGGCCAAATATCTATTGCAGTCGGCAGCCTAAATTATAGGAATTTGTGCTGGGGAGATGTGTGGGGAGAGGACCTAGAAAGAAGTTTTATTTTTCCAGACTGTAGCCACTTCATAGATCTGAAGCAGGGTTCTGTGTAACCTTAAAAGCTTTTCTCTCTCATCAACAGAAGATGGTCCAATAAAAGATATTACCTTAGCTGTACTTTATCTCCAGTATCCTGGGACTGACACAGCTACTCCAACACTGCATACAACTTCATAGAAGCTATTTTAGCCTTCTTTGACAGAGTCTAATGGATGTGGGGAAGCAGTAGGCATGTTGTAGCTTGATTTTAGTAAGGCTTTTGACACAATTACGAATGATATTCACAGAAGCAAACTAGGAAATGAAGTCTAGTTAAAATTACTATAAAGTGGGTGCACAACTGGTTGAAAGACCATACTCACAGAGTAGTTATCAAGGGTTTGCTGTCAAACTGGGAAGGCATATCTAGTGGAGTCCCACAGGAATCAAGCCTGTATCTGGTTTCATTAATGACTTGGATAATGGAGTGGAGAGGATGCTTATAAAATGTGCAGATGACACCAAGCTGAGAGGGGTTGCAAGCACTTTGGGGACAGGATTAGAATTAAAAAGGACATTAACAAATTGAAGAATTGGTCTGAAATCAAAAAGATGAAATTCAATAAAGACAAGTGCAAAGTACTTCACTTAGGAGGGAAATATTAAATGCAAAATTACAAAATGGGGACTAATTGGCTAATGATCTGGGGTTATAATGGATCACAAATTGAATATGAGTCAACAATGTGATGTAGATCCAAAAAAGACTAATATTCTGGGGTGTGTTAACAGGAGAGTTGTATGTAAGACATGGGAAGTAATTATCCCACTCTACTCAGAACTAGTAAGCCCTCTGCTGGAGTACTGTGTCCAGTTCTAGGCATCACAACATTAGAAAAGGTGAAGACAAATTGGAAAGAATCCAGAGGAGAGCAACAAAACTGACAAAAGATTTAGAAAACCTGACCTATGAGGAAAGGTTTAAAAAAAATGAGCATATTTAGTCTTGAGAAAAGAGGATTGGGGGGAAGGAACCTGATAACAGTCTGCAACTATGTTAAGGGCTGTTCTAAATAAGACTGTGATCAATTGTTCTCCGTGTCCACTGGAGACAGAGCAAGAAGTAAAGGGCTTAATCTGCAGCAAGGGAGATTATATATAATTATATGTAATAGGAAAATTTTTCTAACAATAAGGTTATTAGCTCTGGAACAGGTTTCCAAGGGAGGTTGTAGAATCCCCATCACTGAAAGTTTTTAAGATCAGGTTGGACAAACACCTGCCAGGAAATGTCTAGGTTTTCTTGGTATTGTCTAAGTACAGGGTTTCTGGATTTCTTGATTTCTCAAGGTCCCTTCCAGGCCTACATTTCTATAATTTGAGCCCTCTCCACCAGCTTCTCTGGGTCTATTCTACAGGTAGGAATCCACTAGCTTCTGTCCCAGCCGCAAAACAATCTGAGCAGTGAGGTGAAGCAAACCTCCATGGTTTGCTATTCTGTGTCATATAGAAAGTATAAAATCCCCTGTTGGGCTCTTGCACCACACTTTAGAAAGTTGGGCTCTTGCACCACCACATATAGAAAGTATAAAATCCCCTGTTGGGCTCTTGCACCACACTTTTCTGTAGCACCACACTTTTCTGTAGTGGTCCTGCTCTGTCAGGATGATCTCTTTCCATGGTCACAAGGGGGAAGGACATTTGTCCTAAACAAAGCAAAAAAGGATAATGCCATTAAATTAATCCTTGCTTACCACCAATTTATTAAAATTTGCTGGTTTGTGAAGATTTCAGAATATCTCTGTTTCCTATCATCCATTTTTCATTATCGGTGGGAGTTTGACAGAAAGACAAAGGTGACAGTGCCATTCACGAACACACACATACACACTACCTGTTAAGCTCTATCTTTAAAAAATAGTATCTTTCAATCCTTGAGCTTGATATCTCCCTCCATTTCATTCACTGCTGATGAGCACACTTTTATTTCTCTCCTACTTGAAACATTTCTTTCTTATTTCTTCTTTATATTCCTTAGATAGTGAACTCTTCGAAGTCAGGGACTGTGTCTACTTCGATGCTTATACAGCAGCTCACACAAAACAACTGCTGATTGTTACTGGAACCCATGGCTACGAATATACTATAAATAATAATGATAATATTAAATAATAATAACTTTAATAATCGTACCATTATTGTAGCTGCCATTCCTTTTATTATTTATCACATTGTTTCAGGTATCATTACATTTCCTTCTCTACTTTTTGAACAGAAAAGCAATTCCATTATAAATTGATGAAAGAAACCATTCAGAAAAAAAAGTTAAAGCATTCTCTTTCTGTACCAAAATTGCAGCCTTAAAAATTATCCATTGTATTGTTCTTAATGAGCTGTTAAACCTCTATCTGTTTTTTTCTTGTTTAATTTATAAAAATGCTGAAGATTTTTGTTAAAATAAAGCAAAAATGTCCGAAAAGGTAAAAATAAAGAAAAATCCTGATCCAGTTATTCTGTAGTTTTACTGTCATCCTGGAGTTTAAATATCTAAGAGCATTTGCTTACGTTAGAATAAATTGATTAAATATGCTCTTTATTTTGCATTGTTTTCCTAGGGACAATAAAAAGGAGCTCAGTAGATAAAGCTTCTTTATTAATCAAACAACTCCCGTTATGGAAAAGGTCTCCATATCAAAAGAACTGAAGAAGTTATTGTTATTTTTTAGTCTCCTGCACAGTTCAACCAGCACAGACCTGCTTTCATTTTTCTGGAATCTTTTGGAGTCATTCTGGTCCAGACATAGTGTTTAATATCAGGGTTATATGGCCATATTTCTACATTATGCTTGGATAATTGGTAAGCATCTGATTCTAGTTCTCATGTATTTCCATGAAGCTCATTTCTATTAAATCTGTAGGTGGTCAAATACAACAAGCCTTTCCATTGTCAAAGCACAGCTGAACTCTGTGAAATATTTTGCTGTGGTTTATTGGGTTTATATGTTTTCAGTGAACATCTTTCCAAACTGTTGAGTTGGCAATGGATTGATTAATACCATTAGAAATAACCTATGTGCCAGTTAACAAGGCAGGCAAGACTTCAAAATAATGAAGGACTGGAGAAATAAACATAAACTTAGACTATATATACTCTTTTCAACCAAAAAGACATTATGTTCTAATGGGAAAAAAGGACAATGGCACAGATTTGGTGTGAGCATACTATTTATATTGCTTAAAAGAATCCACATCCATAAATCTACAATCCTAGCCTTATAGGTTTTAATGAATTCTGATCCTGACTGGATAAGAAAATAAATATGCCTTATTAATGCCAATAAGGATATATTATTTAGTGTGATTTTACTTGCAGCTCTTGTTAAATGGATCTACCACTGATGGAGAAGAAATGGTAAAAATAAGGATGGTTTATCTCTGATATGGAGAAGTGAAGCTTGATCTTACAGATGGATACTCACATAAAGGCTCCCATTTAGGCCAATGAGATATTCACATAAATAGTGGCTATTTGCCTGAGTTGCAGAATCAGACCTTAACTGAGTACAGAGGAGTAAAAAGTGCTGCTATTGGACAACATGAAGACTCAAAACAGAGAATCACATTGCTAAAAAATGTGCTATAAAAAGTTAGGATTGATGCTGTTAAAAAAAAATCTAAACTAAATGTACAAAAAAATTTTTAACAGACACACACAAGTGTCCAGGTATTTATCCAAACTTTTGCCCGCCACAAAAACAGAAAAAACAAACAAATAAACAAACAAAAACCCATAACCTCAAAATCCAAGATAGAATGCATGTAAATGCAAAGCATAGGTAAATGTTTGGATAATGATATGAGCTTTATTTGCACAATTTGAATTTCTGGAACCTGTAATATTGAGTTAGAATGCTCACAAGTAAGATTTCTGTTAATTCACATTTCCATTTGGGAATGAAGAATAGTCAGAACAACCTTCCTTGTGATATTTTGGCACTTCTAATAATAATAATAGATCTGCCTAAAACTGGAAAACAAATAAATAAAGAAAAAGATACTTTTTGAACTTTGAACTTCATAAAAAAAATTGATTTTAAGTTTTGAGTGAAAGTTTAGGTGAGATCCTATTTTATCCAAATTGGATCCTGCTATCTGTTGTCATTGTCAACAGTAAGTTTGTGGCTGAAATGGGCAATATAGTAATCTTCTCTGGTTCTGTTACATTTCAGTTCTTGCGCTTCATGGCTTTATTAGATTTTAGGATAGACAGCCACTGCTTTATCCTTTGGGGTCTTCAAGGAAATAGCTTAAGAAAAATTCTAGAAGGGTCATTTCCATAGTTCCCCTATGGTCATATTGCACTGCCGTTCATGATAAACTATCAGAAACTAATCCCAGCCTCCCTAGCAGCAATTTTCCTTTGTCTTTGGCTGTGACAAGATGGGAAAATAATAAACTGGTTAGTGTATTTTTTAAGTGTTTTGAAGGTTATCAACTTGTTGGGATTTTCCAGAAAAGTGGAATGAGAAAAAGAGAGAGAGTCTGACCTTTTGCAGTGGATGTGGATACTGTAGCAGGCTACCTAGACAAGATAAAGTATGAAGGTTTAGTTTTTAGTGAATGGACATTTCAGGCAATTTACAAGCTGACTATTCTTTGTGTAAATAACACACAATAAATGACATAAGATTCCAGTGATTACACAGCATTGTTTATATCAGTGTTTCTCAAACTGGGGTCGGTGCTTGTGTAGGGAAAGCTCCTGGTGGGCTGGGCCGGTTTGTTTACTTGCCCCATCCGCAGGTCCGGCCGATCGCAGCTCCCACTGGCTGCGGTTTACTGCTGCAGGCCAATGAGGGCTTCTGGAAGTGACGGCCAGTAAGTCCCTTGGCCCGTGCCGCTTCCAGCAGCTACCATTGGCCTGTAGCAGTGAACCGCCACCAGTGGGAGCCACGATTGGCTGGACCTGCAGATGGAGCAGATAAACAAACTGGCCTGGCCCACCAGGGGCTTTCCCTACATAAGCGGCGACCCCAGTTTGAGAAACACTGGTCTATATTCTCTTATGACAGTGATGAAACAGAGGACTCCTTATTTCATATGGAACATATCTTATTTGCTGATGTGATTCCACAAAGTATATTGTAAAATTAAAGGCGTCTTGTGGGTAGGTACTTTGGAAAGCACAGAATAGCCTATTAACAGATTTCCTTTCAGTTCCAATACAACATCGCACATTGTACTAACTATATACTAAGCACAAAAGGCTAGATTCACAAAGGGTCTTAGATGTTTAGCTGCCACTTTGGGCACCTAAGTCCAACAGTTAGGCACCACTGGCATTCACAAAACCCTTGTTCATTTGCCAGCCAACCCAGGAAGTGCCTACATTTCCACTGGTGAAGTCCCTGAGGTATGTACATTTCAGCTGCTGAAGGTGTGCAAAGCTGCCCAAGTCCCGACACTCCAGAGCAGATCAGAGCAGCACATCAGCAAGATCCTCAAATTAGGCACTCCACCACCTATCTTTCCTGCTGAAGCTCTCCAGTGTATATGAATACTTAAATATTCATTGGGCCAGAGAGAGAGAGAGAATGACTGTAGTTTATTGGTTTGGGCACTCACCTGAGAGACGGGAGATAAAACTTCACATCACTTCTCCACATCAGACAGGAGGGGAAATTGAACTTGGGTCTCCCACATCCAAAGAGAGTCCCCTAACCACTGTACAAAGGTTATAAGGCCGTCAGTCTAACAGGATTTCTTTGTCAGGTTAATCAAGATGATGGTTTCCTTGCTGCCTGCCTGGAAAGCTCTTGTCAGTTTTACTTTCTGCCTGTTTCACGTTCCAGGCAGGCAGCTGGTATGCCAAAAAATTCCATTTCCGATCTCTCAAGATATAAATCCCTTCCCTCAATCAATCAATAAATACATTTGGCTTTTCCCAACTGGTTCAGGATGATGATTCCCCCACCCCCCCAAACGTGAACATTCTGATGGAAAGATTTCCGTGTTTTGGCCAGCTCTAATAATCAAAAGCCACACTGAAGACAAAACTAAATGAAAAGTTATATATGTCAAGGGGGAGGGAGAGATTGCCCTTGTAATAAGGTTCTAATTCATTGTCTTAGAGACATCGCTGAAATCAACATTAGCTGTTTAAAGGATAAACCAAATAGAATTTTTTGCACCTATGAATAAATATTCACATAGATAGGGCTCTCATCCCTTGCATTAGAAATATTATTAAAGATACCAGTAGTCAACAGGCAATTAGAGAGTAAATACATGCTGATTCAAATGTGTTTTAAACTTTTATTTTTATGGAAGGGGAGGGGAAGATGCTTCCGTGGATGAAAGACCTCCAGAAAAAAGTGCTGTCACTCAGTCTCATTTCAGATCAGATTTCTCTGAATCTGAGGAAGCTAATTATTGCCACATTTTTTTTGTTAAAAGATAGCATTAATTAACTTTTAACACAACAGCAGTAAGAATCTTCTTTCCTCTTTTGGGATCTTACCAACAATATTTTAATTTTCACCAAAACCTTTGCTGGTAATCTTTAACCCTAATTTATTCCACTCAGAGTGAAACCTGAAACCTGGTTATATCTTCTAAACATTCCAATAGGAGAAGTAATTTGCACCTACCAAATCACTCATCCCCTCCCCAGTAGGCTCTTCTGACTAGAGATAAACCATTGATTTGTTCTGCCCAGTATCCAGAAAAGGTGTAGTAAAGTGAACAGTGAATAATGAAAAAGAAAGAGCTATTTAGATCAGAAAAGCTTTTAAAAAATAACTTAGAATTTTGTCTGTGAATTAGGTGCTTGTGAAGTGTGTTCATTACAGCTCTGGACATGGAAGTCCTCCCTTTAACTTTTTTTATACTATTCCACGACCGTGTTTCTATTCTGACCTGCTGAGACCATTTCCAGGAGTACCCATGTACATTTGTCTTTACTATTCATACTCATTCACCTCTTGGTCTCTTTCCAGTGAGTTTGATTAACAAAGATGGCAATTAATGCTAGTTGTAGTGGTTGTTCATATGATGTCACAGTTCACAAGGAACTGGAATGAGATAACAAAACTCATTCCACACAGATAGCCATAAAGTCATCATATGTCAGTAAGTACAAGTCAGCATCTGCCTGGGCAGGAGAAAAATCAGCAAGTCTTTATTTTTTCTCATTCCTCATAATTCATTGTATGTAATAAGTTTTCATTTTGTGGCTTATGAGCACCACTCACTGACTATGCTAAACTGTTAGATCTTTACCTCTGACATGTCCTTATCCTTTACACTATAATTATTCTAACCAAAGCATTTTTAGTTGATGTCAGACAGCTAAATGGACTTGCTCATTTATTTGGTTATGGATAAAGGTTTAAAAAAATATTTTCATACTAGGATGGAAATTATCCTTCACTAATAATTGAACAAGAGGACAATTATTCATTTTTTCTGTTTTTATGAGTAAAGAAACAGTTCAAATTCTCCTTATTTAACCAACTTGATCACCTGGACTAACAATTCAGGTCAGTTCATCAGCCTCTGTTGAGTTAAAAAGGTAAAGAGAAAGGAGGAGGGGGAAATAGTTGGAGAGCCCTATGGTACACCAAAGGACTTCATTTTAAACCCGCTGAGGACTGGGAACAAGGATCTCTACAGCATCCTTCACCATTAATTTGTGCTTTGCACTACTGAGATGAGAAGTATTTACCCAATGAACATTGGTGTAAAGATGTATGATAAACAAAACATAGTATCATATTCTGGATATAATACTCTGTAGGCCTGTAGATTAGAATACAGGCTACTGAACGCATTCAGAAGATCATGATGAATGAGAAATTTCTTACCTAATCATTTTCTTTCTATTAACAGTTTCTCTCCAAATTCATTACTCATGGAATTCGGAGGTGATCCAATGTTATTGCTAGAGTCTTCAGGACTGAGCTCTGCCTTTCAGCTCAGACCACCAAAAGAGTTCTTCCAGCTGTAGAAACACCCCAGTAACCAATTATTAACCTTAAGATAATATATGTCTCAGTCCCCCTTTACAGAAAATGTTTAATTTATATTCTTGTTATTTACAAGACTACCAGGGTGGGTTGAATTTGGAGAGGAGCTGCTAACAAACAAAATTATCAGGTAAGAATGTTTTCTTTCTGTTGCACAGCTTCTGTTCTCATTCATTACTCATAGGAAGTAGCAAGTAGTAAATCCCAGCAGTAGAGGGGGAAAGGATAAGCAGACTAATTATTATGGTAGAATAATAGGCAGGACTGGAAGTTCCCCCATATAAAGCAAAAGTTTTATAGACTAAGGAGTTATGTGGGAACCAATTCAGAAGCATCATCCTACCAAAGAATGCCTTTGCAGAAGAATGGAAAATTATTTTGCAAATGTTCCTCAAGTGCAGCTCATATTATTTTTCCTCTAGGGAATAGTTCCCCAGCTGCCTAGCATGCCAACTGTTGCAGGATTATTACATCTTGCCTGCAGCACCCTTGTGACCCCAAGGCCTTGGCATTTTGGACAGACTGAAAGAAACAGTGTACAACCGGCGTATTTATTTCATATGCTTGAGATACATTTTTAGAGCTCTAGGAATGCTGTTTATGATACAGCACTGAAAGGTTAGAACAAAATGATGGAAGAACTATTTCCCTGAAACTTTGGAAGAAGAACTTGAACAGACAGGTTTATGGAGCTATAAAAATAACCTTTTCCTCATGACAATGGCAGCATGTTCTTGTATAGGCATGGGAATTAATTCCAAACCTTGCCCTGTTGGAGGTAGCAGAAACTAGAAAGGTCTGCCACAGGTTTGTCCAATTTGTTAGCATGGTTTAGCTTGGCACCTGATACTCAAATGGAACAACCAATGTGCCTGACTATGATATGTTGCCCATGTTTCTATGGTACTTGGTTGTAGCGCTCCAACCCAACCACCTGGAAACTCTAGAGTAGCTGAGATCACCAGAACATTGGGAGTGGTATTGTATTTGTATCAGAGTAGCATCTAGTGGTCAGGGACCCGTTATGCTGGGCACGCACAAAGAGGAAGCCCCTTCCCAAAGCATTTTCTGTTTCCCCTCACACCAGAAAGATTAATCTGAAGAGATCAATTAATGAAATATCCTGGTTGAGTTCTGCCTGGATACCAAACTGTATCAGAGGTTAATGGAGAATCCATGCTGAACTAAACTTATCTTCCAGCGCTCAGGCTGTTAACTTTAAGCATTCCTGGTCTGAATGAAGGAGTCCCTGCTTCAAGAGGGCTATCTAGCAAGTCCAAAATGCCTTCTGAGCTGGTGAAGACTAGGAAAAGAATGTTAACTCTCTCTTTTACTCTTTTCTGTATCGTTTTTTGTGAACTGTCTTGAAAGGCAACAGATTCTTCTCAACCTGGGACATTTTTTCCATTGCCTAGAGGATCTTTGACTTCTCATTATTCTCTTGTTTTGAAAGGGATAAAAAACATTCATGCCTCAGTAATAAGCCAACTCCTAATGGGAAGTAGAAGGAAATTTCCTCTGCAAGTATCGTAATTGCCACTATGTGTTTTTTTGCACTTTCCACTTGTGCAGCTGTTTCTGGTCACTTTCACATACAGGATATGGGTCCCTATAGACCAGTAGTTTTCAGTGAGGGATCTTCAGCTCACTGTGGGGCTGCTAGCCATTTCAAGGGGGTTGCCAAGCAGTATGCCATGGAGCTGAAGCTTCCAGCCCCAAAGGGAAAAAACCCTAGAGCCCCCCATCCTGCAGGGCAAAACTCTTGAACCCCTCCCCCAGCCCTGCAGGGCAGAAGGTCCCCATGAAGCTGAAGCCCAGAGCCCCCTCCCAAGGGTCTGGAGCTTTTGTACCATCGGGAGGGGAGGGGGGGCTAGGAGGGGACTCTGAAAGAAAAAGATTAAGAACACCACTATAGACCACTTATCTGATTCCATGTGGTCATGTTTGTGGGTTTTGCCATCCCCGCTTTTTAAGGCACCTGACAGTTGTCAAAGAGAACTGAAATGATGTGTACTATGTTATTTTAGAAATTTGTCTTCTAAGTATGCTTGCTTCTATAGTGAGTGCACAAGAGTCTAGACTGAAAGCTGGTGTCATGATGCAGGGCTTCTTACCAGCTTCCAAACACTCACTGGCTTGTCCAGTCTCCTTTCAGAAGGTTTATCCTCTTAAAACAGGCAAGCAAACAAACAGAAACAGAAACTTATTCCTTTTCTCTCAAGTTTTAGGACCACCCTTCCCAAGAGTCTCAGGTGCTTCTACTCCTGGTAGCTTCCCACTTCTAGTCAGCTCTGTACCCTTCTTTGAGCAGTAACCCCAGGTCTGCTTCCCTGACCACCTGGTCCTTTACTCTACCAGAGAACTTAGCACCACTCTACCATTACTTCTCTTCTCCAGGCACACCATGTCCCAATCACTCCCTTTCCCCTCCCATTTCCTGTTCTCTTGCAGTCCTTTATAAGCCTGGGGGTAGCCCAGACCTCTTTAATTGGCTGGATTGGGCTCACTTGCTCTGACCAGATAGCCTGTGCTATACCTCCCTCCTTTTCAGGGATACAAAACATGTTTTTCTCTGTTCTTTTTATAACTCTTCAGACCCCCAAATTTCCCCCGACCAATCAAACCATTCCCCTTAGTCTTTTAACAGATTACAAATGCCCTATATAGCTTTTCACATAAAGTCTGCTAGGTATCAGAGTGTTCTCCCATTCCAGGGACCCTAGCACTGTCTGTAAAGTGCAAACTTATGATCCCAGTTGCTCTGATTCTTATGTATTGGGGTCAAGGTCATATCCCCAGCCTCACTGGGTACAAGCCATGCACAGTCTTATCTTTGCCTTTTGGACTTCATGGTCCCTGCATGCATAGGCCTGTCCTTCTGTGCGTGCAGAGTTTATATCTCAGTCTTGTGGTCATGGATAAGGCTACATTTTAGTAACAGGTATTTTTAGTAAAACTCATAGACAGTAAACAAAAATTCACAGCCCGTGACCTGTCTATGACTTGTACTATATACCCCTGACTAAATCTTGGGTGCTCTGGGGTAGGCGGTGGCCCAGGGGCACCGTGGGTGCTCTGAGGAGGATGGCCTGGGGTGCCACCAGTGCTCGGGAGGGGGCGTGGTGGCACACAGACCAGAACTTCCTGGTCTGGGACCCCTGCTGCTGCTGGGGATGGGATGGGTGGCAGCGCGTATCCCAGGACCCCCGCTGGTGCTTGGTGGGGGCATGCGGGGCAGTGGTCTGAGACAGCTCCAGCAGTGGCCGGTGCAGCTGGCCCACACCAGCCACTGCAGAAGTTATGGATGTCCCGGAAAGTAATGGAATCTGTGTCCTCCGTGACAAACTCGCAGCCTTAGCCGTGGACCATGAAAAGTGTTCAATTTTCTCATTGGTGAATTGGAGACCTGTCATGAGTTGTTCTCTCTAGTGTTTGAGGTTCTGTAACTCATGTTCTGCTGCTTCCAACCATTCTGCAAGCTCCCCTGCCTTAGGGTAGGACCCATAAAACAGGTATCTGCTACCTTCTTCCCTATACTGGAGCCCTTTTTCCACCCATGGACCTTCTTCTGGGCCTCTATTTGTTAATGTGGCCCCGTTTGAATCCCCAAGCTATCTGGCTTAATGGGGAGTCCAATCTGGGGACTCTGTTTGCATCTGTGTAGTACTCTGTTGGATTTGAGATATGGTTTGGGTCTTCCCAGCACCCTGCTGAGTTTGGGTCTCCATAGTCCCCTGCCGAGGGTGGGCCTCTGTTTGGGTACCTTGTTTAGTTCAAGATTCAGTTTGAGTCTTCACTGCCTTCCCTTCCCTGGTACTTTTCCCTATGGGGGCAGTTCTTTCTGTAGGATCAAAAATTGTTGCTTCTCATTCTCAGCTTCCTTCGAAACCTGGGCTCACTGTTGTTCTGGCTCATGATTTTCCCCTCTGAGGTACTTAATTCATCCAACTGATTTGGCACTTGCTAAGCTGATCCCTCAGTCCTTGAGGATGGTAGTACTCTACATCATGGCCTCCCTTGGCTGTCTTGGCTGTCAAGCATCCTAACTTGTCCCTCTATTTTTTAGGCCCCAATTCACTGCTCTGAAACTTTAGTTTTAAATGGAAGTAGCACAGTGGTGAACAAGGTTTCAAAATGGAACTGCTCTGGTTAAGCTCCCAAAAAACTTCACAATTTAGGAACCACAGAATTGCTGAGTGCTTTTGCTCGGGATATGGACTCAAATTAGAGCACCTCAATTCCTATAATTTATTCCACTTTTACACAAGTATAGCTCGAAGGTAGGATTTTCAAAAAATGCTCGCCCTTAGCCGAACTCTGCTTGCATTAAAGTCAGTGTTAAAACTTCCTTTGACTTTAATGGGAGCAGAGTTAAGCAGACATTGAGTAAGCTTTTGATCATCACACTAGTAGGAGAATAAGATACCAAATCTTGCCCTGACTATTGCAGTGAGAGAGTGTCAGAATGCTGTATTATAGCTGCTGATCTTTCAGATCTTTTTCAATCAACACTTACTTTGAAATAATTGGGAGTTTTGGCTAATTAAAGTTGTGGAAAATGGGCCTGAAAAAAAGCATTGGAACAGGGTAGAAGACAAAAAGAGCATGAAGAAAAAATAGAGAGAGAAAAGAGAGGTTTCCAAGTTAATCAGAACTTTTCCTATTACATATTTATCCTTTAAATTAACATCAATACTTGCAGTGAAAGCATGATTCACTTACATTCCCTTCTGCCTGCTGTACTTAAAAAAATCTATTTTGGGGCCATCATTTAAAACATACTTCAGATTATTTTTGTAGCTTGGAATTCTCTCAAACATATTACCTACTATCAAAAAAGAATAAAAATGTTTAAAGGGGTTTTCTTTCTCTCTTCTCTTTAAAAATATGTCAGGCTCCTTTGAAAATGTTTGAATAGTGTAAGAAGGTAGTAAAGGAAATGTAAACTTTAAAATGCCCCAGAAAAGTTTTAATTGCCATCTAAGATCCTGTATACACTTATGTGCTTGAGTAAATATAATCAGTGGGATTGCTTACATGCATAAAAGTGTGTGTTTGCAGGATCAGGCTCAACGTGTTTTGGAGTTTGTTTATTTAAAGTAGCTTAATTTACACAGAAATAATGTGCATGGAGTTGGGTATAGATCAATGACATTCCATTGTAGTGAATGGAGCTATGCTGATTTACGACAGCTGAGAACTGACCAAGATTTTTTGAGTACTTTTCAGCCATTCTCAGTAGAATCTGAGTTTTTTTTAGTGATCTCATACACTGGGACACAGAATTTATGGAAAAGCCATGTGAGTACAAATTTGTATATCCTGACCATGTAAATATGTGATCCAGTTGGTTGAACTTTGGTTTAGTTGTGTCCATAAATTCTTAATCTTCTTTTAAAAAAAAAAAACATTCTTAGGGCCTTGGCATTTTAAACTTTCCTGACTGACAGTTATTGAATGGTTCATTAGAAAATACATTTCTCCTCTTCACTTTTTTTTTTTAGTTTTTGTTCTAGCTTCGGTTTTACATTTCTAATATATTCTCTGCTGTTCCAACTATGGATCATATTCCTAAATTCTTGGCTGTCTCTAGACTGAATACTATTTTTTATACTTTGCTGTAGTGATTGTTTATAGCCAAGGGCTTTTTTAGGGGGTTCTAAGCCACTCAGGAGATATCATTTTGATCTAAGCACTATCAATGAGATCAAGAATCTCTGCTTGTAGTGATGCCCCAGGCAGGTGTGTATTTGGACAGAAGGCACACACTGCGCTGGTTAGATAATTAAATAATCCAAACAAATCTGTTGTCTTCAAAATACCTTCAGTATGTAAAAACAATTCTTTACCATCATTGAGCTTGGGCTTGTTGCTGTTTTTTCTTGTTTTTTGTACAAAGGTTAGTGTATATAATAACTGCTGCCAGCAAAGACATATTTATTATTCCAACATATGCTTTTGCTTACTGATGTTTGAGGGGGTGGCTAATGGAAAAAGCAAGCTTAAGTAACTGCAATGAATGGTAATAACAATATGTAAATTCCGTGCTCTTTGTAGCCAAAATGTTGATTTCTAATATATTGTTAGTTTGAATGAGAATGGATTTACTGTTTATATGTTTGAAAGGTGTAATAATAGGTCTTTTAGCAGGTAAATAAATTGGCCGGATCATGAATACTTTGTGTACCTTATGTCCTTTGCAGCCAGTGCAGGGATAGGAGTTTTGGATGTTCACAGAATGCAGGACCAGACACTTGATCGTTAACACAATTATTTCAGCAATTAATGTACTGTTATTCCATTCTTTCTTTAAAAATTTATTTGACTCTTTTTTCCTGTTGCACAGCTTCTCTCCTCATTCACTACTCAGGAGCTGATGTTCCCCACCTGTGGAATTTGCAGGCAGTCTAATGTTCCTGGAGGCACTAGAACTAAAGTGCATCCTTTAGCTCAGGCCACCAGATCTTCTGCATCTGGCAGTAGAACAGGTTGACAGTTCAGCTTCTCCAGACAATTTCATTTTAAAATATTTATTTTATTTTATTTTATTTTGTGCAGTTTCGATTTATAATCTTGCCCCTCCTCCTCCTCCTCTGGAGTGGGTAATTAGCAGCATGGTTGTTTCAACCACCTGGATCTGCCACTGCAGTGCTTCTCTTTCACACTCCTCTGCCCCCAATCAGGCATGACAAAACTGTCCTGAAAACACCTGGCTTAAATCTAAGTGGTGTTACCTATGTCAGGCAGCACTTACAGGCTTTTCAGAGGGTGAATTATGCCCTGCCTGTTGCCAGCATGCCCTGCCTGTTGCTTTGCATTGCTAGGGCATGGGGCTGAGAGTCAGACCAGCCAGCTGACCCTTGTACTGCTAACCAAGCAAGTGGATCATTGTCTAGAGGTTTGACCCTCATTTGTGATGAGCAATGGATTTCAGCTTAGTGGCTACCAGCAAATCATGTCACACCCATGAATAGCCATTTTTCATCCTAAACGGATATCTTATTCATGCAAACTTGTTGATGAGGAGTTATCGAGGAAAACGTTAGCAAAATTACTCTCTGAGATTACAGAGAAACCTCAAACCTCACTGTCAAAGCCATCATTATAAACCAGCAGTTGATATCAAACACCATGGATATCCAAGAAGGGACAGTCACTCTGACCGAAGGCAAAATCTGCAGCAGAAGCTTCCAAAGAAACCTAGATAAATTTTCCTCCAAACAAACACAATTCTCCACATGAAAAAGACAAAGAACATTTGTGTGTGAGAGCTCACAATTCCTGTGCAGGTCTCTTCTTTCTGCTCCATCCTTTGCACACACAATCTTAAATGGTTTGTGTTAGTCATAGATTACACATTATACACCTATACCCAGGTATAAACAACATGGCAATTGGTACCTTATCCAAAGAAACAGAGCCATTCATAAAAGAACAGCTACTGGAAAGGATTCATAGCCACCAGTTCGACAGAAGCAAGAGAAGTTTTGATTCCAATGTAGAGAATTGCTCACCCAGAGATCAAAATAGAGATGGCTGTGGTTGTAATTTTACCATAATAGTAAAGATTTGCAAAGATCCAAAACTTCATTGCATCCATCATTTTTGAAAGGTTATCAGCAGCCTGTTGAAATTCCTTCTGAGGACATAGAATCATGCACTTGATACAATGTAAAATTAGATGTCATTGTCAGATAACATCCAATGCCTTTATGTGAGCAGCTAAGTTCAAACAACATTTTGAAAACCTACTCAACTGTCACAGTTCGTGGAGAATGTGGGTACCTTGAATGATCCTGATATAAGGAAAGAGTGAGGAGGATCCTTGGTACTTGGTAAAGAGGAAAGCTGAAGTGAAGAGGTGATCTGCCTGCTAGTCACAGAGACACTGCAGACAGCTGGCAACAAGAGAAGCAACAGAAGATTCAGGCCCTGCTCGTGCAATTAATGAAGAATCAGCAAAAGCAGGAGGAGTTTCAGTTTTCTGCACAACCCAGAGATGGCAAGACATCTGTCTCCAATAGCGGAAGTGGTTGCAGAAGCTGAGAGCTTCTTAATGACACTTTGATCCCTAAACTCTTTAGCACCCATCAACCCTTAACCAGGGGGCAGGGCTACTCAGGAAGACCAGGGCATTAAAAAGCCCCTCCTAAGTGACCAGAGGAGCTAGCGAACAGGAGCGGCTAATGCAGGAGTTTTGCGAGGGAATTTACAGGAGGACTATGTGTGGGAGGGGGAGGGCTACGTACACTTACCATTCCTTGAACTTCTTTAAACTTAACGCCAAAAAACACCCCTTGATAAAAACAAAATAACAACAAAGGAACAAGCTTCAGGAATAAAAAGTGAATTCAGACAGAAGTCCAGCAACAGAGTGAGGGCTACCTAGTTTACTGCACCCAGTACAGCATGTATGATTACCTTCTCTATAGGCAGGTGGTGTATGTGTGCAAGGAGCTCCTGGGCCTCAGAGACTATGCATGGGCTTTGGAGACCAGGGTGGCTGAGCTGAAGGAGTTAAGGGAGACAGAGAGGTACATAGATGAGACTTTCTGGAACACACTAGAATGGTTCCACCCTCAATCTGATGGCCTCTGTGCTGTTGAGGAGGATGAAGGCCTCAGAGAAGGAGAACATCCAACTGGAGCAGAAGGAAACAATCCCATAGTTGAGACCCTCCTTCCAGATGATGTTGTGGTATCCTCTTGCACTGAAGATACCTCTTTGGGGGAGGGAACTCCAGTTATTAGGAAGAGACAGGTATTAGTAATGGGGGATTCGATCATTAGAAACATAGGTAGTTGGGTTTGCGATGACCAGAAGAGCCGCATGGTGACTGGTCTGCTTGGTGCGAAGGTTGGGGATCTCTCGAGACATCTATATAGACATATGTGTAGTGCTGGGAAGGAGCTGGTAGTCATGGCACATGTAGGTACCAATGACATAGGAGGGAGGACCTGGAGGTCAAATTTAGGCTGCTAGGGGGGAGATTGAAATCCAGAACCTTCATGGTAGCATTCTCTGAAATGCTTCCAGTTACACACACAAGGCCAGTTAGACAGGCAGAATGGCAGGATCTCAATGTGTAGATGAGATGATAGTATAGGGAGGAGGAGTTTAGATTTATTAGGAACTGGGGAAACTTTTGGAAAAGGGGGAGCCTATACAGGAAGGATGCTCCAACTAAACCAAAATGGAATCAGATTGCTGGCACTTAAGATTAAAAAGGTCGCAGAGCAGTTTTTGAACTAAGGACTGGAGGAAAGCCGACAGGTGCAAAAGATCACGCAGTTTGGACATTCCTGTCATGGTAGAATTCCCCACTCTGAACCTTAGCGTTCAAAAGATGGGGTACCAGCATGAATTCCTCTAAGCTTAATCACCAGCTTAGAACCTGTAGCGCTGCCACCAACCAGGAATTCCAGCCTGGTAACAACCTGGTCCCCCCCCAAACCTGCCCAGGGAACCCAAGACCCAGACCCTCTGGATCTCAACACAAGGAAAGAAACCCTTTCCCCTACCGTTGCCTCACAGGCTTCCCCTCCCTGGTACCCTGGAAGATCACGTGATTCAAATCTCTTGAATCACAGACAGAGAGGAAATTCACCTTCCTCCTCCTTTCTTCCTCCCTCCAGACTCTCCTGAGAGAGAAGTAATCTTACAGAGAGAAATTTACGAGGAAATAGCTCTCTCCCCCTTCCTCTTTCTCACCACAATTCCCTGATGATCCAGACCAGTCTCTGGGTCTCACCAGAATAAAAAACAATCAGGTTCTTAACAAAAACTTTTAATTAAAGAGAGAAAAACAGTAAAAATTATCTTTGTAAATTTAAATGGAATAGGTACAGAGTCTTTCACTAATAGAACTGGGAATCCTCCCAGCCCAAGTTATACAAGTACCAAATTAAAATCTTTCAGCAAAATACAAATTTGAACTCCTTTCAGCCAATACACAATTAAAACTCCTTCAGCCAAATGCCATTTGCAAATAAGAAAACAAACATAACTTAATCACTTTATCTATCTAGTACTCACTATTTTGAATTTATAAGAGCTGTATCAGGGAGATTGGAGAGAACCTGGTTGCACGTCTGGTCTCTCTGAGCCCGCAACTGAACAACAACCAAATTCTAACAGCACACACAGAAACTTCCCTCCCTCAAGATTTGAAAGTATCCTGTCTCCTGATTGGTCCTCTGGTCAAGTGACAGCCAGGTTTACTGAACTTGTTAACCCTTTTACAGTCAAAGAGATATAAAGTATTTCTGTGCTATTAACTTTTCTTATCTGTTTATGACAATTCCTTAGGGAAGAATCTATAAATGGAGATTCCTTATGTCATAATAAGGAGGAGAGGATGGAAGATAATAAAATACAGGTAGGATCTAATGAGAAACAGTCAAAAGAAAAAAATCCCATTCAATTACATTATGTAATGTCAGAAAGCAAAAAGTGACAAATTTTTAAAGTGTTTGTATATCAATGCTAGAAGTCTAAATAATAAGATCATCAAACTTGAGTACCTTGTATTAAATGAGGAAATTGACCTAATAGGTATCACAGAAATTTGGTGGAATAAGGATAACCAATGAGACACAGTAATACCAGGGTGCAAAATATATAGGAAGGACAGAACAGACTGTGCTAGTGGAAGAGTGGCATTATGTGTGAAAGAAAGTGAAGAATAAAATGAAGTAAAAATCTTAAATGAACCAAACTGTACCATAGAATCGCTATGGATAGTAATTCCATGCTTGAATAATAAGAATATAGCAGTAGGGATCTATTGCAGACCACCAACCAGGATGGTGATAGTGACTGTGAAATGCTCAGGGAGATTAGAGAGGCTATTAAAATAAAAAAAAAACTCATTTCAACTATCCTCATATTGACTGGGTACATGTCACCTCAGGAAGGGATGCAGAGATAAAGTTTATTGACTCCTTAAATGACTGCTTCTTGGAGCAGCTAGTCCTGGAACCCACAAAAGGAGAGGCAATTTTTGATTTAGTCCTAAGTGGAGCACAGGATCAGGTCCAAGAGGTGAATATAGATGGACAACTTGGTAATAGTGACCAAAATATAATTATATTTAACATCCCTGTGGTGGGGAAAACACCACAGTGCCCAACACTGTAGCATTTAATTTCAGAAAGGGGAACTACACAAAAATGAAGAGGTTAGTTAAACAGAAATTAAGAGGTACAGTGCCCAAAGTGAAATCCCTACAAGCTGCATGGAAACATTTTAAAGACACCATAATAGAGGCTCTACTTAAATCTATGCCCCAAATTAAAAAACATAGTAAGAGAACCAAAAAAGAGCCACTGTGGCTAAACTACAAAGTAAAAGAAGCAGTGAGAGGCAAAAAGGCATCCTTTAAAAAGTGTAAGATAAATCCTAATTAGGAAAATAGAAAGGAACATAAACTCTGGCAAATGAAGTGTAAAAATATAATTAGGAAGGCCAATGAAGAATTCGAAGAACAACTAGCCAAAGACTCAAATAGTAACAACAAAAAAAAAATTTAAGTACATCAGAAGCAGGAAGCCTGCTAAGCAACCAGTGGGGCCGCTGAATGATCAGGACGTTAAGGAGATGCTAAGGAACACTCAAGAATGATAAGGCCATTGAGGAGAAACTAAACGAATTCTTTGCATCGGTCTTCACGGCTGAGGATGTGAGGGAGATTCCTAAACCTGAGCCATTCTTTTTAGGTGACAAATCTGAGGAACTGTCCTAGCTTGAGGTGTGATTAGAGGAGGTTTTGGAACAAACTGATAAACTAAACAGTAATTAGTCATCAGGACCAGATGCTATTCACCCAACAGTTCTGAGTTGTGCCTATTCAAACGTGAAATTGCAGGACTACTAACTGTTATCTGTAATCTAGCATTTAAATCAGCTTCTGTACCAAATGACTGGAGGATAGCTAATGTGATGCCAATTTTTAAAAAGGGCTCCAGAGATGATCCCGGCAATTACAGGCCAGTAAGCCTCACTTCAGTACTGGGCAAAGTGGTTGAAATTATAGTAAAGAACATAAAGAACAGAGCAGCAGAGTTAAGAATGATCTCCAGAGTGGTCACAGATGAGCATTGTGGGACACCACCTGGAAGCCAATTAAGACGAATTATACAATGCTGCATCTGCACTACCTTGCAGTCGACCCATGAAAATCAAACTAAGCACTACGCCTCTTGCGGAGGTAGATTACAGAGGTCGACATCAGAGGTGACTTAGGTCGACGTAAAGGACCCAGAAGTGTAGACACATACATTGACATGTCAACTTAAGGCGGCTTCCTTTGACCTAATTCTGTATTGTAGACCAGGCCTAAGACTTTACTTTCTTGAGATATGATTTGCTAGGCTTATTTATAAGCATTTCACCTCTGATACAGGTTATGTCTACGCTGGAACTAGAAGAGTAATTTCTAGACAAAGTAGCTGACTAAGCTAAAAAGCTAAAAAATAGCAGAATAACTGAGGTTGCATAGGCAGCAGGAAGGCCTAGTCAAAACATAATCCTATTGAAAGCCCTAGGTATGTATTTGGGGTGGCTTGCCCATACAGCTGCCTATGCAGCAATGTCTACACTGCTATTTTTAGCACATTAGCTTGATCAAAACTAAAGTGAGTATGTCTGCCTGAGCTGGAAATTACACCCTCAGCTCCACTGTAGACATACCTACAGAAGATCTTGGATTCAGACTGCCATGTTGCTGTCCAAGGTGCTGTATATTCAGATGAGATTTTATGTTCTCATGTCTCATAGAAGTTAAACATTCTGTGACACATTTCAAAAAGTCAGAGATGACTCCAGTGTGTTTACTGTCTTTCTCACTCTTTCTTCATCTCTTTCTTCTTCTCTTTCAGGAAACAGATTCTAATGTCCGTAGCTGTGTGTTCAGGTATTACTGATGGTATAATGCCCATTTCAGTTGCCTACATAGTCAATAAACTACTTGTATTTTAACTAATTACATTTAAAGTGGTTTGTGATACTTTGAATAAGAAAGAGTCAATCTATACCAAAATGAGATGATACCATTTCATCCAGATATCTGTTCACCTGATATTTCTCATCGTGCCAATCCTGTTGGATACCATTTTATACTCATTGTTGTATGTGTCAGGTGGAGTAAGAAACCATAAACCAGAGATTCTATAACAGTCTTCTAAAATTCTACTCCTTCATTAATGCAAGGCAAGTAAACATATTTGTTTGTTTTTTGCATGACCATCATAATCATGTTAAGGATGAAGGAGTAGATTTTATATCTGAGGCCTGGTCTACACTACTCGTTTAAACCGATTTTAGCAGCGTTAAACCGATTTAACGCTGCACCCATCCACAAAACGAGGCCCTTTATATCGATATAAAGGGCTCTTTCAACTGGTTTCTGTACTCCTCCCCGACAAGAGGAGTAGTGCTGAAATCGATATTACCATATCGGATTAGGGTTAGTGTGGCCGCAAATTGATGGTATTGTCCTCCGGGCGGTATCCCACAGTGCACCATTGTGACCACTCTGGACAGCAGTCTGAACTCGGATGCAGTGGCCAGGTAGACAGGAAAAGCCCCGCAAACTTTTGAATTTCATTTCCTTGTTTGCCCAGCGTGGAGCTCTGATCAGCACGGGTGGGTGATGCAGTCCAAATCCAAAAAGAGCTCCAGCATGGACCGTGTGGGAGATACTGGATCTGGCTGCTGTATGGGGAGACAAATCTGTTCTATTAGAGCTCCGTTACAGAAGATGAAATGCCAAAGAATTTGAAAAAAAATCTCTAGGCTATGATACGGAGTCCACAGCACAGTGCTGTGTGACAAGTTTAACGAAAGCCAAAGAATCAAATGGACGCTCAGGAGGGAGGGAGGAGGGGGTACTCCAGTTATCGCACAGTCTCCGCAGTCTCTGAAGAGCATTTTCATTCTTGGCTGAGCTCCCAATGCCTTAGGGTCAAACACATTGTCTGGGGTGGTTCAGGGTATAGCTCGTTAATTTACTCCCCTCCCCCCCGTGAAAGAAAAAGGGGAAAAAATCATTTTTTGACTTTTTCAATGTCACCCTATGTCTACTGCATGCTGCTTGGTAGATGTGGTGCTGCGGCAATGAATAGCACTATCCTCTCCCTCCCTCCCCGGTGGCAGATGGCACAATAATGCCTGCTATCCGTTGTCATCATCAGCCCATGAGTGCTCCTGGGCTGGCCTCAGGTGAGGTCGGCTGGGGGCCTGGGTAAAAATAGGAATGACTCCTGGTCATTCCCGAGTCAGATGGTACAGAATGGCTGGTAACTGTCTCATCATAGCAACTGGGGCTGAGCTCCATCAGCCCCCTCCCTTTCAATGTTAAAGAAAGATTCTGTACTGCCTGGGCTATCATAGCAGCGGGATGCTGGGCTCCTCTCCCCGCCACGTTTAATGTCCTGCCTGGACTATCATATGCAGCTGGAGGCTGCCTCCCCTCATTTTATCTCACTAACAAGTCAGTGTTTCTTATTCCTGCATTCTTTATATTTTTTATTAATTCATCACACAAATGGGGGACACTGCAACGGTAGCCCAGGAGGGTTCGGGGGAGCAGGGAAGCAACAGGGTGGAATTGTTGCAGAGGCACGCCCTAGAATGGCATGTAGCTCATCATTTCTGTGGGATCTGACACAGAGCAGCTGTGCTCTTTGGTTCTCTAGTACTGGTTACTTAAACCATATTCTGGGCACAACTGACTCTATTTTTAGATACCATAAAGGAGGGATTGACTCAGGAGGTCATCGCCCATTTTTTGTCTTTGCGTCCCCCGGCCAACCTCAGCCAGCCAGGGCACCTATGACAGCAGCAGATGGTACAGAATGACTGATAACCATCATCTCATTGCCAATTTATAATGGCATGGCAGATGGTACAGAACAACTGGATAACTGTTCTCTGCTATCTTGGGAAAGGCAAATGAATGCTGCTGTGTAGACGCTGCAGTACCACGTCTGTTAGCAACATCCAGTACACATACGGTGACAGTGACACAAAAGGCAAAACGGGCTCCATCGGTTGCCATGCTATGGCGGTCTGCCAGGGCAATCCAGAGAAAAAGGGCGCAAAATGATTGTCTGCCGTTGCTTTCACGGAGGAAGGAATGAGTGACGACATTTACCCAGAATCACCCGCGACACTGTTTTTGCACCATCGTGCATTGGGGTCTCAACCCAGAATTCCAATGGGTGGGGGAGACTGTGGGAACTATGGGATAGCTATGGGATAGCTACCCACAGTGCAACACTCCAGAAATTGACGTTAGCCTCGGACCGTGGACGCACATCACCAAATTAATGTGCTTAGTGTGGCCGCATGCACTCGACTTTATACAGTCTGTTTTACAAAACTGGTTTATGTAAAATTGGAATAATCCCGTAGTGTAGACATACCCTGAGCTAGTAAATTTTTGGGACAGTTATGCAGGACTGCTCTACAATATATAATATTTGAGGTTACATATCTACAACAAAAGAAATCACAAAGAAATTATCTGAACACTATGCAACCAGACTTATTTCTGTCCAGACATATTTTTGTTCAATTTAACACAATAGCACAGTGGTTCTCAACCAGGGTACATGTAACACTGGGGGTATGCAGAGGTCTTCCAGGGAGTATATCAACTCATCTAGATATTTGCCTAGTTTTACAACAGGCTACATAAAAAGCACTAGCCAGGTCAGTACAAACTAAAATTTCATACAGACAGTGACTTGTTTATACTGCTCTATATGCTATACGCTGAAATGTAAGTACAATATTTATTTTCCAATTGATTTTTCTTATAATTATATGGCAAAAAGAAGAAAGTATGCAATTTTTCAGTAACTGTGTGCTGTGACACTTTTGTATTTTTATGTCTGATTTTGTGAGCAAGTAGTTTTTAAGTAAGATGAAACTTGGGGGTACATTATTTGCAGGACATTTTTTTTTTCTGATAGTTGTCTAGAAATCCAGAATTGTCTTGCTAAGGACATAAATTAATTTAGTGTTGCTGAACAGAATTTAGAGAACACCAAGTACCTGCTGAATTACAGTTTTTTAATCACTCAAGAGGTACTGCTGATAGCCAACATTTTCAAACTTGGGTTCCTGACAGCCAACGGCTTCACTAGAAATATACCAATTCACAGCATTTTTGTGTCTGGGCCTATGTCTTTATTATCACGAACTACTTATGGTGAAATTCTGACTGTATTGAAATCAACGGAAGTTTTTTTATTTACTTCAAGAGAGCCAGAACTCAATCTCAGTCTTTATATCTGAGGTATCTTCTTCCTTTCCTTCCTGGTCATATTCGTTAAAATTCCTCTATAAGTGCTAGAACCTGCATAGCCAGGTATCTGAAATGACCTCAGGATTGTCTCTGAGCATGTAGTTTGTTACTAGATTTACAAAACCATTTAGTATACTGTAACGGTGCAGGATAGGGAAATAATCATAATTTATTTTAAATCAAAAATGGCCTGAGATGTAAAAAAGCAAACACCTTTGAAGTTGTAGCATAATGATATATTTGTATTAAGTATCTGCAACTCTTTGACTTAAAAATCTTAGGGCATTTTACTTTGACAAGTGTAGAAGGAATTTTTCTTTAGGTTTTCAGTATTCACTTGATAAGTGAAAATACACTTGTGTTTCTCTTCTGATTTGGCAGATATTAGCAATGCAACCAATATAAAAAAAAGTCATAGGAGATTTTATTTATTTATGTCAATCACTCATTTGATGCCAAAGATAAATTTGTGGTGTTCCTTTTCATTCACATTTATTTTATATTGTGTTCTCACTTATACAAAGAGCAGATACTGCATATTTAATATAACTGATTAATCATCTATTCACTTTTATGTCCTTTTCCTTTCCCCCTTGCTCTGTTTTTTCAGCTGCCCAAGAGAAAAATTGCCATAACTACAGGTGTGTTTCTAAAAGCTTGTAAGTAGACGTGTAGGCAGGCTGCTTATCATTGTCATTAATATTTGCTATTTATATTAACTGCAAAGCATAATATAGGGCATATGCAAAATTATTTACTCTTAATGACTGTTTCAACATGCTTGCTCGTTAGGAACAACTTGACAAAATAAAAGATCTCTCCCAAAACCAAAAACTGTATATGTATAAATGCAAAATCTTTCTGAGACGTTGATGAGATGGCAAAAACTGCACAGACAGAGAAAAATGTTTGAAGTATTCTGTTTGATGTTGTGCCAAGTGGCTTGACTTGTTAACTATTACATTTTTATGGTTGTTATTTCAGACTTTTGTAGTTGAAATAGTTACACAGAAAACATTGAAGTGAAGGATGGATTTACAGAACCCTGAAATGTTCTTTCTTTTCAACTGATGTGGTCTCCAGTAACAGCTGCCTTATTGCAGGATGAATGGATTCTTTTGTTGTTGTTGTTGTTGTTGTTGTGCTTTGTTTTAAACTTCATGAAAAGAAATGATTTGAAAATAACAACATCTAAGGTAAAGTAATAAAATGATTATATTTTGTTCCTATTTTTTCTTGTCCTGGTAACACATAATAAATGATATATGCTAATGCTTAAATAGGAGAGTTTATTTGCTTCAGTCATTTAATTGAAATAGGAAAAAAGTGACATATTATTACAAAACAAAACAAAAACCTAAAGTAACAATATTTACTGTTATGAATGAAATTCTATTTGATTTGTATTTCTATTTCTTTTTATTTAAAAGTATCTGTCTGTAACTCTATTTACAAACCCCACAAAGGGCCCAAATGTAATGTCATTCTCAAGTCAAAGGCAAAAGAAGCAATGGCATCAATGGGAGCAGTTCTGGACCAAAGAGTCACTGACACCTATTGGATAAAAACTGAGAAATTTTCTTTTGGCTTATTTAAAATAATTTATTCATATAGCATATTTTCTTCATTTGTTCTCATTGGTTTAATGCTGTGGATATCTGCAAGGAAAACAAGTTCTTGGCCGAATCCTCAACTATTGTACATTGGTATAGTCCCCTTGAAGTCAATAGAACAATGTCAGTTTACACAACTGAGAATCTGGTACAAGATCTTTCTTTCTTTCTTTCTTATCAGACATAATAAATCTTATGTTCATGCAAGGTGCCAGATTGGCAGCCCAATGACTGAGAACAGGTGGAGAAGAATCAGAAGCAGGACCTGCTTTTCCAAACACCTTTGTGATTTGGATTGGAAAAACTCTCTTAAGGAATGAAAGGTTAGTTTTTATGCCCATTTAACTCTGCACTTTCTACTGATATTTCTTCTGAAAGTGCCATTTACAGTCTGACATGGCGTTTTTTCTGAAATATGCAATTATCCAGTTGAGATCATCAGCATTTTTTCATATAGTTACAGTTCAGCCATCAGATAAATAAATACTAATGACTTTCTGTCATTACATCCCTGAGATGAATTTGAACCAGTAACCTAGAAATCAAAGGCTCTCCATCTCACTACCAGTCCTCTGAGACATTCAGTCCCTCATATCTTCTGGTTTTAAGTTTTTGTTTTTCTGCTCCTGCTGAGTATACTTCACTTTTGGTCACCATAATCAGGCATTTGACTCTAGACCTCTGAGAAAATTTTGTACCACAGTTAAACTGGTAAAACTACTACTTCTCCACCCCCCTTTTTTGTGAGAAGAGTGTTTAGGAGCCTTAGTCCAACACAGAGATGCCACTAAGACCCTGAAAACCCCTACTCAGCTGTTGTCTAACCCCATAGATGCTTAAACTTCCTTAAACACCTCTTCTGTTAGTGAAGTACCCAACGTACATAAACAACTGTGTTAAGCATGCACACAGCCAGGTGCTCTGGTGCCTATTGTGGTGTACTGAGGACTAGGTTGAAATTGTGAGCTAGCTCTTTAAGAGTGGGGGTGGGTTTCTGGTAATGCTGGTTGCAGGCATGGGGGCTCTGTAGCAAGGTGTGCAATCTGGGCACAGCAGGTAGTCTGAAAAAAGCCAGCCTCCAATAAGCTTCTTTGCTTTAAGGAGCAACTTGCTTTGTCTGTCTGTTTTTGGTTACTGTGTGTAAATTTTGGATTCTAAGAATAAAAGTAGTGTTATGTTGCAGTCTTTCTGAGGGAGTATTTGATGTGTTTTTTCTCTAACGCCCCTGCATGTACAGTATGAACATGACATTTGTTTCACACCTAATCCCCTGCCTATCTCACCTGCAGGGTCTGATCTGGTAGATGTGTTCAGAACATCCATAAGCTCACACAAAATGGCCACAGGAGGCACCTCCCTTTAGCTCACTGGTTAGAGCACTCACCTGGGGTATAACAGACACAGATTCAGTTTCCCCTTCTGCCTGATGTGGAGAAGGGATTTGAACACAGTTCTCCCACCTTTTAGGAGAGTGCCCTAACTACAGGTCTGTGGGGTAGTCTGGACTGGAAATCTGTCCTGCTGAAATTATTTCTCTGGGCAGCAGGACAGCTAAAAGTTAGGCACTGCAATGCTGAGCAGTGTTCAGCTCCTTAAACGGAGGGGGCTGACTTTGCTTTTCATTGACCTTTGAAATCCATTAGAATCCAAATTTCATGTCCTTTGGGACATCATGAAAAATGCTGTGATATGGTGTCCATCCCACACAAGATGGATCAGGTTGTTAGGACAATTAGCAGGCTGCACCCAGGGAAGAGTCCTAGCCTGAAAGGTTAATTGATGATGAAACCCTGCTGGATAATGGCAGGTTAAGCCTGTATAAAGCCAGCAGGCCTAGAACAGAAGAGAAGTGTAGGGGAAGTAGGAGAAGTGCAGGGGAAATACTCTGCACTTACTTTCTAGGAGAAAGGAGTTGTGTTTGGGGCTATTGAGTCTGACAAAAAGCCAAAGAAAGGAGTAGTCTACAGTTGTTCCCTAGGAGGAGGAAGTTTGGGTTGGCAAACCTAACAGAGGGGGAGCCAGAAGACAGAGAAAGGAAGGAGTTCAAGGAAATAGGATCTGTAAGCAAGCAGACCAGAATTGCTAGATACAGAATCCCTGGAGTGGAACCCGGAGTAGTATGCAGCCCTGGAAAATGACCCAGAACCTAGCTCTGGACTGTAAGACTGTCTGGAATGGCATAAGGACAGCTGATCCAGTGGGGTGTTGATACTCTAGAAGGGGATGAGTATAATGACCTAGCTGGAGACTAAGTCACAAAGAGGGAGCACCCCAATTCCAACAGAGAGAGACACAGCCACAAGGAGCTGCCCTACAAGTTGGTAGTAAACCCTGTGACAGATGTATTCATTTAACTAATTTTTTTTTAATAACAGCTTTGCTATGTTCTTTGTCTATTAATGTTTAATATCTGCTTTAAGGGGTCTAGGTGTCAGGATGATAATCAGTGTAGACACTTATTACTATGAGTAGCAATGGCCTATAATTTCATGCATGGTTACACAATCATTCTCACAAGGACCATTGTTATAATTACTGTACAGACTGGTATAATTTTTTAGTGTTTAATGGTTTTGTCTTGATGACCCTGTAACCTTGCACCACAACAATTTGTCCATTCCCAGAGAAAATGCCAAAATATCACCTTTAGAATAAAATGTCATGAGAATCAGATATGATCTAATTTTCATCACGTGACTGCATTGCTATATTCCAGAGTTCTTTAGTTATGACATCATAATCACTTCCATAGCAAACTGTTCTAGAGCTCTACAATATTTTAAAGATGTAATTCACAAAATGTCATAGAACAATTCATGGAAGCAGAAATAAACTTTATTTTGCAAAACTTAATCTACCAAAAATTGTGACTTGTGCCAAACCAAGATACAAGGATGAGTTTTGTGCACCTGTAAATCCAGGCTCCAAGACTGATGTTATGAGTCAAAATAAGATCCAAAAATAGATTCCCCAGAAATCTAGTCATTAAATTCGAATTCCCTTAATCTTCAAGATGGGAAGCCCGGATTTGAGATTCTGGGTTGATCCTGTCTCCCTCTTTTAACACATGCATACAGAATTGTACCTCTGGATCCTTGTGGGAAAGGGAAGGAGAAATTGCCTGACTTCTGCTATTTTGCACTATACCTATTGATAGGTCAAAAGAGTCATTTAGTTTCAGCTGACAATCTAGAAATTTAGCTTTTCTAAAATCTATTCGCAGTTCCTGCCCCCTGATCTGAGCCCTCTGAGGATCCATCAGTGTCAGAGCAACTCCTCCTTCCCTAAAATAGCCACAGGCCTATTTGAAATTGTCCCTCCCTTTGTTTTCCCCATTTTTCGCTAGCATCCCACCCTACACCTAGGCACACATTTGAAGATCCTACATTGGGTCAAACAGCTCTGGTAGTTTTTCTGCTGGACTCTGATGAATTTGAGATTCTGGTTTTTACACCTCATGACATGTTGTAGCTCTACAGCACACATCAATTAAATTTAGCAGTGGCTGGACCAACAGAGAGGTTATCCATAATGGAGTCTTACTAACAAGGGATTTACAAGAAGATCAAACAGAGCCAGTTTAGAACCTAATAGAAGGAGGTTTACTGCATAGCTTTTTGGAATGGAGTTATGGGAAGGGAAGAAGGGAAAGAAAGGTATAAGGAAGAGAGGGAGAAAATAGATTAAGCCAGACAGAGGTGGGGAAGAGGTATTTGATTTGCTTCAGTATAACAACTAATAACAAATCTGTCTGCTAATATGCTAAACATGTAAATCCAGGAAATGCATCCCAACAGCTTAGTCTGATGTACCCAATAAAATACCATTGCCTCATTTGTTTACAATATATATTTTATGGGTTAATGTTGCTATGATGTATGCAAAGTCTGGCTACAGTAAAGGGGTTAAACATAGATTTTTGTATTTTATTTTAAAATAAAGTGCCCCTCAAACTACTTTACTAAAGTGTTATATAGTAGAGCACTGTAGGTAACTAAACATATGTTTTCACTCTACTTGATCAGCTGTCTTCTAGGGATATATGAATCTATCCTTCTGGCTGATTTCGTCATGTTTATATATTCTCGCTTGCAATACTGTTCTCATTAGCTTGTAAGCTTCAAGGTCAATCTAAATTCAAGCGTGTTGAGGCCTATAGGAGGAAAACATTTGACAATCAAGTAATGTAACTCTTCCTATGTTTCCTGACTCTTCCTGTGAGTGGGGTATCATGAGATAGAATGGCAAATTGAGTTTAGGTCACAGCTGGAAAATTAAGTCCTAACTGACTTGAGAAAAGCCAAAAACTAGTGTACCTCTAAACGGTGTAAGGCATTTTAGTGGACACTACAATCCAAATTTTCCAATTTGGGTGCATACAATTGCATGCATATATTTATATATGGAATATTGCAAAATTATTCAAGTGCTTTCCATCTCTGTGAAGTTAATTCTGGTACCTCCTAAATGATACTCTTCTTGGATTGCTTTTTTAAAGAAACACATTGATAAGTAATGCTTGACTTAAGAAAAACATGGGAATGTATGGCTAAATTATTTATAGGCTCACTGAAAGTAGTCAGACATTGTGGGATGTATTAATTTGGTGTGGAGACAATAAAGTTAATGGTACTTGGGTGGCTAAAGCAATAACCTAATTAAATATGCACTAGTATGATAAAGGTTTATAAATATTTGTGGTAATCAACTGATACAAATTCAGTCATATGTCAAAAGGAATACATTGGGTCATCTTGTATAATAATCATAAACCATTTTACAAGATTGTTCAAAATAACTTATTTTATTTTGATCAGGTATAACCATCTGACCCATAAAATGTTATTTTTAGAGACATATTAGATTAAAAGATCCAATCTCAGATCTTTCTCTTTTTTTAATAGACAATTTGCCATGCTCACTAAAGATTAGCAGGGCTGGAAAGTGAATTAATATCATTATACAATATCTAGATTATAAACTTAGAATGATTCACAACTTTCCTTTAAAATTTACATTGGTCATATCAGTAGTGAAAAATCGCTTTTGCTCCCAAATCCCTTCACAAATTAGAGAAGTTAGATTTGAAGAGTCCCACCATGGAACAAAAGTTATGTCAACATTAGAAAGTCATAAATGACCTCAGGCTCTAATTAGTACAACAAGATGGGAGAACTTGTAGTTCTGCTTCTCTGTAAAAAATCAGTTTGCCAGGATTTCTCATTCCTGAGTCTTGAGCTCTTTAGTGTGACACAGGTAGAATTCGCTAAGGTTTTTGGTCCTTATAGGAAGCAATAATGGGGTTGACTCCTGTATCAGCCAGGTTTCTAGGCACTTTCCTTGGAATCTTCCAGTCAGTGTTTGATTATATGAAAAGCAGATGTTCCCACAGGAATAATTTAACCATTTAAAAAAAGAGAGAGAGAGAGAGTTGCCTGTCTCAAACAGAACAATTGAAAACAGAGTGTAAAGATAAACATCACCTACCAAAGTTCCCTTCCAGATTCTTATGGGAAGATAGTAGGGGAGTAAAAAATCCTCCTGGAATGTAATCAACAGTCTCTAAAAATGACAAAGTAATTTCCCCTGTGCTGAAGATACCATCTGGGCAAGATTTCCAACCCTGAAGAATAAGTAGTTCAAAATGTATCTCAAAGGAAATAGCACACCCATAAGAACTTGAATGGACAGCCCAAAATAAGGCCGATGCCAACAAAGTGACCAAGAAATTGGTGTAAGGGGGATTTTTTTGATACAAAGGTTAAAATACTTACCAAAAATGTTGGGTGAAATCCTTGTTCCATTGAAGTTAATGGAAGTTTTGCCATTGACTTCAACGGAGCTAGGATTTCATTCATTCATCCACACTTCATTAGTAGCCTGTAAGATATTTCCAAACCCAAAAACCTCAACAAATTGGCCAGCTCACACAAGGGACAGCCTTAATGAACAACATTCTAACAGGTTGGAGAGATTCTCCTACTTTGACTTGGAGTGCCAAACTGAAGAGGGATGCCTCACTAGAGGCTGAATCCATGTAACAGTAAGGCTATACTATGAGTAATCTGAATCATCAAAATGGGAAGGATCTACGAAATTCCTTTCAGAGTGACTTACCAACCAACATGTTTCTTTTCTCTTCAAATATGTTGTTTACACTTCACACCATGAATGGGGCTGTAAAAGTATAACAAATACAGCCTGATGCAAAATGATGATCAGACAGATTAAATAAAACAAAATTGCACAGTGATAAAAGTAATTTATCTAGTTTTTTGTCTAAACACTCCAAAATGCCAAATAGCTTGCATACTGTCGTAGAGGAAGTTTTCTGTTAATCTCAAATCTTCATAATGACAAATATTCTAGAATATCTTTTTATAAGAGTTTGGACATTCAGCTGGATAGTACTAATCTTTTTGTCAGACTGGGTTTTTAATGAGCTTTGATTATCAAATGTAGTTTCAACTCATACTCTAATAATAGATACCAGAAATGCTCAGAGCTACGGTGGGTGCACTCCAGGTTCACTCCTAGTCTATAGACTTCCTGTTTTTAGTATAAGGAATATATTTGAAATCTGTAATATCTCTAAAACAGGAATAAATTGTTTAAATGTGCCAACTGTACTTCACTGATCAGAGCACACCTAGAAGGCCTTTTATGTTTTGTTAGCCTTTGCATTGTTAGATTGCTCTATAGCCAGATCCCCTGACTGTAGAGCAATCTAACAATGCAGACTAGACTTCATAGGTGGCAACTGTATCATCAGCATTGCTCATAATTGCATTGCTATTAGAAGGATCCATTCTGCAACCCTTACTTGTGTGAGTACATAATATTTAACATAAGTAGTGCTATTGAACTCAGTGGAACTTGTGACTATGCTACAAGATAAGTTTGGCAGAATTGGGTCCTTGATTTGGAATGTCCAGTCAAAATAGAAGTTAGGTTGTTTGTGCTTTACTAACTGCTCTATCCTGCAGTGCAGTCCTTGCTAGGCAAAGCTTTTATTGAAACCAATGGGTGTTTTGCCAGCGAAGGACTGTACTGCAGGCCAACCCTCAGTGCTTTATCATTAGGTTTTCTATGGCAGTCAGTAAACTTTTTCTTTCTGTATTTTAACAGAAAGGGAACTACTTATTAGAAATCAGACCCTCTTGTAGGCTTTCTTTGTGCTGTATTCAAAAGTTCTGGAACCTGATTCTAGGGAATTGTGGTGTCTTTCAGGCTCTCCCTATCATCTTACTTTCCAAACCGCTAGCCAAAGGCCAGGGGGGGAAATATATGAAATGGTAATCAGTGGCACTTTCTATCAGTTGGACCATTGTTTCAGTATAACTCTTTGGGTGAAATCCCCAGCTCTGCTCTGACCAATAAACATTGGGTAAGGGGGCCTTAAAATCTGTATATCCAGTGGAAGCACTCTGGAAGAATTTCCCCAGTGCAAGCACTCTGAAAACTAGAAGGATGCCTTCTGAGGATCCACTGGCAAGCTCTGCCATGGATGTTGGGGGCAGAAGGGGCATATCAATGATGGAGCCATAGCATGAAGCACAGGAGAATCTCTGGCCAACACTGCATAGCACAGCTCAGAAAGGTTACCATAACTTAGACAACCCCTCTCCATGCCTGCGCAGGCTCCTCCAGCCCCCAGGCCAGCTTAGGATCAAAAATGTACAAAAGTGGTTTAAAGCCAGCATTGCTCCTTGTCACAGGGTGGGCTAGTCTGTTAAGGGGAACTGGTCTCAGTCCCACTTGTGCCCTAATTATCCAGTCCCAGATGATGGAGTTGTGCTTGGGCTGGTAACTGGGTCATTGAATCTGGTTCACCTGATAGTACCCTGGGAGTGGGACTCCCTATAAGAATGAGCCTGTTCCAATAGGGAGTAGAGGAGGGAAAAGCATTTGGGAAAGTACGAGGCAGCAGGACCTGGGTTTTGGAAAAAGCTGCTAAGCCCAGCAAGTAGCTGAAGAAACTAGAGTTGGGACAGACTCCCTGATTTAATCTGACCCTTGACCATTCTTATTTTAATGAACTAGACCAGAATGGATGTTGGTAAGAACAAGGAAGGGAAACATGGTGTTAAGGTCTGATGCTGGAAATGGGTAAGACCCTGTTACATAGCCTCTCTCTTTAAGTTGTGAGTTCTGTTCTACACCTTTTAGAGGTGCAGCACTTAGCCTCTCTTTTCCCACGTTTATTCCTCTGAATAGATCCTTAATTAACAGGTTGATCAGACAGCAGAAAAACAAAGGGGAAAAAAAAGCAAATAGTGGTGTTCTAGATCCCATTGAATTTTCCACTCTGTCCAATTTATTAGTTAGATGAACAGTGTTACATAATACTGAAGTTGCTTCTCTTGTTGACTTGCCCAGTGTTAATGTCACCTGCCTCATAAATAGTTTTGGATTTACTACAACTAGAACTCCAAAAAGTCCCAAATAAGATATTTACTTTGGTGACAACTTTCTTATACAGGGAAATGCTAAAAAAAAAAAGTGGACCTTTCATGTCTGGATCAGTTCTCCCTCTACTCTTTTTTGACCTTTTTCTCTCTGGATTCCTACTAAGTTTTACAGCTGCCCCTCTCCAAATACTCTCTCCTAGCCCTCTTCAACTCAGCCAGCCTTTTCTTGCTTCTTCCTGGCATAAGATCCTTCAGTGGAGGACAAGGAACAATGTAACTCCATTGTCAAAACTCTCCCTGACATTCTCCCTACTTCCCCTTATACCCAGTCTGAGGTTGGAAGTGGTCAGCACAGGAGGCAGCAGAGTCCACCTGCACTGCTTACACAGTGCAAAATGGTCCTAGCAGACTTTGGAGAATCAGCCCTTTTCCTTAGCAGGTTGAGGATCTTTGATAGACAGCAAAAAAATCCATTAAAGCTGAAAACTTAAGTCCTTATTTGTTACATTATTTATATTATAATAGATGAGTTCATTGGCCCATCAATCCTGGGCCAGTATCCCATCAGTGGAAATGTCCAACATCTACTGCTTCAGAGGGAAGTAAAAATACCCCCACCCTATGTACAGCTGGATGTGCAATGATATACAGAGGGAATAACAAGGGGGAGGGATATCTCAGTGGTTTGAGCATTAGCTCCCCAAACCAAGGGTTATGAGTTCAATTCTTAAGGGGGCCATTTAGGGATCTGGGGCAAAAATGTGTCTGGGGAGTAGTCTCTGTTTGAGCAGGGGGTTGGACTAGATGACCTCCTGAGGTCCCTTCCAACCCTGATATTCTATTATTTCCTTCCTAACCCTGGGAGGCACACAGTTTACACACTGAAACATCACATTTAATTCCCTGATCCACAGTTTGCATAACTCCAAATGTTATTCTCAGTTATAAAATTATACAGCCTTTCAAAAAATCCAGCCAGACAGCCAAATTCTTGCTAACTACTCAAAAAACTGGGTTAGATTCTTTTAATTCTGTCAGATGAAACTGGAAGACACATGGTCTCTTAAAACTGTCTTCTGCCATGCTGCATACATGAATAAAAACATCTACAGATTACACCCAAGTGATCAGATGCCATAAAGACCTGGTATGAGGGATCATCCTTTTATCCTTCATAATCTTCTCCCCCTCAGATAAAGCTTTGAGTTCTGAAGCTTTTGAATGAGACAGCATTATCCTACTGGACTCCCACTGTACAGGCAATGTGACAAAACAAGACAGTGGGAGTAAAATAGAATATATTTTAAGGCCTTAAGTTGCCATGGCACTCATTTTTCTATATGGGGCTCAAACAGCCCATTGCAATCTGGTTGTTTCTTAATGTACATCAAATGTGGGTGCTGTTCTCCATTTAAACAAATTTCCTGTTTAAAAAGCAATTAAGAATCTATAATAGAACTTGGTTTTCATTTGCATCTGTTTCATCCAGATGACATGAAAGATAAATACTCACTTTTACTGATTTATTTTATAAGAACCTTATAGAACTTAGGAGGAAAATGATACATAATCAGGAAATTCATGATGTATATGCTTAATGTCCTCAGTTAAGAGCATAAAACCAAGGACGCTGGGTTTTTTGAGCAGCTTATTCAAGGATTTCACTGGCTGGTAGCACATTTATTTTCAAGCTAAGAACCACCATTTCCATTAAGCTTAAGGGGATACACATAACTTATAGCATCAGCCATAGAACTTTGCTGTATTTTTCCACATGAAAATTAATTTCATAGTTCACTGAGAAACCTTGTTTGCCCCAGTGATGGTACTGAAAGTGAATATTTGATATTAAAACTTTAAGAGTTTAAACACTCAGACGTATGATTTGCCAAAAGCAATGGAACCAGCTTTTGTGCGTACTGTAGTTATGAGGTTTGCATAGTTCACCTATATACAAGCACGACTATCAACCAGTAGCAGGGTGAATTTCAATACCCAGTAATGCCTGTGTTCCAGCAGTTTGTTTATCCATCAGGTGCCTCAAAGATTATGAAGCAAGCTTCATATAGCCTGTACTAGTTATTACACTTACAGGTTTGTTGTTTTTCTTAATGGCAACTTCAACTTACTTTAGCACATGGCTCAGTGATAGAGAGGCCAAGAACTAGACCAGTATGAGTTAGCCAGATGTCTCTATTTGATTAAAACAGTCTTTAGTTTCTGTGGACACTGGGTACAACTGGAACTGAACAGGTTTCATTGGGGGTCCCTCCAGAGTTATGCTTTACCAAATAGTGGCAGCAAGTGAGTATATCGATATAGTGTATTTGTAGATGCTGGAAACACATAATTGTTTACTGCTACCAGAAAGGGTATTAGAGCCTGATCCTGCTGCCACTGAAGTCATGTCAAAACTCCCATAGACTTTTTTTAGGGGCTTATCTGCATTATAGAGGTGCAATTTCTAAACACACTAATGTGTTGCACATACATTGATTGGTCTGCATAGACCCTGCTGGTGCACTTTAATGTAGTGGTATTTAAAACAGACTATGTTAAAGTGCACTAGAGAACCTTTAGTGCACACCAGCAGAGCCTACACAGACCAATCAATGTTCAGCGCATTAGTGTGATTTAGAAATCACATACCAATAGAGTGCATTACTCCAGCATGTTGCCAAGATCTAAATCTAAATCTTCAACTCACTGTAATTCCTTTGTCTTGGGGAATCTCTGTAAAGTATCTAGTACAATGTTGGTTCTAAATAAATAATATTTAGTGATGGTCTTTCTGACATAATATAAACCTATAAGGAACATAGCAGGAACAAAAATTATCTGCGCATTAACAGCAATGGTTGAACTGAACTACTAATCTTTCCTTTCATTCAGATACATGCATGTGTGCACCCACAGACATGCATACTTTTAAAAGAGCTCATTTACTAAGGGCAAGTCTTTCCAAGGGCCTGATATTTCAGTCATTACCCATGACAAATACTTTGAGCTAGCATGGAAAAAGAAAATCCATTCCTCGTTTACAGAAGTCCCAGACTGCAGGTCTCCTGTGTGCTTTTAACTGAACTGGTGAGTGAAAAATTAAAGAAAGCAATATTTAACTGTTTGCACGTGCCATGCTTATGGTTCATCGACAGAACATTGGCATGTAATGGTGCACAGCTCTGCAGGAGCTTTCATGTGTATTCATAGGATTTTAGGAATAATAATAGAACTCTAAGGCAGTGCAAAGTTATTAGATGGCAAAAACAGTAACTGTTACTTGTTTGCTACAAGTGGTCTTAATGCTTGTTATGTGAGATAGGAGTTCCATTGGGGATTTGGCAGAGATGCTTATAGGGATCCTTTGTTCAATTTGTTCATATTGATTCCCAGAAAACTAGGCTACTGGTGAAGTGAGGCACCATCAGTTTCCCACTCCCAGGTCAGAGGCTGCCTGAAGCGCTTAGTGAATTCTCATCTGCTAAGACAATAATTCAGAGATGACTGAACATATCTGGCTGATGAAAATGCAGAATCAAATGTTCTGATTATCTCTGACATGAGTGCAATACTCATGCTGGAGTAATACACTCTATTGGTATGTGATTCAAATGGTGACGAAAGACTTCAGTGTTATGTCACAGCTGTTTTGTCAGAAGATGAACTGAATAATTTTTAAAAAACATACTATGAAATTCAAAAGTATATAGACATAAAAATAAAAACAAAAGAAAGGGAAAAAGACAAAAATCAGTCTTGCCACAACAATATTCAAGGGAAAGTGTGGAAAATAGCAGAAATAATTTCCACTGTTTTCCAGTTCAGACTGGCATGAAAGAAAACATAAGCTTATACACCTCTACTCCGCTATAACACAACCCGATATCACACAGGTTTGCGTGTAGCGCGGTAGCAGTGGGGCTCTGGAGGCTCTTTAAAGGGTCCAGGGCTCTGGCTCCCCGCGGCTGAGCCCCGAGCTCTTTAAATCACCGCTGCAGCCCTGCCACCGCTACCCCCAATATAATAGCATTTCCCATATACCGCAGTAGGGATTTTTGACCACGTTATATTGAGGTAGAGGTGTACCAGCTTATGTTTTCTTTCATGCCAGTCTGAACTGGAAAATAGTGGAAATTGTTTCTGCTATTTTCCACACTTTCCCTTGAATATTGTTGTGGCAAGACTGATTTTTGTCTTTTTCTCTTTCTTTTGTTTTTATTTTTATATCTATATACTTTTGAATTTCATAGTATGTTTTTTAAAAATTATTCAGTTCATCTTCTGGTGAAACAGATGTGACATAACACTGAAGTCTTTCGTCACCATTTGAGTCATGGAACTTTTATTAAGACTCCTGACCAAGCTCCAGTTTGGGGAACCAAAGCTCACTCTTAGTCATAAGTACTTTTTACCTCCTGTCTTAAATTCTTGCACAGTATTGCTGTTCCTGTTAGATGGTTGCCATTTTGAGAGGGTTGCACTGCAGTAGTGAGTGAAGAGATTGTTTATAATCCGTCTGGAAGTCCAGAGGATAAGGAGATCGTGGTATGGATATAGCTCAGTGTGCTTCTGTGGCCAGAGAGGAGACCCACATGGAGTTGTAGGGTTAGAGCTGGGGTTTTTTAAGCTGCAGAAATCTAACGTATGACATCTAGAACTTTGTTTTAAAAGTGCCAGAACAGTCATCATACACTGAAAGCTCTCTTCAGTCTTCCCACATCTAATTTAGAGACTAATTCTGCAGTAGGGATAGTGAAGAGGACTTGATGTAAGGTCTTTATTCTTGCATGTGGGGTCTGATTCACCATTACTCTGTACCTTGTGTAGTAACATACACCAATGCAAAGTGAGTGCTAAGTGGATTCAGGCCAACACAAGCTACACGAGTGTGTCATACATTTAATGCCTTGAGATATTAAGGGGATAGGAACATTAAAAATGTCTAAGAAAAAGAGATAGAAGATAGGCTTCATAACTGTCCTCAGATAATCAAATGATAGTCTAAGTATCAAGAGTAGAGGGAGAGTAAACTACTTAAGAATTTTAATACAGTCTGTGCATTTAACAAGCTCCACCTTCTCCCTAATCTGAGCATTATCCTTGCTTGTAAAATTAAAGTTATTAAAAAGGAGAAAAAAGCTATTGTGCATGATGAGAGAAAAAATGTTGATTTTTTAGCCAATCATTTGAAATTTAGGGAAAACTTTTACAAGGGAAACTAATCAGAATGTAATGTTTTTCTTACTCGACAGATTGTTTTATATTTTGAAGAGAATAAATAAACCAAAAAGATGCAGACATGCAGGCCCTTGGCTGTATGAATCTCTTGGGGTTAGATTTCCTGGCAATGCACTTGGCATTGGCTCTTTCCTTCCTTCTTCCTCCATACTCTTAAATTTCTGTTTAATCTCTCTCTCTAGTTGCAGAATCTTTTCTCAAGATCTGTGTCATTTTTACTGCTGTCCTTCAAAATGGAGGAGCCTTGGCCCTGCAGAATAGGACATGGAGGCCTGGGTCCTATTGTAACCTCTTCCACTGACCTTGGGCAAGTCACTAATCTCTCTGTTCCTTCTTTTCTGTATCAGTAACATAGGGATGATACTTAACCATCCTTTCTCCTCTTGCTCTTAAAACCAAAACTCCATCAACCTCATGGCTGTTCCTTGTTTTGCTGGAAACCATCTTCTGTATCCCGATTGATGCTAATGTAGTAACTCACCATCCTGGAAATAACAATGAAATATTGTAACAGCCATTTAAAAAAAATCAACCATTACCACATAAGTAAGCAAATGAACTGAAGGATTAAAGTCATTTATTCTAAGTATGAGTATACGTATATCTGAGACTACTCCATGCTGATGGTTGGCAAATGATGGCTTTTTAATGGAAACTATTGCACTACTAATTTTGTAACTGTCATGCAGTGGACAGATTAAGCCGGAGATTCTGATTTTCGGTCACATGATCTGATATGCTACTGTTAGTCATGTTTGGCAATCAAAGAAGGGAAAACAAGGACTGAATGGACAGAGACTGAATTGTCCGTTCACCTTATGGGCTGCTCTACATTTCAAAATGTTGCCATGTTTGGACACAGTTATAAATAACTGACTTAGCTGATATGACATCATGACTTTGAGGTCAGCATAGACCAAGGCACATCATGTTCAGCATCATCTCAGTCAACTGTGATCAAATGCTGAGAGTCTCACATTCTAATCATGTTTAGTTGACATGATGCTAAGCACAATTTTCCCTGGGCTATGCTGACCTCAACGTCATGGATTCTATACTAACTCAGCTAACTTCCATAATCGTGTTCAAACAAGGTAACATTTTATAGTGGAAACAAACCGTTATGGTTTGGCATCTCCAAATGAATAATGAGGCACTCTAATGGGGGTGTGGAAACTTCGACTGCTTTGACTATGATATATCTGGCCTGTGGACTGCAGTTTCTAGCGCTGTTAAACTGGTATCATCCCCTTTCTTAAGAACTACTTTTTACTTAAAAATAGAGGGTTTTCTTGTTTTGATTTTTTTAAAAATAGTATTGAATAAAAGAACTACTATAATCTCTATTTTATAGGTTTGGATAATTCCCAAAGCAACAGTGGTTAAGTTTAGCTTGTTAATGAGCAGATTGCTGTTCATAACTGGTGATCTGAGGCACAATCAAATCCACCTGCATCCCTGATATACACGGGGATATTTGGTGGAGTAAACAATGACACCCAGTGGTCAGAAGGGTCCAATGCACATTTATGATCTCTCTGGATTTCCTCTGAACAAAACTTTCTGTGTCTTAAACAAATACAATGGTTTTGGGGGTTTTGTTTGTTTGTTTGTTTTTTAACAGTACTACAAATTCGGTAGATGAGTTTTATTTGGGGCAGATGTTGAAACAGGTTTTTGAAATGCAGAGTAACATGGAGAAGTTTCAACATATGTTGTGTTGGGAATTAAGTTGGCCAGTTTCATCAAGAATAACTACAGCTCTAAATCCACATGAATAAATAGTTCATTAAAAATTAGTTCCGAGAGTGTTAGACCATGAGTCATGCTAGATCAGTATAGCATGGTCAGATGATAAGTATTTTTCTTATTTTCAAAGGTATCTTGAATGCTGATAGCTTTCTTGCTTGACATATTTTAATCTGCACTCACTCCCCCCAAAAAAGATGAAAAGTGAAGCCTCTGTAGAGGATAGAAAATTGAGGAACAATGAAGTCTCCATTATAAGGAGAAATGGGTTATCTGAATCTGACAGAAATCAAGAAAAAGCCATGGAGGTTCGAGTAGTTATAAAATGCACGTATGGATCTTGTCATCTGGATCTAACCTGGTGTTATGATAGTAATGTGTTTACTTCCTATGGCTTTCCAAGTCCAACCTCAGGTACTGAGAACTCTCATGGCAAAGCTGGCATGCTGCTCCTGTCATCTCCAACTGCTGTATGATCACATAGCAGACATTTTTATTAATAATGAAATATTGAAATTATTGGAATAAAATGATGGCCAATAAAAAGTTGTTGCATTCTTAGTGTCTTATTCTATTTCACTGCTGGATCATTTAGCAGTTGTCTATCCTCACCTAATTAATGATATACTAGGGCCCAACAGATTTCACAGATCAAAGTACTGATATTTTGATGTTTTTGTTAGCAGGCATTTTTTATCTGTGTAGAACTCGTATGAAAATATGTTGAAATGAGTCAGTCATTGAAGATCTGAAAAATGGAGAAGAATGAAATCAGAGCAGTGATCAAGTACCTCCATAACAATGAAATTTCTTTAATGTACTGTTGTAATCTAGGCTTCATATCTGGGTTACAGAGTGACATCATATGCTAATCTTTGGACTCGTCTACACTCAAAATTCTTCAGTGGCTGTAACACTTCACTGTAGAGACCATCTACATTGACGGGAGGGTCAATGTAGGTAATCCACCTCCCTGTGAGTTGGCATCTAGATGTGTATTTTTCATACCCCTAAACAATATAGTTAAACTGACCTAATTTTCTAGAGTAGACCAGGCCTTAGTCAATATAATGTAGTCAACATAATGTAGCTAGCTGCAGTACTCTTGCAGGCTCTGATCACTTGTAGCAATTTAGCGTGAATTCTCTCAGCTGTCCCTCCCCAGTGGCATATGTACAGGAATGTTCACCTTGAGTAACAACCTTAACTGCTTAATCCAGTCAGCAGTATATAAAGATTTTCAGCAAACTAACAAAACATTGTGATCTGCATGTCTCTCCATTAGATTTCATGCTAATTTATCCAACAAAGAGTTGCTAGTTTTTCATGACCACTGTTTAAACTAGAATCTGGGCCCTTAACCTCATATTCATGCTAAAACCTAATCTAATTACATGGTTTTTATCTCTTATTCTTATTAGTGTCTATAAGCATATTGTTTATGGAAGATAAGACTCTACTAGACTCCAAGATTTAGAACTAATACTTGTTGTGCCTACATCTCTCTTTCACTACTAGCTCCCAGGGTTATTTGTTCTAGGGTCAGATCTTACTAATTATTCCAGCTAAAGTTAAAAAAAAACCTGTAGAGAAAAGTCCTGGTCCAAATTAAGTCAATGGGACTTCTGCCATTGACCTTCAGGAGGCCAGGATTTCACCCTTATAGCTTATTTATCACTTACAATGATTTTCCATACCATATAGTAACTTGTTCTACTGCAGCCGTTTCCCTCACAGTGAAAATGAGGCAAACAAGTCCCTGAATTCGTATGTCATGGCCTTTGTTTGACTCTGATGTTTTTATTGTCTAGTTTTCCAAATTGGATGTGAAATGCTCATGACAGTAAAGACTGGGGAATTCCAAGTCTTCAGATTCATTAAACCCTCCATCTCCCACGAGAGTACAAAGGACAGGCTTTTCACATAAAATGCAAGTTAAACCAAACTGTCAGCTTTGTTCAATAAAAAGTGGGGGAGTGGGAAGAATGCCCCCAGCAATTCTAATGGTGACAGCAGGTGTCTCTTCATGTGGTGCTCATAGGACGCTGTACAGAACGCTTCTGAAAGAACAGCACTTAGGAACAAGTCGTATGTAAAAGAGCCCTTATTTCCCTCCAGAATTTGCTTTAGGGACCTGTGAAACCTACTGCTGCTAGAACTGTCACCCCCACTTACCTTCCTCAGCTGGTGGAGATAGAGATGTTGAGAGCTTCATTTGTTTGTATAGTGGTCCTCCTCTGAGATCAAGCAGAGTGCTGATTTAATTATGGTAGCTCAGGGATACGTTGTGAGCAAAGGCACTGAACTTTGAGGGTCTTGCTACATGAGTAACAACAGCCCTCAGGATGGCATCTTTGAGCACACAGCTCAGTATTTTTTAAGAAATTACCAAATACAGTAGTAGTAGTAGTTAGTTAGTTATTTTTATAACAGACACAAACAGATATGCGTCTACACATAATGTTTGGTTATAATATCCATCCTCAATCTTATATTTTACATGTGATCTAAAACTGTTATGGAGCAGACCATGTTTTTACATTGCCTTCTGGTGTTAACTTGTTCTACTTTTGAGTCAATCTAGGTTTTTTCTAAGATTTAAAACTATTTTTTTCTGCAAGGATATTATGTGGTTTATAAGTCATCTGAGCGGTTGGCTCAGCCTATGTGAGCCAACACCAGTAGTCAAGCACTTTTGAGTTCTAATCATGTAGTGTTGGGAAAGTCACTTAAGCTAAAAATTTCAAATATGTCCACTAACTTGGGGTACAACAGGCTCGGGATGCCCAGTTGGAGAGACTGAAGGCCCAATTTTCAGAGGTGCTGAGCCTTTGAAGGCTGCGCTGATTTTAATAGTTGTAGATGATTTGCACATCTGAAAGAATCATAAGCATATCAGGGCTCATCTCTCAAAAACTGCACCATGACAAATTAGTGATCACTTCTGAAAATTTGAGCATGTTTCATTTCCATATTGAGCTATGCAAATTCTTAAATACAGCCGTATTTACTGTCCATGTGGATCTTGCATCTTAATTTTGCCTTTTTTTTATTTTTTCCTAAATCAAGCTACCTTAGACATTAAATGATCCTTGACAAATCATATAACATCTGCACAACTGAAGAATATACAGTCATATGGGTTGGACAGTTAACTCACAGATGACCATTCGCATCTCATAGTAACAGCCTCCAGCAATGTAAGCAGAACAATTTAGATAACTGGAAAATTTAACAAATCCTACTAAGACACTCAGGAAAGGGCATATTTAAATGGCTGAATGACATTGTCAAAGTAATGCAAAGTACAACCCCAAAACAATGGGATATATATTACCCCCACCCTTACCCCCCATTCCCAGCTGACTCTAATGTTATTGCATGTGTGTAATTGAGAGCAGAAGTAACTAATCTGTGGAACTCATTGTTATGGGATGTTGCGATGGCCAAAAGTATAATAGGGTTAAAAAAAAGAACTGGATAAGTTTATGGAGAATAGGTCCATCAATGGGTAGTAGCAAGGATGGTTAGGGATGAATCCCTATGCTCATGGAGATCCTGAACCTCTGACTGCTAGAAGCCAGGAGTGGAAATGGGTGGATCACTCTATAATTGCCCTGTTCTGTACGCTCACCCTGAAGTTCTGGTCCAGATCACTGTTGATATGTTACTGGGCAAGATAGACCATAGTCTGACCCAGTATGACCATTCTCATGTTCTAATTAGGTTACGTGTCTTTTAATAGCTACTTCCCAAGTGAAACAATCTGTAAAACAATTTTTTTCTGCTATGTCTTCTTTTAGTAATCAATAATGATACTTCAGAGATGTCATATAGGGCTTCTTTGGTTGATTTCTTTAATCTTATCACTAAGCTACTGCTTTTTACCTGCTGCCCAGGGCCTCTCCTACTCACTCCACACATACACTGAACTTGGTGCCAAAACCTATAGTTCTAGCTTTGAATCAGATGCATTACCAAAAGGGGTTTATTTCTGGATCCATTGTAGATGGTTCCCAAAGGAATGGCAGTCTCACTAGGATAGCTGAAATTGTGACTTTTACACCAATCAGTCTAGCAGAAATCTCACAGCAACAGCTGATCTCATGTTTATTTCTTCCAGTTGGGGTTAAACTTTTGTGAAAACTGCTTGCTGTGGAATCTTCGCCTCAGTTGAGTCTTGATCCTGAGCATTACAAACTAGCCTAATCTTAATCTACATCTGGACTTGAACACTGCTTCTCGCTAAACAAAAGTGAATTTTCTGATGGCTAAATGCAAGCATTAAAGACAGATCTAAAATTTTACAAAAATACCTACAAATTAAGTGTATTCAAAATGCCTACTTGTCTTACAAAGGCAAACAAATCCCATTTGTGTCTATGGGAGTTATATACACAAGGTGAAACTAGACTCTATTTGTTTTGTTTTTGCATGATGGAGAAAAAATGCACTCATGTCCCTTGCCTTCATAACTTCTCAGCATTTATTGGTTGTTCCTTCATGTTTGGGGGATTGTTTGCCATACTTCTTTCATACTTGCTGTGATTGCTATATAACATGCACATTTATAAACTTTTTCAGGAAAATAAAATCCTGGATTTTGTTTTGAATAAATATTTCTTTAAACACCATAATTGTATCAGCCAGCATTAAATTGTCCCAAGAAGTAAAAGCCCTATTTCTTTAATGTGTATTTTTTTTAAAATGAACATAAATTTGAGCTGCAACAGGCTAGAAAAAAATGCTGCCTGGTGAGCCAAAACTGTCTACATAAACCAAAAAGGCCTCCAAGTCTACTGAGCACAAGGAGACAGTATGAGTGAAGTCAATGGAGAAATCTTTAAGGAAAACAAATAAAAGTATTTGAAAATGCTGGTTTTGGTCTGGGCTCACAAAGTTTATTTCTCTATAACTGTTCATACTCTTGGGGGGGGGAAAAACAACTTATTGTCCACTATTAATTATATCACTATCAATCAGCATAGTTAAGAGACGATTAGTGTTCCCATTCTAGTGAACACTTTTATGTTTTTACTGATGTAAACCTCAGGCCAAAACAGCAACAAAAAATTTGTCATTGGACTTATGGGCTCAGTTCAGGCCACATTAACTTCTTTGACAGCTCATGGGCTGTTTGGGAGACTGCATCCTATGCTGAGAGAGAATACCGACACACAGTTTCATTGTTGGTATTGCCTAAGTTGTTCCCTTCCCAAACAGTGGCAAGGCTTCTGAGGTCCAGGATGGACTGTCCACTTATATAGAGAGAGAGAAACCCAAACTGAAAATCTGCCTTTTTTGATCTGAAAATAGATGTTTTCATATAATTCAATTTTGCAGAAAGGTTTTTGTTCCAATGCAGGATGGAAACAAATTTCAAAACATTGAAAGTTGTTGCAAAGCAGAATTGTTGATCTTCCATCACCTCTAATCAAAATATTTGTTTAGACCTTATTAAAATACTTCAATTCAACTTTATCTTTTAGATACAACATAACAGTGTAATGTAAACATTGAAAGATTTAAAACGAAAATTTAAAGTCTCAGAATTTCTCCTTGGATGGGAATTCTGTTTTTCCTTAGCTCTGCCTCCAAAGTTTTGGGGAGGCTGAAATCTGGAGTTTTGTTTCATGCCCAACTCTAGACTTCATCCAGCTCTCCCAGATCCCATTTTAAAACAAGAGTTAATAGAGTAGCCATCTTCCTTTCCGTAATGAGATTACCTCAACCCACTGGTACACCAGAAAGTGGAAGACTGAACCCAGGAGGAGTTGCAGATGATGAGAGGGAAATTCACTTAGACGTTGCTTCACAGTTCCTGCCTGTGCAATGTTTATTCATTAATACTTAGCGGATATAGTGCACAATTAATTGTGACAGTGTCTTAAGGCCTTTATTTATTGAAAGCAGAGAAAGCAGCAGCTCTGGTTTCCCTGAACCCAAACCTGGAGAGACCACCTCTACAAATGAGAGGATAACTTAATTGGCTTAACCCATTCAATAATTAGAAATTTCAGTTAGAAAAGTCAACAAGAGTATCAATTGATGCAAGCTTTGGGTTATATCCCATGTCTGTGAAGAAACTGACAGAGTCCACCAATTAATTTCTCAAAGACCACTAAACTGCAATCCAAATGTATCTATTTTTCATGACTACTGACTTGAGCAGGACTAGAACTGGCAACCTAAAACAGAAAGGGTGTAAGTCGCATTGCTAAGCTTGATGGTTTGCCAAGATGTCTCAGAATCTGTGAAGTCTGGCCTTTTAAGAAAAATTCTCAGATATTCAAAACAGGTCATCACAGTATTCATCTAATACAGAGTCCACAAAAGTACTGAGTGACAGAAACATGTACAGTGTATAGGACATCAGAAAGAGTGGCCTTTTAAGACCAATATATAGCTGACTCAGTTATCAAGAAGGTTTCTTACTCATCTTATCTGATCTGAAGTGCCTCCCATCTGCATGCATTTTGCTGTTTTGAAATAAAGAGAAAGGGGATAGTTAACAATCTCTTGTTTATGATGGTTTAAAGCTGTTTTGATCAATATAGAATGTAAATGATGAACCATTTTCAAGATGATTTGTCACCTCTTGGCCTAGTGCAAACTACATTAAGAGTTCAGGAGCTTTTCCAAGGGGATTTAGAAAGGCTTATTTCCCATGGTTCTATTCCTGGGGTGAAATCCATGCTCCATTTAAATCAGTTGGAGCTTTGATGCTGACAATAATGCCAGGATTTCACCCCTAGTGAACAGCTCTCTGCAACTGTAGTTTCATTTTAACTCCCATGAAATTCTTGGTGCCTGTTTCTCTTCAGAGAAATGTAAACTTTAGACACTGAGTTCTTACTGAAAGAATATCTGTCCATATTAACGTTAGAGAGACAGCAATAGCTATTGGGATGTAGGGTCTTACAGATCTAGCCAGTGCAAGTTTAAACCAAACACAGCTGGAGAAAAGTAAAAGGATTTCTCATGTGTTCGTAATGCTATCATTTCACAGTTGACTTATCTAAGCCTGTGCTTCCAAAATTTAAGAAAAATGAAACATTTGTCAGCTTCTGGATGTATTCAGAAGGCTGAGAGCATCAGTTTAATCTAAATTTTTCCTAAATCCACTTTTGGCCAAAGTTGGTGCCTAACTCAGTGGTGCCACTTAATAATTGGAAAAACTAAAACTGACTTTGGAGAATCATATTGAATTAATTGCATATGGTGACTAATTCATTTCCTGCTCTGTAACTCGTGCATATACTATACACTTTAAAAGTATGTTTTAATGAATCATACACAAAGATACTTTTAATATTTTAATAAAAACTGTTTTTAAAAAAACAGTTTAAGACACAGTATAAAAAAGAAAGGAAATTCAGTGAGTAAATCTTTGTCCTTCAGGGCAGAGTAATAAATATTGCAGTGCTAGTACTCTAGTCTGTAAACCTGAAAATCTGTCTTTTAATAGCAGATAAGGTCATAGTATAATTGGAATAACCACTCCAGGTTTTCCTTAAAAACCTTTGACGCCTTTCTTCTTTTAAGAAGTCTCAACGGTTTAGGGGGGAAAAAAATCAACTGAAATTTAGCTAAACAAAACACAGAGTTGTTAGTATATGGGTTTCTGGTATGGTTACATTAGAAATTTCAAAGCACTGCCCCGGCAGCGCTCTGGGAGCGCTGCCGCGGCAGCGCTTTGAAGTGTGAGTGTAGTCAGAGCCGCAGCGCTGAGAGAGAGCTCTCCCAGCGCTGCTTGTAAACCACATCCCTTATGGGTGTAGCGTGCAGCGCTGGGAGCCGCGCTCCCAGCGCTGCTGCCCTGATTACACTGACACTTTACAGCGCTGCATCTTGCAGCGCTCAGGGGGGTGTTTTTTCACACCCCTGAGCGCGAAAGTTCCAGCGCTGTAAAGTGCCAATGTAGCCAAGCCCATAGCCATGGCTACACTTACATTTTTGCAGCGCTGGTAGTTACAGCTGTGGTCGTACAGCTGTGTAGGGCCAGCGCTGCAGTGTGTCCACACTGACAGCGACCAGTGCTGCAGTGTGTCCACACTTGCAGCATTTGCAGCGCTGTTGTGAGTGGTGCATTGTGGGCAGCTATCCCACAGAGCACCTCGTCCCATTTGGCGCAGTGGGTTGTGGGAAGGGGACGGAAGGGTGCGGGTCATTCCGCTTCCTGTTCCAACGACCCGTGCTGCATCACTTCCCTTTTGAGCCGTTTGGTGCCATTGTGAGTCTGCCGCGTGATTTCAGTAGGAAATGGAGCCCGAGTTGCTGAGGACTTTGCTGATGAATGTTGCCAGCACATCTCGTCTGGCAGTTGAGCTATTCTTTATGCTCCAAAGTGACAGCGAGGAGAGCTCAGATGATGAAATAGATTCAGCTGACACGCCTGACACTAAATTGCTTGTGGCAGTAACAGACGTGCTCAGCACCGTGGAACGCCGCCTTTGGGCTCGGGAAACAAGCACTGAGTGGTGGGATCACATCTTCATGCAAGTCTGGGATGACGAGCAGTGGCTGCAGAACTTTAGGATGAGAAAAGCCACTTTCATGGGACTGTGTGCTGAGCTCGCCCCAACCCTGCAGCGCAAGGACACGAGACTGAGAGCTGCCCTGTCACTGGAGAAGCGGGTGGCTATTGCAGTCTGGAAGCTGGCAACTCCAGACAGCTACCGATCGGTCGCAAACCAGTTTGGAGTGGGAAAGTCGACCGTTGGAATAGTGGTGATGCAAGTTTGCAGGGCCATTAATCGCATCCTGCTAAGAAGAACCGTGACTCTGGGGAATGTGCAGGACATTCTGGATGGCTTTGCACAAATGGGTTTCCCTAACTGTGGAGGGGCAATAGATGGGACGCATATTCCTATTCTGGCACCACCCCACCTGGCATCCGAGTACGTTAATCGGAAGGGGTATTTCTCTATGGTTCTCCAGGCGCTTGTGGATCACCGTGGGCGTTTCACTGACATTTACACAGGATGGCCTGGAAAGGTGCATGATGCACGCATCTTTCGGAACAGTGGCATGTTCAGGAAGCTGCAGGCAGGGATTTTTTCCCCAGACAGGAAGATCACAGTGGGGGACGTCGAAATGCCCATTGTGATCCTTGGAGACCCCGCTTACCCGTTAATGCCTTGGCTCATGAAACCGTATACAGGGAAGCTTGACAGGAGCAAGGACCGGTTCAACTACAGGCTGAGCCGGTGCAGAATGACTGTGGAGTGTGCTTTTGGCCGTTTAAAGGGGAGATGGAGAAGTCTCTACGGGAAGCTAGACGTGGGGGAAAGCAGCATCCCAGCGATTATAACCGCGTGCTGTATCCTCCATAATATTTGTGAAGGGAAGGGTGAAACCTTCAGTGACGAATGGACCTCCGAGGTTCAACGCCTGGAGGCTGAATTTGCACAGCCAGAGAGCAGGGCTACTAGAGAGGCCCAGCACAGTGCTTCAAGGATTAGGGATGCCTTAAAGGAGCAATTTGAGGCTGAAAGCCAACAGTAATGTTGGGTGCCTTCCACAGGAGTGAAGTGCAGTGGTTGCAATGATTTGCAGTGCCTATTTTTCACTTGAGGTACAGTATGTTACACTTTCTGTAATAATAAAAACTGTTTTAAAAGACAAGAAATCCTTTATTAAAAATACAGTACATAAAACGGGCAGGGGGGTAGGGTGATGAGCAGTAAAGTCAGAGGTTTGAATATGTCCTTCCTTGAGTGCTGTGCAATGCCTGCTGCACTTCAGGATTAATATGCTGCATGGTGATGGGGGTTGAGTGCATAGGGTAAGGGTCGTAGTTCTCAGGGCTGTTAGGTGAACGTATGGGTGTTGGGGGCAGCTGGTGGTGGTAAGAACCAGGATGCTGGAGAAGGGTGTTTTGAGGAAACAGTGGGGCACAATGGGTTGAGCTTTGGGATGGGGTGAGGAAGGCACGGTAGTGCTCTGCCTGCATGGCTAGCATTGACTGCATGAGGTCTGTGTGGCGTTCCAGGATGCTTAGCAGCCCATCTGTGCTTCTCTTGGTAGCCAATTCCTTTCTCTTGGCAGCCTTTTCCTTTCTCTTGGCAGCCTGTTCCTTTTTCCTGCTTTCCTTTTCCCTCCAGTCTTGCAACTTTTTATTATCTGTGGAATACAGATTCATAACTGCTTTCACCAGCTCCTCCTTATTCTTCCTTGGTTTTTTTCTTAAGTTCTGTAGTTTTTCAGAAGTCTGCGCTGATGGAGCAGTATCCAAGGTCACTTTAAAAAAAACACAGAGAGATGAACTTTTACTACAGAGCCTGTATTGTTTTTAAGACTATTTCTAGCATCATTTACACATTGCGAGCATAGCACAGAGAGGCCGCAGCTGCAGAGAGAAATGGTGAGTTTCCCCACACGCGTCTCACCTGGGAAGGGGGGGCTGCTTGACTCTGGGATCAATGGGGTTTCTGTGACTTGGGGAAAGCAAAGAGCAGCTACAGGGAAATAGCACTGAACCCTACACCCACATCTGCCACAGCAGGTACTCCTCAGAGCCATCTTGCACACGCGGCTCACCTGGGAAGGGGGGGCTGCTTGACTCTGGAATCCATGGGCTTTCTGTGACTTGGGGAAAGCAAAGAGCAGCTACAGGGAAATAGCACTTAACAGTATCCCTGCATTTTCCACAGAATTTTAACCTCCCCGATATCTCGCTGCTCCGGGTCACCTGGGAAGAGCGGGAGGGTCTTCTACAGCTATGTGGATTCCGCCCTGGTCCCTATGCAGCTTGCCTGTGTGCAGCAATGGTCCCCCCACCCCTCACGGCACAATGGCGCGGACGCGTTAGCCTGACTGGGACAAGGACCACGGTGGCTCTCCCTATAAACTTGCGGAAGCGCATTGCACACGCTCTGGCTGAAACTTTTGAAGAGATTACAGAGGCAGATTACCGCGACGTGATAGACCAAATCAATGGGCTATTCCACATCTAGGCATGCTTGCAGGCAGCCATAGCCCCCCTCCTCCCAAAACATTTCCATCCTTATAATAAAAGCTTCTTACCGGGAACAGGCTCCTCTGCTGGTTCCTCACTACCAAGTCCCAGCGGCTGCGACTGGCTAGCTTCTTCCTGGCTGGAAAATAGCTCCTGGCTGCATGACTCCTGGGAGTCTCCAAACACCTCAGTAGCCTCCCTCTCGGGTTCCTCTACACCCTCCCCCTCCTCTCCAGGCTCTGAACTGTCCATCGTGATCCTCGGATTGGCAGTGGGGTTACATCCAAGTATCGCATCCAGCTCCTTGTAAAAACGGCAGGTCGTGGGGGCAGCACCTGAGCGGCGGTTTCCCTCACGTGCTTTGCAGTAGGCACTCCGCAGCTCCTTTACCTTAACCCTGCACTGCACCGCGTCCTGGTCATAGCCCCTGTATTGCATTGACTTTGATATCTGGCCGTAGGTATCATAATTTCTACGGCTGGAGCGCAGCTGTGCCTGCACAGCTTCCTCACCCCAAACACTGATGAGATCCTGCAGCTCGGCAGTGCTCCATGCTGGGGCTCGTTTGGGGCGTGGAGGCATGGTCACTGATTGATTGATTGATTGCACTCCACGCCTCGCTGAGCAAACAGGAAGGGGATTTTTAAAATTCCCGGGGCATTTAAAGGATGGGTCACCTGAGCCCAGGGCAGTGGAGTGCGAAACAATGACCAGAGAGGCTGAAAAGGTATGCTGGGATACCTCCTAATACCCTGAAGGCCAAGTACAGTGCTGGTGAGTGTCCACACCTGATGACCAGCGCTGCAACACCAGCGCTGGATTCACTACACCCGTAGCAGACCTGGAGTACAGCCAGCGCTGCAGGAAGGGACTTGCAGCGCTGGCTGAGCTCTGTAACTGTGGACACCTGGTAAGTTGCAGCTCTGTAATCCCCTCACCAGTGCTGCAACTTGCAAGTGTAGCCAAGGCCTCAGCTATCATATAACTTTTTACAGTGGTGATGGCTGCTAATGCTGATCTTTCCTGCTGAAATTTAAATTGCAATTTGTATGGCCCGCCACACTGCTTATGAGAGTGTACTGAAAACAAATGTTAAAACAGCAACAGAACGTACATAAATTACTCCATCTTCAGATCCACTCAGCAGAGCCTGATATGGGAGAAATGGCTTCCCATGACACTGCTTTGAGCCTTGAGCTATCCTCAAGGCTGCTCTATGATTAGGGTGACCAGATGTCCCGATTTAATAGGGAGAGTCCCGATATTCAGGGCTTTTTCTTATATAGACATCTATTACCCATCCAACACCATTCCAACTTTTTCACACTTGCTATCTGGTCACCCTATCTACATTTCTTTGCATTTGATTGCAGTATTCCCTCTCCTTCCCCCTCCCGCCCTGGCCTCTGCATTATACCAGCTGAGTGTTAGTGTACAACAAACTCAGGCCACACCCCCTACCACTCTTTTCACACTGAATGTGGAAGAATGGGTTGGAGTAATAATCAGCTGCTTTTTTAGGGCAGCTGGAATTGCCCTTTGTATCATTCTGGGGTTAGCCAGGATCTAGTCCCAGCAATAGAAAAGGAGGGTCCATCCAGGTAATATTTACATTCCGAACGAATTAGAGTTTCATTGATATTTTTCGGAATTCAAATATATTTATTTCATACCATATGTATGAAAGCACATTTTTGTTTGAAGACTCACCTTTGAAAAGCACAAATAACATTTTAAAAAAATCAATAATATGTATTTTTCAAAGCACTGTATTTTCCACGTATTTCAATCTTCCCTGGATTATATTTCACAGTTGTAACTAAGAAAAAGCACTAGGAGAAATAGAATGAGACACAAAAGTTCTGATCTGATTTTGTGTCAATTTCTCAGTGAATATTAATCCAAATTTGAGAATGGATAGAATGGTCTAATCACTTCTCTGTGACTGTAAGACCACTGTGGTATTTGTTTAAATTGTAGACTTCTGAGCCCTGTTTTACCCTGATAGTTGAAACCAGAAACATTAAAATGATAGTTATTATTGGGAGATGCTCCATCGTGTTAATGCTTTGACAATCCCAGGGACTTGGCACAAATCTGACTCTCTGGAGACTCAAAAGCCATTATTGGAAAGTGAAGGAGGTCATTTCATCTGTATCTGAAGCATCTGTAGTGAGTTGCTTGCTTTCAAGCACAACACATTTGCTTGGCCTAGTATTGTATGAATTTTCCTTTGAGGAAACTTTGTTTGACTCATTTCTGATTACATTCCCTTCCACTCAAGTTTAAAATAAAGAGAAAGATGAGAATGAAAAACAGCCTAAATAAGAAAAGGGTGCTCTCCAATTCCAGCAAGATGACATGAGCACAGCTAATATTGATTCAAAAGTAACAGTTTTCAATGTCTGACAGGAACAGAGATTGATTTGAAAATCCTTGGGTCTAATGGCTGTGGAGAACAATTTATTTGCTGGAACTAAATGTAATCCTGTGGGAGTTACAGAACAGATAGCAGATTCAAACCAAACAAACTATGAGATAGCCGCATTGTATTTGCTACTGTCCATAGCAACAAACATACATAATTTTCTAACCTGCCCACATGCAGTTAAAGTGCCTACATGCACTAGTTGGGTAACTGTGTACTGAAACGTCCATTTACAAGCGTAGCTAGCCATTTGGATATGTATCTACCTGGTTTGTGAGTGGCAATGGTGCAAATTAGATGTGCAGATTCCTCATACGTTTGAAATGGGCTACTGTGGAAAGAGAATTTAGGAAAAGGAAACCTACTAAATCCACATACTTGAATATTCAATAGTTTAAACTGACACTGTATAATATATACGACAATGGTGCCAAACTGAAGTCTAGTTAAATTACTGTCAGAAATTGGGTAAAGACAAGACTAAAAATGATTACAAATGTTATCCCCAGGATTTATCTCTGAGTTAATAAATAGATTCATAAATAAAATAATTACAAGAATAAGAGGCTAAATCATGAGTTAATGATTTTGTAACATACTTTGGGCCAGATTCCCCTTTGATTTCTCAGCAAAACCACTGACATCAGTAGAGTTACTCAAATAAGAGCGTTTTGCCCTCCTGAGAACAGATTGAGGAAAACTGACAGTAGTTCAAAATTAAGGGGGAACTAGATCAAAGAGTTATATCTAGACCTGCCACTTAAAATCAGACGCCAATGTGTATTATCAGTTGACCTTTCTTAAGATGCTCTCTTTGCTGTTATCCATTTTGGCTAAATTAAACCAGATTAGGCAAAATTAAAGGTTGAAGAAGCTATGTGGCATTGTGCCTGGAGGTTGTAATCACACTGTAAAATACAAAGTTCATATTTTATCTGAATTTCATCTTACCTTGCTAGAAGGCAGAATGATGCAACTCAGATTACAAGCAGGAAGGTAGCAATTCAGTGAATAATTTCAGATAAAGAATAACAGCCCTGCTGTGAGAAACAGACATAGCACAAACGTAAAGTCCATTCTTAGTAGTTAAGACTGCAATGCTGTGTTTGACAATGAACAACCATGCATCCTGACTGTCACAGTCTCATTTAGTTGTATGTTTGATAAGACACATGACATAATGCAGCAGGCTCAGTATTCCATTCTTATATACATGTGAGGACTTATCTATCAGAATAACAAATTCCTCTCCTCCGCCATCACCAGCACAAGTCACATTAAATTCTTCTCTCATTTAATGCATTAAAGTCAGGTAGATAGGGGCATATGGGGGCCTGGAGTGAATGAATAGATGGATGATTGTATGGTGATGAGGTATAAGACAGGGGTCTGTGTGGATGAGGAATGAAAACGAGAGACTGTTGGCAAATACGGAAGAGACTGAAGGGACAATTTTAGAAGAATATGAGGTGAAATAGAGAGTAAAGAAAATAAATCTCCCAAGAGATTGGGGATGGGGAATAAAGTCAGACAGAAATAAGGAGGGAAGAAGAGACAAAGATAAAATGGGGGAGCAAGGTAGTAGATAAATTAGAGAAAACAGTGAAAATGACAAACATGTAAGAGGAAGGAATACATCTTAAGTGAGGGAATGAAAAAGAAAAAAGGAAGGATAAATTAAAGCAATAACAAGATCAAAATTTGGTGAACTTTTATGAACAACATTAATATTGAGAGAAGTTTGATAGACTGCATATTCAACAAATGCATATCATAAACAGCAAGGCAGAACCAGTTAAGTTGGTTGCTGAGAACTACAGCCAGAATCAACAAGAAGGTGGAGATATAGCCTGTGCTTAGTGGAAGAGAGGCAGTTGAGGTTAAGAACAGGAGCATAGATGTCATGTCAAATGACTTACCCATTTATATCCTTCCATTTTACAGTTTGAATGGATGGAATATGCAGTCTAGTAGCCTTAATTCAAAGTTAACAACATTTTATTGTTTGTGGTGGGAATATATATTACATACACACAGTACAAATTGTTCATGGCAGATTAATAGAATTTTATGGGCCATTCAAAATATATTACCCTGACTGCGTTCACTCACCAGTCCAGGTTTGGGATTGCAAGCCTAGGGCCTCAGTAGAAGTGGTTGGGAAAGTGGGAAGGGGAGATGTCAGACTCAGGTGGGAGGAACAGTGAATTAAGGGAGCGCCTGACTAGAAGAAAGTGTTTGTCAGAGGAAAGGCAGGAGGGAATGCTAAATCCCTGGGGTGGGGAAATATCTGGTGATAAGATTCCAATTAGTCTTAATCCACCTCTGTATTTAAAGGGAAGGCTGCTTTTTAACTGTCAGTCTTGTTTGTTCTGGAATGAGATTTAATATGTCAAGCACTAAGAAATACAAATTTTATTTCAGTGTGAATCTGACATTGTCTTAGACTTTTGGAACAAAATTATATAAAAGAGGCAGTGAAACATACTATATATGACAGTTTGAGAATAGATGTATATTTTAAACATAAATAGTTCAATGGTTCTGAGCTCTAACTACTTTGTCTACCTGAAATAAAAATAAAAAGGCATCATGGCTGTTTTATGTAAGAGAAAAACAATGTCATTTTGTCAGGTTTAGGCTTGTAATTATACAGCATAGAGCATTATGTTTAAAGTTATTTCTTTTTGAACTGATGTGCGTGAGATGCAGTTCAGCAAGCAACCAGACATTCCAATGAGAACTGAATCACAAATGATGAAGATTAACATTGTGTTTTTTGTATAGTTGGTTTAGAAATCTTACACAAGATAGAATTTTTCCTGCCTTCTCCCTCTCTCTCTCTTTCTCTCTCTCTTTAATTTGCATGACAAGAAATTGCATTTTGACATCCTGCACTGGTTTGAGAAAGGGGACTTATTACAGGGTGTCTTGTTGAATTATACAGGCCTAAGTGCTAGAATCTCATCACATGAGTGGAAGTAAACAGTCATCTAAGGGCTGGTCTACATGGGAGGAGGGGGGATCGATCTAAGATACCCAACTTCAGCTACGCTATTCGCTATTTACGTAGCTGAAGGTGAAGTACTTTAGTTCAACTCTCCCTTCGACTCCACTTAATCCTCCTGCTGAGGTGGAGTATGGGCATCGATTTGGGGATCAATTACTACCCGCCGATCCAGAGGGTAGTGTAGACGTGGCCTAAGAGTACAACAGGCTTCATCTGTGCTGTGAATATTACAGAGTATTGGGATTTAGCTGACACCACTTACTGAACACTATGATGATTCTCTCTAAGAGACTCTAGACTCAAGATTTCTTGCTCTAAAGTCTCTGCTTTTTCATTTTCTCACAGGCAAAAATCCATGTAGTGCTATTACTTTCAACTGAAGACTCACTCTGCCTCAATGTTTTAAAATAGGAATTAAATTAGATTTTTTTTTAGGCCTCCTCAAGGTTAGGTTGGATTTTGTTTGAAGTTGAGAAATATGGAAATATGCAGTGATGAGGAAAACATTTAATGCTCATATTTTGGAAATATAAGTTGCTTCTCAAAATAGTATCTTTTGAAAATATGACACCTACTGAGGATTTACTTTTAATAGTATGTCTTATGCACTCTTACAAAGTCCAGTACACAACACTTGCCATCCTCATTGTGGATTCCACCACCAGAGCTCATTGCTGTGTCAGCTTGTGAACCTTTCTATTTTTCATAAAAGATTTTTGGAAAGGAATCTAAAATGGCAGCTATAGTTTGGTTACAGGATGGTACAAGTCTCTGCCAACTGTTACCACAGTTTTCACTCCAACGTGAATCACACAAGAGATTTCAGTCAGTTCGGTTTCAGAATCGAATGGAGAGCTATCAGAGAGGATGCGGTCAGGAGCAAGAGGACCTTGTGGAGAGGGAGTGAGACTCTAATGAGGTGGTGGGAAAGACTGTGAAGTTTGGGGAGCACACGGAGGTAGTTGCAGGGTGCTGTTGGTGTTGGAGAAAGGGAGAGAGGAGTTTTCAGGGAAATTGTGGAGGGATAAACTCAAAAGCTCTGAATAAACATTGAATAACACTTGGTGTCTTTTTATGCTTGTCCAAAGCAAACCTCCCAACACTTCAAAATTGGATCATTACTACACAATTCTCATTAATATTACTCAGTAGGTCTACTAAGGACAGTTATTTAGCCTTTGCTCCTTGAGATATAGTGGGTTAAGTAATACTATGCAAGGCTGGCTGCTGCCTTCAGAAGTTTATTCATCGGATCTGTTTTCCTTGCCCTGGCTGTAAAGCTCTCTAGTCTTCTGCTTGGCTGACATGATCTAGCAGCATATTTCTCCAGCTACTGTAAAGTAGAGGGGTTCTGACTGCTTGTTGCCCTCAGGCTTGGCTGTCTCTCCCCAGTGTTCCCTTACTGTCACTTGGCTGTCTAAATCCAGTGCCTTTAGTTCTCCCACTTGGGTGGCCCATGGCTAGTGAGAGGTCAAAAAGCAGAGTGAGTCAATATTTAAAAAGTTTTTAATCTGAACAGAAATCACTGAAGATTATTTATTTGTAGCTCTCCAAACTCCGAAGAAATAGTCACTTGTAAAAGGGACTTGTCCCTGATTAAGAGGATGTAAATTATCCATAGTCTGGAGCTACTATTTAAGATTACTTGAAGGTGTCATAATTCATCCCACTTCCCGGTGAGTATTGTGGTATCTTTTAAATATTTGGTAGTGTGCTCTGCATGCCATGAACTCAGAGGTACATGCTGTAGGTGCTCCACTAGATACTACAGACATTAGCTTTACATAAGTTTCCAATAAACATACTTTATCTTTTTGCCCAAGCAAAATTTTTCCCATACGCTAAGTCAACACAAATGGCATTTAAGATTCTAGATAATGGAGCTTCTTAGTTAAGAAGACCTTTAATACTGAAACAACAGCGGGGGCTGAAGTTCAGGGGAAAAGTGCACTGAAATTTTTTTCTAGGCAAAGAAGACTACACAGCACCTGCTCACAATGTAGATGGGCTTAGTCTACGCCAGTGGTCCCTAAATTGTGGGGTGTGCCCGCGTAAGAGGGTGTGGAAGAACATTCAGCAGCACACAGTGGAGCAGACTCCAAGGGATGGAGGCAGTGGAAAGCCAGGCTTCCAGCACCACTTCACCCCCAGCCTGGCTCCTCCCACAATCCTGTTTAGCCCCCTGTCCTGCTCTGCCTCTGGTCTTAGGCCAGCCCCCGTGGGGGGCAGGGAGGGAGCACCATGCTTCCAGACCTACTCCACCCCCAGACCACTTCACCTTCAACCCCATTCAGCCCCAGTTCTTGCTCTACCTGCAGCCCAGATCCACCCCCTCCGTCCCACTCCACCTCACCCCACCCCCTTTCTGCTCCCCTTCCCAGCTCCACTCCACCCTCTGCTATACCACCAGCCCAGGTCTTCCCTAATTCCCTCTTCACATCCAGACAAGCTCAGCCTCTAGCCCCAGATCCTCCCCAATACCCACTTCTACCCCCAGTTCTGCCTTCAGCCCAAGCTCCACTGTTGAGGAAGCCTTGGCTGTGTAGTAATGGAGGGGGACACAGACGGATTCTGTTAATGGTAAGGGGGGGAATGGAAAAGTTTGTGCACTGTTTGTTTAAACTATTAGTCTCTTATTTTGTTGTACCATCATCTAAGATATTTTCAAAATGACCCCATGTCACCAATAACGGATGGTTCTGTTATGATTTTTATCTTGTGTTTTAAATAAATCAGTCTTTTCAGTAGAATATAAGGACTCTCACAAAACTTTTGACCTTATAAAAAGTGTAACATTGTTCTGGTTTAGCTCAAAATTGAAATCCAGGAGAGAGACAAAAATTGCACAGAAAATGCACTTTATCAATATCTAATAGATTCTGGAACTCATCATCAGGCACTGATCATAAGTAAGTTTACATACAAATTACCTGATGTAAGGTTTAAACACCTGGCAGTCTGTCTTGCTTGTAAGTACGAATACCAGAGAATGCTAAACTCTCTCTAACATGGTAAGTATTTACTGAAAATCTATATATTTGTAGTTTGTAATCTAAGTGTTTTCAGAGAAAACATGTAGCCATTAATAAGCGTGGGATTCCAAGTCATTAAATTTTACATTTTGAAGGCATTGCTGCTTAATTAGCAGTTAATTCTGAGGCCTCTCTGCCTGTTTTAATAGGGTTGAATGGATTGAAATGGATTAGGAGTAAAGTACAGTTTTGCTTTCAGAAATCCAAGCTCTCTTTTATCAACGTTGCTGCTAACATTAAAAGCAACTTAAAAAATACCAGGGAAGAAATATTGCAATTTGCTATTGGAATCACAAATAAATGATATGCCTGAACTTGATAAAACATAAAAAAAATCAAAATTAGGATTAAGAAAAGTAGTTAGTATGGTAGGATTCCTTTATTAACAAGATGTAAAAAGGCATGAGTTTAATATTATCACCTGAAATTTTCTATAACAAGCTTAGTATTAGATCTAAAATATGGAAGACTTAAAAAATTAGACCAAAATATGGAAGTCTTAAAAACTTACTAACCTGAGAGAACAGAATTCTATTCCTACAGGTTGCTATACCTTATTTATCACCATAGTATCTGAGCATCTTTCAATGTTGTATTTAGTCATGTGATTAGCATCTGTCATGTGTGGTCCATTCCTTCTCTCATCCTCTCCCCAGAAGAGGAGTTGTGTGTGTGCTATAGCATTTTTATTTTGGAAAGTGTGTTCTTGTTGTTTTTATGCACGTAGTGCTGTATGTTTGTTAGAGCAATGAGGTCAAAAAAGTGTGCTTTGCACATGGAGCAGAAGATGTGAGGTTTGTGATAGTTCTTATTCCCTGAGGGAGTTCATTCCAATGTCCGATCAGTTTCCAAGAAAGCTCCATCTTCTGCACAAACAAGCTTTATCCTTATTATAGAAAGTTGCATTGGGTCAGAGAAGTAGAGTCATTATCCATGGTCTCCATTCCAGAATCTAAGTGAATGTTTGGATATTCTGGGATCACTCCGTACTGGACCTTGAAGAAAAGGACCAAGCTCTTGAACTTGAATTGATATTCTATGGGACAGCGTAGAAAGCAGAGAGACTTTTTTTTGTGTGCTCACAGTAGCCCATGGAGGAGAGCAGCTGCAGTTTTCTGTATTAGCTAGAGTTTCCTAAAGGCTGATGTCATCATGCCCAGGTATAATGTATTACCGTAGTCTACACAGCAAGTGACAAAGGTATGTATAACTTAGGCCATGTTATTGTCTTCCAGGATGGAATGGAGTCTCCTTGTCAAGTAGTTTGGAGACATTACTCACAGATGTTGCTATGTAAGAGCTCATTGTCAACAAGGAATTCAGGAGTACTCCTAAGCCTACTACTCATATGAAATAGCTGAAAATACTGATAAAACAAACATCCTAATGACATCTTCATTCAATAATAATATTCTTGTTTACATTTGTATGCCCAAACTCAGAAAAAAATATGGCTTGGCATAACAGAAATACTTCTCAAACATGTGACACTGGATGCCAGCTAAAGACTAGATTCTGCTCCCCTTACTCAGGTTGAGTAGTACCTTCATCTGCAGGTAATTAGTCTCATTCTCTTCCATGGTGGAGTGAGGTGTCAGCTACATAGTATGTGTAAGGGCATCAGAATCTGACTCTTAAAATAAATGGAGAGTTATTGTCTGGTAAATTATACTCTCTATCTACAAAGGCTTCAGCAAAACTTAAGCATGTGAGTAATTTTAAGTATATGAATAGTCCTGTTGATTTCAGTGGAACTATTTGTGTGCTTAAAGTTTTGCACATGCAAAAGTACCTTGCTGTACTTGGTCAAATTACAACAGAGGAAAATTGTTACAGTAACTGAATAATTCATAGATTCATAGACTCTAGGACTGGAAGGGACCTTGAGAAGTCATTGAGTCCAGTCCCCTGCCCTCATGGCAGGACCAAATTCTGTCTAGACCATCCCTGAGAGACATTTATCTAACCTACTCTTAAATATCTCCAGAGATAGAGATTCCACAACCTCCCTAGGCAATTTATTCCAGTGTTTAACTACCCTGACAGTTAGAAACTTTTTCCTAATGTCCAGCCTAAATCTCCCTTGCTGCAGTTTACTTCAGTAAAAATTGACTCAAGTATATTTTAATAAGTTACTTACAGTCCTGGTTTAATATTAACTAATACTTAACAAAGCACTGATTGAGGGTTAATTAAATGTTCACAGACAAAGAGATGAGATTTAACTGCTGAAGTTAACATGACAAGCAATATATGAGTTAAGTTTTAAAATATATGTATATTAAATTTATCAGGACTGTATAGTCATTTAATTCACAACTAATGGCAAATCCCTAAGTGTTTAGTATGCAGCAAAGTACTTGGAAGAACTGATATCTTAATTTACATTATCTAAGGGCATAAAACCCATTAACTCACCCATAGCTACCTTATTAAATGCTAACTATAGTGTAAGTAAAAACTGTTCTGTTCACTTCTGAGGGCTACAGAAGGGTTAATGAATGTGTGTAACACTGAACCCTCTGGTCCTTGCATCATAAGAACATTTGCCTTTCACTGAACATCATTTTTTTGTAATGACATTGGTGGTGCAAACATCATGCCACATTGGACTGCCAGATCGCTTTACATCAGAGGATTTGACGTGCCACACCATGGACACATCACTGTTTGCCAACAAGTTTAAATTGATTTCTTATTGTGTGCTATAACTTGGTAGAGCTGGGATAAATAACTGCATAAAGCAGAAAAAAATGGAACAAGTTATGGTTTTCATATGAAACCATTGAGAAACTTGGAATTTGTTTTGTTTCATTTTGATCCAAAAGAACCCAGAACTCAAAGGGGTGCAAATCCCCAAAGATTAAAACCAAAGAAAAGGTTTGCATGAGTCCTGCCAACCAAAACTGCAAAGTACTGCACAGATTTTATGTGGCTTGGAAAAGCTTAGTGATAGTGGGGAAGCAAAAGGAATCACGTAATCATCTTCAAAGGGTCTAAACCATTCTCAATAGAGAGAACATGACTTGTGTAGTACACTCTATTCTATATTACAAGGCAAGCACTGACCAGTTTAAGAAGCTGCACCTGGGATAAAGATTCCCCTTTAGTACACAATAAGTAGCTAAAGAGCCAAGTACATGAGTGAGCACTAAAAACTGGGGCCTTGTTTATTCCAGCACATCATTACAACATACACAATGCTGACTGCTGAAATTTGAAGTGCTCCCGCAGGGTGGGAACAGGAAATTCAGTTTTCCACTCTCCAACCACAGGGATGTGTCACTGTTCTGCATCGGCACTCATGTTTGAATCATTTGGGTTGGAGTGTAATGAAAAACAAAGGGTTGATAATCAGTGTTCTTAAAATGCAATGGATGAAAGACTGACAAATTAGACAGAGACAGTTGGAGGTTCTTTGTATCATTCTTGGCTAAGAATTTGATCATCCAGCCAAGTTATGAAAGGAAAACAAAATATTTTCCTGTCAATGTTAAACTGTTTAAGAGTATCTAGAGACTAAATACTAGACATATTTAAAGAAATAACTGAACCTTGATTAAGTTTGGATGGATGATTCAGAAGCTTAGTGCTGGAACAGGCATATTTTATTAGAATATATATTTTAATATAAATCATATTCCCACATTTTGATTTAGATTTCAGAACAGTTTAGGCAAAGCATTTAGAGATGTGGTGGATTATAATGCTGTACAGATTTCTATAATGTCCTCACACTCTGCAGGAGGCAAGGCATTTTGTACAAGAATTGCTGGCAATAACACAACATTATTGGGAGATCACAAATCCTGCTGTTTTGGGGATTGAGATACCATGTTATCTGGACATTGGTAAAATGATCTTTCTCTGGTTGTGCTACTTAATCCAGTTCAACTAAATATTTAGAGGCACAGCTTTCTTGAACAACATAAAAGGAGCTACAAATTGATTATTTGAATGCAGGGATACTATTTTATTTATTTTATCTGCATAGTTATATAAATCCATACCTTGTGTTATGTAATGATAAGACTCAGATATTATTATGATCACTATTATGGTATTGCCCGCAGTGTGCCAGATCCTGCCAAACATAAAGACCCATGGCAAAATGACACACTCCACAAAGATATAGTACAATATTAAGGATGAGGGTGTTTTATTGTTGTTTATGTTTATTTTGTTATTCAGTGAACTCTAATGTGGAAGAAAACAGAAAAGACATTATTAAAACCATCCCATCACACACAAGCTATCTTAACTCTTTCTTCATTTGGAAAAAAAATCATTGTTACCTCCTCCTTCACATGCAATGCTCTCATAAGTGGAACTGTGCAGGAATCTGCTTTAATTCCAAATCAAAGAATTTAGACATTTCCTGTGAAACAAAATTTTTGAAAGCATTTAGTTTTGGGTCAATTATTTCAATTTCAACTTTGAAAAAAATATATAGCCTAAACTAAAAGAAATTTCTAAACAAAAAGTCACTTGAAGCAAAATATCAAAACATTCCATACCAAAAATGTCAGAACAGAATGGTTCAGTCATATCAAAATGCTTTTTATTCAGTTAGTTTCCAGATGAAAATTTATCAGACAGATCCGTTTCCATGGGAAGTTTAGGTTTTGATGAAACACCATTTATGCAATGAAAAAAAACATTCCACCAGGGGGAAAAAATTGGAGAGTAGCTCTACTCATAAGTCAGCAAGTTATTGCACACCAGAGAGACTGAGGAAAAAAATGTTCCTGTGTCTGACAGACTGGCATAATTAGAACAAATCTGCATGTTTTTTTTCCAGTTCCACACCCCTTGTGTACATGGTTGATGTTCCATCATCAGATGGCTCCACACTTTTGTCTAGATTTACAAGTGTCTTGTTAGTACAAGATTTGAGACAGCAATCGTGATCTCATTCTTAGTTTCACCTTCTGAGTATTCAGACAGTTAGTTTACTTTATTGGCATGACCATACAGGTTTGATAAAGAAGGGTCAGAACTCTCAGGTATCTCAGCCTACACAATGTGACCAGGGCAGGACTTCATAATGGATTTAAGGTGTTAGCCTTTGTGCACTTTTTTTTATTGTGCATTTCTGATGCAGTGGCAGATAATTGCATAATGATCGAAAGCTACAGCAGAATTAACACTTTCCTCACAGACTGTCTGATCCACCTAGTATATAGTTAAAAATAGAGTGATCTGATCCAGGGTGCCATGATGGAACATCTCATTAACAGAAGATGTTATGCAAACATATCCCAAAATCAAGTAACAGACTGTGCATGAAGTTCAAAACACTGGCATTAGTATGCACTCAGTACTAGACAATGCTTTTTAAAGTGTTATATTTATCCATTTATTAAAAGGAAAAAAAGAAATCACAGCAGGAATAATAATTTTTAAAGGCTTTTCTGCATTTCACAATCAAAGTAACACTATGATCACCTGTAGTAATGTACCCCATGCTTGCTTGGTGTGGTGCTCTGTTCCCCTCTAGTGGCTGTTACACTATTTAGTGATCATGAGCCTGCTGCAGCCTTGGCTAATAGACATGTGTTGTTTATGTCATGCGTTAAGCTCCAGAGGTCTCAGGTTTGATCTCAGCCCACGCCAACCATGCATTACAGTAACATCAAGCATTACCCAAAGAACCTCTGATTCTGTGGGTGATGTGGGGCCAAAGTATCTGGGAGTGTGCCTCCCAGCCTGGATAGACAGGCATGTGCTAGCTCTGCTCAAGCTAGAATGCTAAAATCGCATTGTAGACATTGTAGCACTGGTGGCAGCTCAGGTGAGCCAGCTGGTAAAATCTCATCTGAGCTCAGGTAGCTCGCCTGACCTACTGTTGCACAACATCTACACTGCTACTTTTAGCATGCTAGCTTGGGTAGAGCTAGTGCTTTTCTGTCTACCCATACTGAGAGGTATGTTTACAGTTTTAGTGTAGACGTACCCATTGAAGTCACCAGGAGTTTTGCCACTGACCTCAAAGAAACCAGAATTTCATCATAAAATACATACCAGAGAACAATCTGATGATTGGAAATGAGTGAATAGCTTTTAAAAAAAAATCTGAAAATGTTAACAAATAAAAACTGGAATTCTTCCAGCTCTGTTTGTTGGCCCTAAAATTACACACCTCCACCTCAATTAATCTAGGCACTCACCAAACTTGAAGCCAATAGGACTACTAACGTGCTTAAACTTTAATATGTGCTTAAATACCTTGAGGACTGAACTGAAACTCTGAATACATATTTAGGAAGCAGAGTAACTGGCTTGAGTTTTAGAGGTGCTGAATGCCTATAATGTTTATTGACTCCAGTGAAAGTTGGATACTCACCCTATTTGACCTATATCCAAAACACTGGCCAGTTTCTGTACGTTCAAGCATATTTTGTTCCTATTATCCTCAAACTGTTGCTGAAATATCTAAAATGTATACACACAAAAATGTCTGTTCAAATACTGCCTCTAATACAAAAGGAAAGCCCCTGTTTTTCTTCAATCATTTTATACTTTTTTAAAAAAAAAACTAAATTGACATTTATTTCAAATTTACATGTTCTTTGTCATAAAATAATAATGTAACTTTATCAGACTAATAAAACTTTCTCAGAAAATGGAGGCAGCAATCTTGTTTCCAGATGATAAATTAGATTATGAAAAAAATCACTCTCCTTTAAATTCAGTCTGGCAAACCGAGCATTTTCAAATGCTGTTTTTGGTTACGTTCAATTCGGAACTGAAACATAACTAGTAAAGCTGTGCCAATTCTTCACCATGTTTAATTGCTTGCATGTTATAAGCCTGTTCTTTACCCTTTGTCTATTTTCTGTCTTTTAGACTCAAAACCCTCCAAGGCAGAGATTAACCTTTATTTGTTAGTATGCCTAGAACAACAGAGCCCCAACCCTGATTAGGGTCCTTGGGCACTTGCATAATATAAATGTTTGCTACTAATAAATCAATTATTATTTTATATAATGTTTCTCCCTTTATCACTGGTTTTTTTTTCCCATAGACAGATGGTATCCCCAAGAGATCATTCCAATAAGAGACTTTTATCTCCAGACCAGTGGGTTCTGCATAGCCAGTCCCCATTCTGCCTGCACTCTGCTAGAAGTCAATGGCAAAAGTGCTTCAGTGGTGCAGAGTCAGTCCCTCTAGGTGCACAGGAAATCTTTCCCCAAGTACCATGTTCCCTAATATGTCTTCTAGTCATATAATACAGTTTCCCTCATCCACTCATTTTCCTCCTAACAACCAAACAACTAGAAATGTGCTTCAGCCCTCCCACCACTGGCAGCCATAAATTCAACGCTACTGAAAAGAAGAATGGCTGGAGGGAGTTGTAAGTTGTGGCTGCTCAAATAACCTTTGTTATACCTAACATGCACAAGAAACGTCTGATAGCTAACAAACGGAGGGACAAGTCCAAACAACAATAAGATCTTGATCTAAACTTTCCAATCGTCAGAGGAAGTTGAATCCAGAGTTTTGTTCAGTCCCCTAGGTGCTGTTGGCAATTGTAATGATTTTATAACGAGTTTTGTGATATTTAGTACTTTTCTTAAAGTTGCAGCTCTTGAAAAGAAGCAGAACTGGGCCCATTATCTCTATAAAGGGATATCACCATGGTTCATAAACATATTAGGACATATTTACTCAGAGCAGTAATGCGCATTATGGGGGTATCATTTCTAAAGCACAGTAATGTGTTGTTCACTAAGTGGTTGGTGTAGGCATTGCTGGTGCACACAAGAGGGTCCCTACTGCGCTTTAGTGTAGTACTCTTTATGTTAAAGTCCACTAAGGACCTTTCAGTGTGCACCATCCATATCTACATGGACCAATTAGTACACAATACCTAAGTTCACTTTAGAAATCACACCACTGTAATGTGCATTGCTGTTCCATGTAAGCAAGGAGTAGGTAACAGCAAGCCTGAATTTTCATAAGTGACCATTGATTTGGGATGCCTCCATTTTCTGTAACCAGCAAGACAGATCTTACACAGATCTGATTTTCAGCTATCACTGAGTGGAGTAACCCAAAACTGAGGCTCCCAAAAATCACTAGTAACTTTTTGAAAACGACACCAACAGCAGCCATGATTCCCACTGTCTGTTACTCCTCTCCCTCTGGAGCATTGGCTAGAGAAGAAAGAACACAAAATTAAGTTATGCACAGTGATAACTACAAAATAGAGTTCAAAATATTCTCTGAAACTATTCACAACCACTACACACTTTCACAAATCATTGTTGTCACTGAATAAAATGGAATGGAAAATTAGAATTAACTAAAAGGGCAAGCTACTTAGTAGCTGCCGGTAGAAAAATAAATTTCAGATATCAAAAAAGGGAGAGGAGCTGAGAATCAGGAACTGCCTATGAAACTTTCCAGTAACCTTGAAAAAGTGGCTTAAAATAATAAAGCTTATTTTAGAAGTCCTGTGTGGTATGATGCCTCATCTGTAGCATATAATGAAGAAAATGTAGCATATAAAATAGGAAATGGAACTTCTATAAAAAATAACATAGTAAGTCCTTCTCTGAAAGGTCCTGGAATAGGAGCATTTATTATATGCTGTGGTAGCTGGATAAAACGATTTGTGTTTTATTTTTATGAACTGTATTGTCGCTGAGAGTTACACAATCTGGTTAGAGAAGACTGTTCTCTTATTCCTTTTGGCAGAAGGGGAGATGGAATGCAAGCCATACCCTGAATAGTAAAACTAAACAAGGAATGTAGCTCAGTGTTTTTGTTGAGTACAATTTTTTTTGTAACTCTTTATCTGATATTAGCATTCCATGAAGGTATAAATAAATCATTCTTCTACAATCCAGTACAAAATTTACTTTCTGCTTGTATTTTCTTTTGACCTAAGCAAGTATGAGTTAACTTAATGCTCAGGAGGGACTCATAGCACTGGCTAGAATCAGAATTGTGCAAACTTCTGCCACACACAGTTATGTTGCTTTACCTCAGCTCTGAACTTTGGCATTCTTGCTATTCCAGTTCTATGCTTTTCTACAGCAGAAACTGCCAATTACGAGGAAATTTGCCATTTTCCCCCTTCTTTAATTTTCTCATCTCAGAAAAGGGAAAATTCAAACTGTGGGGAAACACTTATTTAGTAGCTGTATGTGTTTTAGAGTTAAATTCTGCAGTTATTATTAATTATTATTTACATTTATATTATGGTAACACTTAGGGATCTCTCCACTAGTCAAGTTTGGGGACCTATTATGCTTGACACTGGACAACCACAGAATAAATGTATGTCTATATTGCAAACTGGCATATGATTGCAACATGTGTAAGCATACCCAAGGTATCTTTAATCTTTGGCAGCACAGATTTCAGCATAGGGTTAGCCAGCCAAGTATGTACTTCAGGGCCTAACTGGGTTTGTACAATCCATGCTGAAGCTGTTGATGCTGCAGCTTCATTGATATTGATGCCTGAGCCAGCTAAATTAAAGATAGCTTGGGTACGTCTACACAGGCAGCCTTGTCTAAACTTGTGGTGGCATGTACAGTACATGTAGCTACATGCCACCTTGCAAGGTAGGTTTTAACTACAAGCAGCACTGAAAAGCTCTGGCATTCCCCACTGCCAGAGTCTTTCACTGTAATGAGGAGGTAGCAGGATGCTACTCTGTTAAAAATAGCAGTGTGGATTTAGGAGGCACTGCTTGGGCATATAGAGAGCTGTGTAGGGTGCAACAATCAGGATCCAGACAACCGAAGGGGAGAACAGGGGGTCTGAACCCCAAAGAGTAAACAGTTGATTGTATATAATATTATTGTGTATTAATATAGGGCAAGCCAGGTATTTTATAAAAGCGTGTAAGGTTCTGAACATGGTCATTATGAGACACGTATAAAGACCATGGTTATAAATCTATGTAGTTGTGCATATAGAATAGTATGTTCACGGCCATTGTGACAATTTCAACTACACCTCACAGCAGGGAGGGGCTTCTCTCAAGCCAGTTGTTTACATGAAACTAACTTCAAGTACCCACCCATTGTCTGTCCAGAAGAAGACCATGGTGGATCAGAGTAATAGGGGGAAAAAAACTGAAACAACTTGAAACTAAAAAGCAAACCATGGGCTATGTCTACACTACAGAACTTACAGAGATGCAGCTGCCCCACCGCAGTGCTGCTATTGCAGAGGCTCTAAGACGATGGGAGAGAGCTCTCCTGTCAACTTAATTACTCCAACTCCCACGAGTGCTTAGGAAACCCAGGGCAGGTAGTGACAGAACCCCTCACTTTAAAGAGTAACGGGTGGATTTAGTACACTTGAAAGCTATGATACGCATATACTGCTGCTGTCCAGAGGTGAATAAACACAGTATATCACTCTTTGGGCCTGGCAATCAGGTATCTTTCCCAACACTTCATTAACTAAAAAAAGGCAAAGTAAATGACTGTGCATTTACTATAGGTGCTTCTTTTTCCCACTGATCATTATAGCAGATAAAACTCCAGTGCTTGTTACCTTTAAAGGAAACTTTAAAAGAATAAAGATGTTAAACACCAGCAATGTTAAACGTAAAGAGCAGTCGTGCACAACTTATTCTGGTCAGAGCATTTGCCCTTGAGAGTGCAGTGAGAATTTGAGTGACAGGTTGGACTGAGTAATCTGGGTACTCATCCTAAACCTGAAACCCTTTAGAATTAGATGTGAATCCCTCTTTGTGCTGCTTGCTGCAGGGCTGTTTAAATCCTCCTGCTGATATCTTCAAAAACTCCAATTGCCTTAAAGGTAAATATAACCTCAGGGGGCCTGTAATAAGATTAGGAGCAAATTAAAAGGTTAAACTATGGTCTTGTTGAGAAATTTAAACTCACATTTGCAATTTGCAAATTTCAAACCTCCACCTAATCTTTATGGCAGGGATTAAAATAAACTATTGATTTTTATGGAGAATCAATAATCCTAAAGTGTGTGATTTCACTTCTGGAAGATGCTGATAGGCTAGAGAAAACTCAGCTCAGAAGAATGAAAAATGCCAAAAGTTAATAAACTGTAGCCATGTGCACTATTCTGTAACATCCAAAGACGTTTATGGATTTCTGTCCGCAAGAAAGCAATGCTCAGAACATAGGTACTAGAGGTGAGGTTTAAATGGAAATAACTGCACAGAAGTACCATAAAAATGGAAGCCAAGAATCAAGTAACCCATATGTAAAAGAGTTCTTGGAGGGCTATGTGGTCAAGTGGAAAGGGCTCACCCGGTATCTAGCCCCACTTCTCAGTATGAAGGCCTTTGAGTCCAATTCTTCACCCATGTATGGGCTCAGCTTCACTTTGAGTTTTCAGTCTCCTGGCCCTAATTACCAGAATGTGAGTCGGATGGGAATGAGATTTATGTCCCTCCTGCAACAGGGGCAGTTGGTAAGGAAGCCTGGGCCCTCCCACTTCACTGGGCTCTGACCCAGATCCCTAGGAAAGTCAGTCAGTGTCTGGCACCCTGGAGTGCCCTTGAAGTTACCCCCTTTGGGTAACTTCCAACCCCCCATCTCTCATCATAGATTCACCTCCAATATAAGATAACAAATGAAAAAGAACAGATAACTAAACTTTCAGCCCCAGCTGGGCTCAGTGTTCAGTCCTAGTCTTCATAGGGTGCTCCTTTAGTACCCTCATTCAGGAGCCCTCCGGTAGGTTTATCTTCCTCCCCAGCCCCTCAGTTTTAAGCTGCTTCTCCAGTTGGAGCATGTTGTGCAGGTCTGGCAGGGCAGGGCTGTGTGGGCCCAGTATTGTCCTCTAACCCCTTCGGTCCTAGAGTGGGGTTTGTACTCCACTTCACATCATACTAGAAGAAAGTACAGGCCAAGTATTCAATTCCTAAAAAGGACAGTTAGCTATCAGACAAGGTGATCCTAGAAATTTTTCACATGGTAGGCCCAACTGAACCACTCTCAGTTTAATTTAGTATGGTGCCACTCAGGTGTGGCCCAACAGTCTCTTCATCAGAAGACTAGGAACAAAGAGCAGAGGCCATACTTACAAGATGGGAGACCCTATCCTGGGAAGCAGTGACTCTAATCCAATCCTTGGGTATATACACAGGGGAATCTCAAGTAGGAATAGAGAGGTTATTTTACCTTTGAATTTGTCAATGGTGTGACTGCTGGTGGAATATTGTGACCAATATATGCTGTGTGGCATATATATAAATAAAATCATATTAATATGTATTGTTTTCACTAAATATATATTAGTATGCATTAAGCATAAATACTACAGTAGTTAGCCTAAATTGGCCTACAACTTTATTATAATCTTGTTCACATATGCTAAGTACACATAACATTTTGCATTTACTGAAGTATGGTTTGGCTTAAGTAGATAAGAAAACTCTCAGGATCAGGACATATCATGCTCAGTTATTCTCACAGACCAGTACTGGAATGTCCCAAACGGAAAGGACAAGCTATATGATTATTCTACTCTGGTACAAACCTAGAAGTTGCCTTCACACTCCTGGGAACCTGGAATGCAGGTGTTCAGAACAAAGAGATAAGAGGTACACCACAGTACCAGAAAAACAAGGTAAAAAGCTGATTGGTGAAATCTAGTTTCAGATGACTCATGCTGTTCTTTTTATATATATAACTGGAAAGGTATAAAAAGATGGCTCTAGGGGAGTAACTTTGGGAGCACATCTTCTGTGTAAGATGAATGTAATAATGCAGCACGTGATAGCATCTCAGAAACTGTTATATAAAACCTTTCCCCTGTATTACATTGCTCTTGGCTTATAGCCATAAACCTGACTGACAGTGGTAATATGGTGTCTTAAATATATTTCATGACAAACAAAAGTGTGGTCAAGCAATTAACTATACAATGTATCAGCAACTGTGTCCAGTTCTGGGGTCTACAATACAAGAAGGATGTTGATAAATTGAAGCAGGTTCAGAGAACAGCCACAAGAATGATTAAAAGATTAGAAAACATGCAGTATCATGATTGCCTCAAGGAGTTTAATCTGTTTAGCTTCACAAAGGGTATGGCTACACTGGCACTTTACAGCGCTGCAACTTTCGTGCTCAAGGGTGTGAAAAAACACCTCCCTGAGCGCTGCAAGATACAGCGCTGTAAAGCCTCAGTGTAATCAGGGTGGCAGTGCTGGGAGCGCGGCTCCCAGCACTGCATGCCACACCCGTAGAGGATGTGGTTTACGTGCACCATTGGGGGAGCTCTCTCCCAGCGCTGCCGCTCCGACCACACTCACACTTCAAAGCGCTGCCGCAGCAGCGCTCCCACAGCGCTGCCATGGCAGCGCTTTGAAATTTCAAGTGTAGCCATACCCAAAGAGAAGGTTAACGGTTGACTGGATCACAGTTTAAATAGTTAGATGGGCAACAAATATTTAATAATGGGCTCTACAGTCTAGCAGAAAAAGTTACAACAATATCCAATGGCCAGAAGTTGAAGTTAGAAAGATTTGGACTGTAAATAAGGTGCAATTTTTAACAGTCAAAATAATGAACCCTTGCAACAATTTATCAAGTGTTGTGATGAATTTTTCATCATTAGCAATTTTTAAGTCAAAACTGGATGTATTTTAAAAGACATGATCTAGTTCAAAACAAATTCTTTTGGGGGAATTCATGGCCTGTGTTATCAGGAGGTCAGACTAGGTGATCGTAATGGTCACTTCTGGCCTTGGAGTTTATGAATCTGAATGTCTTAAAATGCAGTCATATCTGTAATTAACTTATGAGGTCCACATAAATCATTATATAAGCCCTAGCTACCTGAGAGAACAACTTTTCCTCTGTAACAAAGACTTTACACAACAACTGTTGTTCCACTGGACTCTTGAAACTGTGCTGACCACTAGGAGAGACTTGTGAGCATAGGGCAAAGAACTTACAACAGCTGGACCTAAATTCATTCCACACAAAAACCAGAGAATTCATATCTTCCACATAGCAATCTGTCTCTCTCTCTCTCTTTCTCTAAAACAAAAACAAAAACAAAAACAAAAAAAGGAGTTCCTCACACCTTAGTGAACAAAAGGAAAATAGGTTGGGTAGGAACACTACAGCTTATAATAATAAAAGTTTGGTTTTGGTTTATTTTATTGAAAAAATCATATACTTTTAATAACTTTGTAAACATATGGTCCAATGTACCCTTCACTATGTTGCTCCAGTTTTATGCTAGTGGAGTTTAGCTGAGATCAGTGGAGCTTCCTTGGCTTAAAACTTGAATAGTACAGTGGTCAATCAAGTCTTTTGAAAATAGCTTTAAAAAATTATTCTACTTTGGCCTAATGTTGCTCCTATTAAAGCCAGTGGGAGTTTTACTATTGCCTTTGATGGGAGCAGACTTAGGCTAATGCTGAGCAATTTTTAAAGTCCTACCAGTAGACTACTTCAAGTTAACCAATTTGTTCTGTTGCATATATTCTCTGAATCTCTTCTAAATGCATTACCATGTTTACTTTTCTAAATGCTTCTGCTTTTAACACTATATTCCAAGCTTTTAACTGACTCATATTAGTGGCTAGGAACATCAGCAGACCACAACTAATTTGCCATGTCAGAGTGCAAATACCACCTACAGATCAATCAGATCCTGTTTACATAATGCTGGTGACTCTGAGCCTGACAGATGTACAGCATTTTAACTGTTGCTAAACTAGTGTGCAAGCAGTATAACCATTAAAGCTCACGAAAGTAGTTTATCTCACTTATCACACTTAAATGTTATATCAAGGAATTCTTTTTCAAAGGCTCAGCAGTTTCTTGCCATATATTTAACAAAAAATCACAATATTGTCAATGAAACGTGATAGTCAGTAAATATCCCATTTTATTACAGACAGTTCCAGAAATATAGTTATCAATTATGACTGTTATTTTCAGTTTTTTGTTGATAGCTTAGGTCCTGATCCTGAAAACTCACACATGCTTAACTTTACTGTCATGAGTATTTCCACTGATATCAAAGGGTTCCCCAGAGTGGGAAAGTTAAGCACGTATACAATGTTTGAAGGATCAGGAACTCAGTGAACAATATTGTCTGTATTGAAAGATGGCACAGTAAATTGTGAAAAGGGCTAGACTGTATTTTCAGCTACTCTGAAATAAATCCAAAATAATTCCCTTAAAACCAAGCCTAACTAATATCTAAAGCCAGTCATTTAAGTCACCAGTCCTAGTGGTTAGGAAAGGAAGATTTACCATTGTTTTATTTTAAAAAAAAAATGCCGTTGTCCCTCCCCATAACCTTGTAGAGAAGTGATTTGATTTTTTTTAGAATTTATTTCTTCCTATAGCTTCGTATTAATAAAAAACTAGTAATAATAACCCAGTCAGTTGCTAACTGCTGAAAAACAAAATATCTTGGATGTAACTGGGCTTCTCATTTAGGGCGATATTGATGTTATCCCTCTGTGCCCACACAGGAGATTAAAGAGGCAAAAGGCATTCCCTTATCCTCCTTTACAGGCCACTTCCATTACAGCCCTGAGGGAAGAGAGGAACCTCCAGGGACTGCTCTCCCCAGTCATGTGGACTATCAGGAGTGAGGAATGGCTGATGCCTTGGCCCCTCATCCTACATTAGTGTACTGGCCAGGACAGCAAAACCAGCATAGCGGGAGAAGTAATCTGTTCTAGACATTATTCCAGATTAATACTCACAGCCTCTCTATTTGCATTTATACAGATAGATTGTAGTCTGAGCAATTATTACAAGTTATGGGTGGCTGTGTGGAACCAGGACTTTTATGACGTATCTGCTAAGCAGGGGACTACAACTCCCATCAGCCCGCTCACGCTGCACATCCCCTTTCTCCTGGCTAGGTAAGAGGAAAGATCCTGAAACTGGAAGTGTCTGTGTTCTGTTTGAGGCAATGGCATCATGGCTGGCCAGGAGCAACAGAGAAGCTGAAGCAGCAGAGGGGAGGCAAACAGGAAGCTGGAGGAAAGCTGAAGTCAGAGCAGAATCCCCAGGAACAGAATGCAGAGCTGCACGTGAAATAGGCTGTGAGTGTCACATGTTACAGCTGGGTGCAGGCCAGCGTGAGACTTATGGGCGAGCAGCAGCAAGAGGTGGGCAGGGAGCCTTTGCAGAGGGACCCCAATGAGAGACCCTACTGAACCAGGCCTGGAAACCTGTAAGAAACTGTTTGCTTGAATAGAGACTGAACTGGAGAGAAGACTGTAGGCACTAAGCCTGAAGAGCCCTGACTCTCGATGGGACTGACCAGGAATGCAAACAAGAACTGCTGTAGCTCACACTGAACTGTGATTGTCTCTGTACCGAGGGTACAGGGAACATTAACTGTCAGCCCTTGTAAAATCCTTTCCCTTAGCCTTGTGCCCGAGTGGTTATTGGGTCCCACAGGGGTAAGTTCCTACAAGGCCAAGATGCTAAAGAATTTATAGTGCTTGCATACTGATGGCACCATAGGGTTTGGTGAACTGAGCATCCTCAATAATTACACTTTATTTTGTTCTGTGCAGTGACCATTTCAAAGTTGTTTTAGATTCTTTCTGAGCGAACCCAATTATTTGCAAATCCACTTTTCCCTTGGTTGTTCAAAAGGGGTCTTTTTACCCTCTAGTACCTTGCTATTGAACATTACTCACATATATACTTGAATCAATCACTGCCTTCAGTATGTGTGAGTAGGGTTACCATCCATCCGTATTTCCCCAGACATGTCCGGATTTTTCGTCTTTAAATAGCCGTCCGGGAAGAATTAGTAATAAGGTAGAAAGGTCCGGGATTATTCCCCCCTCCACTCTCCCATGCAGAGTGCGGCCTGACTGAACTGCTTCCATTGTCCTCCAGCAGCCAGAGCGGGGAGCAGGGAGTGGTTGGATGGGGAGTGGGGAGCGGGGAGTGGTTGGATGGGGCACAGGAGTCCCCCGGGGTCTGTCTGTGGGCAGGGGTGTGGATAAGATTTGGGGAAGCCAGGGGACAGGTAGAGGGTGGAGGGGGTCTCGGGAGGGGGCAGTTAGGGTAGAGGGGGTTCAGGAGGTGGCAGTCAGGGGACAAGGAGCAGGGGGATTGTGAGTTCTGAGGGGGGCAGTCAGTGGGCCGGAAGTGGGAGGGAGTGGATGGGGTGAGAGCGGGGCTTAGGCAGGGCTCTCCCCCCTCCCCCCATCCTCTTTTTTGACTATTGAAATGTGGTAACCCTAGTGTGAGGAAATGTTTGATTTATAGCTAAAATATAATAATATATTGCCTTGACTGCAAAGTGTCCTGAAAACATTAACTATGAAAAAATTCCAAAGCAATAAAGGACTCGGTGTGCTTCTTTCCTAGAGACGCTAGTTCTGTGTAAGACATAGAGGTGAATTGACTGGCACAATAATGCAAGAACATATTTCTAGGTGGTTGTAAGAAGTGATGGATTAAATATGTAGTTTTTCTGACAACACTGTTCTTGTCTTGGTAGTAATTTTCTGTTCCACACACAGAGATGTGTGCTAAAGCTATTGTTCCTCGTTCTATTTTACAGATTCTATACTGGATTAGAGTGATATATTTGGGGACAGGAGATGGAGCTTTGAATTGTTATGTCAGAATTGTAGAAGTGATGGAAATAAATTAAGAATGTGAATAAAGGCTCCATGTAAAATATATAAATGTATAGATCAAGGTCAAATAATTGAGCAGAATAGTCGAATACTCTGCAAATATTTTCATGGATAATTATATGTGAATATTCACACAGCTACCATCTGTGGACTGAAATGTTTGCACATATCACAATTTTCCATGAATTTTATCAGAAATATGTATTAGTTAAAAATTCATATAGGAAGCTTTTATTCATAATATTCTTATTAGAGGTGAGACATTAATGACTAGAACTTATTTATGACACCTAGCTCACTGAAATCACTGTGAGTTTGCTATTAACTTTAGTGGGGCCAGGATTTCACCCATAATTTTTTTTATAAATGCCATTAATACAATATTACCTTAGGTAGTATTTTCTTTTTAAATACACATTTTATATCAGTGCAAGTGCTACTTTTGGAGAAGTTTGTTTTTTTGAAAATAAAATCCCATATATTTTGAATAAATAAACATCACAATTTACTGACAATAGAAACACAAATTAGTGGGTTGTTGTGGATGTTAGCTCTTCTCTGAAGCTCTGGAAGCACTACCTGTGACACTGACAGACAAGAAGCCAGCTCATGACAAAGCCTCCAGGCCTCTACAGAACACTGACAAATACATAGCTGGAACCAGACTGGCTCACCTGTGTGTTAGTGTTGTTTAAATAATTTAATTATTTTTTAAATTATTTTAATTATAAGAATGTGTTTAGTGTTTAGACTTTATGAAATGTTTGCAAAGTGCTGCATGTGTTAGTGTCACTTGTAATATCTGTATCCCATGTTATAAGGTAATATTTAAGTGTTTGCTCTGTATCTATAAATCACCAGATAGGAAAGAAGCATTAATGAGTGGGAAATACTAGTTTTCAACAGGAGGTGTTATCTTCAGCCCAGCAAAGGAGGCCCCCAGATGAACTAATGTTGGACAAAAGACTTTGTTGTTTGCTCTCCCCTCCTTGCCCTCTTGTGAAGAGGAGATGTGCAAATAGATTCCTCCCAACAGTTGAATTTGCAACTCAAAGTAGAGAAGGAATAAAAAATCCTAACAAGGAAGGAATGCATCTCTTATGTTGCTTGGATTCTGAGGGGCAAGGATTACTAGTATAAGCACAAAATGCCCAGTACCTGGCCTGGGTTAGCCCTAAAGGGCATATAGAGCTTGATTATTATTGAAACTTCTATTACCTTTTGGAACTTAAGACTATCTCATTTGTGTATGCATATATGGTTACCTGCTTTAATCTTGCAAATAACTCCTATTTCTTCTTGCTAGTTAATACATCTTTAGATAGTTTATTATAGGATCGACTATAATGATTGTCTTCAGTGTGAGAGCTAAGAGGCAACTGATCTGGAGTAAGTGACTAGTCCCCTGAGACTGGGAGTAACCTGAATATTGTTGTGATTTTTGGTGTAAGGGACCATCTATCACAAAGGCAAGCTTACCTGGGGGTCAGGATACAATGGAATACACAAAGGGACTCTCTGTGATTCAGTGGTTAAGCAGTTATAGTGCTTCAGGAGTTTACACTCGATACTTTGTTGGTGAAATCCAAGAATAGAATTTACAGACAATTTGGGCTTTGTGCCCTGGTTCTCAGTAGACTTCACTGAGGTTGGTACTCACATTCTTGAGCCACTGCTGGACACCTGGACACTCTCGTTCTCCATGTACTTTATATTATTCTGCAGAACTATAGTCAAGGCAATATACTGTCTATCACATTTACTTAGTAAACAAATTCCATTTATGTATTATAAAAAATAAATTACATATTAAAACTTGGCAAACAAATTAAATTGAGGAAGCAAAATTTAAATTCAAGAACAGAAACTCAGTGTGGTCTGATGCTACCATGTTGTTAGCACATTCACCTATAATTCCAAGCTATTGTGAATGTGCATATCATAATAGTCACAAAATAAAGACAAGAAGAATGTTCCAGGTAGACATTTACTGGGGATAAAAGTCCACAGCTGCAGCCAGTTAGTATTGTTTATGCAAAAATTATTTTGATTGTGAAGACTACATGGCCTTTCCCCCCCTTTTTCTGTTTTTTTAAGTTACATTACTGTTTAATTCACTAATATTTGCACTACCCCGAATTTAGGTCTTCTATCACTATACTTTCAATCTCTCACCAGCCAGGTTGTTGCTCTGAGTCAGGGATTGATCTCAAAGAGGAATGTGTGTAAAACAGCAAATTAACCATCCTGAGGATTAATTCCTCCTACTGGTTTCTGAATAGCTGATGTCTCGGTATAACAGAAATCTAAGCAGCAGTAGCAATTAGACATGACAAGACATTTTCCACATACTGTTTTGTTTAATAAATTATCAGACAGTGCAGTTTTCCTGACTTTTAATTACCACTCCACCCACAGTTAATATATGTTCACCAACCTCTTCTGCTTGAGAACTAATTCATCTTCTCCTCAAATGTATGGTTATTAAAAGCAATGGAACCCTGTTGGAACTTGTGTTTTTATAAGTGTAATATAACAAAAAGAATTATGCTAAACAGTGTCTTGGAGGGGGACATTTTCCCTCCGGTGAATCATGTGCATTTTTCTTCTTAAGGGATCTAATCCTGCTCCTATTCAAGTCAATGCGTATTCTGCCATCAACTTGAATGGGAACACATTCAGGACCTATGTGAGCTATACACACAAATAATTCCTCTGTTAGGAAGTTCTGTGGAAAATTAATAGGCTTAGAGACATTTGAGATGGAAAAGATCACTAGTATTAGATCATATGCACTGCCCAAGAGCCAGTGCAGAATTGTTCCCATAAGGCCATTTTCTAATGTGTTCTAAAGTCTGACTTTAGCTATTAATATAAATAGTGACTTCACTGAGACTACTCATAAAAATAAAGCTAAACATGTGCAAAAGTGTTTGCAGGATTGAGGCCAGGGAGGATATAGGGGGGATAAAGACAAGCACAGTGAGGGGAGATATCACTTCTTAAGGACCAGTTTGCTCTATGAACATCAGGCACAACCTGTTTGCATCATGGCTTCCTCGATGGTTAATTTTTTAACTTGATTTTTTGTGTTTTAAATCAGAAAAAAGTTTAATTTATAAACATAAAATTACAGTTAACAATAAGATGTTTTCTTACCATTTATAAAAGTTTTGTCTAATACCAAGCAGGCCTTTATAATAATAGTACAGGAACATACAATAAAAATCACATAATTGTGCAAAGCAGTTATAAAAAAGAAATGTATTTGGTATGTTTCTTCTCTAAACACAGTGCCCCAGTAGCTGTAAGAGCAGCAAAAAGAGTTCTTCTAAAATGTAATGCGCAGAGATCCTGGGAAAAGACTTCTAGGTCTATCTCTCTTAGGGCTGTGTTTTGGCTTCAGACACAGCTGACTGCAAAGGGCTGTGCAGATCTGCACAACCCCAGAGGAATTCCTACAGATTCTGGCTCAATTGCAGGCAGCAGGCTGGGAAGAAGTTTGTGGAAGCCCTAGTACAGTCAATGGCAGGTTGGGTAACAGTACTCCCCACAACCTCAAATAAGACTGACTTCCCCCGCAAAAAATAAATCCTGTCACTTGTAGTTTCACTGGCCACAGAGGGAAGTCCTGGGAGTCTGTGGGGTGTCTGTGAATAGCCTTTGATTTTTAGGGAAAAATGTTCAATACTCCTTGGAGGAGGTTTACAGTCTTGTGAAACCTCACTCCAGAACTGAACCTGAAAAGGTGAATTCAGAATGCCACATAACTGGGTATCAGTTGGGTTGTTTATTTTTGTTTGTTTGGTTGATATTGGGGGTGGGGTGTGTGTAGGGAGCAGTTCTGAAGGGTGAGATTCCCAGAGGGGTCTTCAGAGTCCCAGCTGGGAGCAATGAGCTAAAGAAATCAGGAGCAGCTGAACATAGTTAGGCATAGAGAGCTAGCTCCTCAGCTGGAGTAAATCAACATAACCCCTTTGACATCTATGGAGCTATGCTAATTTTCATCAGCTGAGGAGCTTTTCCTAGAGCCTTAATTACTACCTTGTGAGGAAGAAAATGGTGTTTGGTTGTTTAGAAGGCCAGAAAGCGACAGAAGAACTCCCTGGTTTGATTGCTTTCCATTTAGTGATTTTAGTCTCTGTGAGGAGTTATGGATTTAAGGTGCATGACGGAAATATGCGCAGAAGTTAGGAAGCTTTGTTTTTTCCAGATGAACAATGTACTGTTCTTCCCACTCCTTTCCCGAGTACATGCACCCCTAGAATTAGTTGGGATAGTCTGTCTAGTGTAATAAATGAGGGATGTTACATGCAGTTTGGAGTACTAACATATATTTAAGACAGAACTGCTTTACCATAGTGGATACAGACTTTCCAAGGAAGTAGTAACTAAACCGTTTCCCCATGAGGAAGAGGCTGGATCTCCTGCAGTGCCTTCCAGTCACTGTGATTTTGGAGTTCCTGCTGAGGAAAAAAAACATCTAAACAAATTGTTTAGCTTCTATAGCATGGTGTGGTAAGTCCACTGTTTTCCAGAAGATAACTTAAAAACAATGAAAACTCACCCTTCCCCCATTTCATCAGAGAAGGAAATGTCACCAATTCTCAATAAATATAAGTAATTTCCAGAGAAGTTGTATCAAAGTTGAAATAAGCAACTGCTTCTTTTTCCCTCCAGAAAGATGCTACACAAGAATGATACTGGCCTTAGAGTATGTCTGCACAGCAAATAGATACAGCTGGCCTGCACTAGGTGACTCGGGCTTCAAGGTCTCAGGCTGTGGGGCTGTTTCATTACTGTGTAGACTTCCAGTCTCAGAAGTCTACATATCAATGAAACAGCCCCACACTCTGAGCCCCACAAGCCCAAGTTGGCTGCCATGGGACAGCTGTGGGATTTTCTTTGGTGTGTAAACTTACCTTTAGAGATCAAGGAGTAGATGCATTGATAGAACAATTTTGGGACACTTATGCCAAGGGTCAGCAACCTCTGGCATGCAGCACGCCAGGGTAAGCACCCTGGCGGGCCGGGCCAGTTTGTTTATCTGCCACCTCGGCAGGTTCAGCGGACCGCAGCTCCCACTGGCCGTGGTTCGCCGTCCCAGACCAATGAGGGTGGTGGGAAGCCATGGCCAGCACATCCACTGGCCCACGCTGCTTCCCACTGCCCCCATTGGCCTGGGACAGTGAACCGCGGCCAGTGGAAGCTGCGGTCCACCAAACCTGCCGATGTGGCAGGTAAACAAACTGTCCCAGCCCGCCAGGGTGCTTACCCTGGCAAGCTGCATGCAGAGGTTGCTGACCCCTGCATTATACCGTGAGACAAAGGGTATCAAATTCACCCTAATGTGTTTATTTTAATCAACAGAAACACTAACCATCAGTAAAATCCTTATTTTATTGTCAATAAGTAAAATTAATTCTACAAAATAATATGGGCCAAATTGTGCTTTCAGCTGCACCAATGTAAATCCAGGATAATTCTAATTTAACATTCCCTGTATCTCCAGTTTATTTTTTAGTATTATTTTTTTCTTATTTCACCTCAAAAGGATGAACAATATTTGAAATTCTTCAGACAGCAATATTCAGATGTATATAATTTCCCATCCATTCTTGATGTTTCTGAGCTTACTTCTGCATACACTGAACCTCCACTGAGATTGAAGTAAGTTATGGATATGCAAGGGGTCCTAGATTTATTCATTTTGCGTTTTTCTTATAAGATCTCTTAATATGCTTCAATAAATTGTGGGCTTGACTGTCGATTCGTCCCTCTTCTTAATTAATACTTTCTTTTGTTCATGTTTCCTTAGTCACATTAAACAGTCACTATAATCATGCACAGGGCCAGCTCCAGGCACCAGCCCAGCAAACAGGCGCTTGGCACGGCCAAGGGGAAGGGGCAGCACGTTGGGCTCTTCAGTGGCAATTCAGCGGCAGGTCCCTTGGTCCCTCTCGGAGGGAAGGACCTGCCGCCAAATTGCCATTGAAGAAGAAAGCGGCGCAGTGGAGCTGCCGCCGATAGCAGCTTTTTTTTTTTTCTTTCACTGCTTGGGGTGCCAAAAACCCTGGAGCCGGCCTTGATCATGCAGGTATCAAAATTGCTCCATGACTTCTGACAAAATCATATCCTAAAGGTGGGAAGCGCTATACATTAGACAATCTGAACTTCCTAGACAGAGACCAAAATAACCATAGGATTTCACATGTGGTTAATTCTGAGGGGGGAGAGACAGGAGACAGTCATGGCTACATTTTTGTCCTAGTAGATTATCATGCACTGTACCAAACATTTACCCTGTAATATTTTAAGGTGCTGAAAGGAGAAGACTTCCTCACTGCTGGTAGAGATGTCTCAGAAGTTTTTCATATCTTTTTGCTAAAATAGCTAAAATGTCTTTGCCAAACTCTTCTGTCTTTCATTGTGCAGTTTTTCATCTAATTAATACCCCGAACTATATACAAACCAAATCTTAAAAGCTTACAGACTTACAAGCTTAACAAACTTGTTTTCAGTATGACAGTTTTTCTAGTCCCATGTTTAAACTTAAGAACAGAAAGCCATTGACAAAGATAAAAAAATTCTGTGGTTTAGATTTATGCAATTCTTTTACAGTTAGTCTTTATTAACATTTTCATTGAGTTTTTTTTGTTTGGTCTGGTTCTAAGACTAACTCAACATTATTTTTTTTTTTGAATAATGAAAACCTGGGATCCCTGCCAAAAGTGATCTTAACAGATGGTATTTTATCAGTTCACTGAATACTGTCATTTTTCACATCTACGTAATTATATTTAAGAGGCAGAATGCATGCTTAGTATGCAGTGCTACTGCTAGAAAAATAGATCCCAGAAACACTCCTAACTCTCAACCATTCCTAAAGAACTGGGGTGGGAAGAACATGAGCTCTTTATATTCCATATATTCATCATTTCCTGTTGTTTCATTCCATTAAGACCCCCATATTACATGAACTATTGGAAACCATAAAGTGCTACGTTTCCTTTTGGGATGTGTAAGTCACTTCAAATGCATTGGGAACCAGAATTAATAGCATCTTTGTAATAACTCTTTATTATCGCTCATTAATCAACTGCCATTGGATAAACGTACACCTGGTTGGAAAAAAAACGTGTATGTGTGTATATGTTTTATATGTATATATCACATGTAAGATTGTTGGTTTGAAGGATTTACTAGGAATTCCATTACTAATAAGAATTTACTTTTCTCTATCTCAGGATGCACAAGCAGATATTTTTCTCGAGAATTCACCCTGTGCAGTTCTATCATGTCATTATCCCTCTTAGGAAATCCATTGTAAGTAGTGGTTTAAGAATAAGATAACAAAATCCAAGCTGCAAAAAAGGTAGATTCTGTTTAATTGACCAAATTAGTACATTAACTTGGTTTCCAGTCTGTCTGACTCAGTTTCTGTGTAATGAAGATAATTAGGTTCTTTTCCTTAAATCTGCTTTCAGTGAGGTCAGACTTTTGGGCATTAATCTAAAAAAAGTGCTAGTTCTGAAGCTGGTTATATGTTTGATTCCTGCATATTTATCTGTCCTAATTATCAGGACATCTCAGGAGGGTGAGGAAGGGAGAAATGGGAGATTTGTATCAAATTTTATATGTGGCAAGCTGTGGTGCCAGAGTGTTACCTTCCCCAGCACAGAGCTAGCTGAGGTTCTGCAGAAGTGCAACCCAATTGCAAGTATATGGGAAGGTTACCATTCACTGCCTGCCATGTCAAAGCTGTGCAACAGCCACCTCTTTGGAGGCTTGTGTCAGAGAGTAGCTACTCACATGCAAAGCCTTTCTAACTATGCAAAGGTAAAAATGGATCTCTGCCACTAACCGACCAATTTGAATTCCCATATGGTGGATCAAATCCTATATTATGGTTAATGAGCATAAATAGAATGTATGTGTGGAAAGGTGGTATTCAGCTGATATTTGCAAATCTCCATTTGAGATAGCTATGCTGGTATCCAGACATAACGCAGAGCAGCAGGAAGACTGAGCTAAGGGACCAGAACAGAAGTTGGGGCTCAATGGGGCATAAAGATGTCACTTTTGATCTGGCCACATACACTAACTCAGCACCAGGGTTTGATGGGTGGCACAGGAACCACGACTGTGTCTACAGAGGATCAGTCTACATCTAGATGATAATGTCACAACTTGGGACAGCAAATATTTTGCCAGATTCCACTGGGAGTGTGATGTCCCAGAGCTGAAAAATTACTTAGCTGTGAATTACAATGAGATGATTATGATTTATTTATTTCTTAACCAGTTAGTGGCACAAAGTATGATTTAAAGCCAACTGAGAACCTAAATTTTTACATGAAGCAAAGAGACAGAAGAATTAAGATTAAATTTACAATGTTATCATTCTTAGAATGATTTTCTTTGAGAGACTGCATGAAATAAAAACAATATAGCTGACAATCAACCCATTTTCTAATGTTTGCATGGAAAGATGAGGTCACATTAGGGTGGAAAACCAAATACAAGTTGAAATGGAAACATTTTAAAAGTTTAAATTAATACTACCACCAGGAACAAAAATAGACTTAGGCGCCTTCATCAATTGTATCTACATTTCAATGTTATGTAGTGTTTTCCATCCAGAGGTACTCTGGAGACATTTCTTGGGAACACCAAGAAAGGGGTACAATTTCAATGGCCCTTTTTTATGAAGAGAAACCTTTGTCATTCTGGTTTTTTTTGGATGATCATTTCACAAATCTCATGGGGATATTGTGCTGCCTGTAGGTTTAAACTACAACACATTGACACACGGTTATAATGAATGTTAATGAATCCTTAGGAATTTTTCAACGTTAATTTGTACGACATAAGTAGTAGCACATGCTGATGTATAAATTGTCCATGTTTCCATTTCTTTAGCTGCCTACTAAATACTATACATTCTTCTTACAGGAGTGGATTTTAAGAGATAAATTGGAATCTCAGTAGCTTTAAACAGAAGAATTGTATATAAATTTAGGCCCAGTTTCAGTGGAAATACTCATGGTAGTAAAGTTAAGCACTTGCATAAGAAGGCAACTCATCCAGAATTTCTCCTGAAGCTCAAAGGCAGCACATGCTGCTGTGGCAGATCTGTTGACACTTTAGGTGTTGGCAGTATGGGGTAGATTCAGAAAGGAACTTAGTCATGATAGTATTTGGCATCAGCATGCCTAACTTTTAGATACCTAGAAAATCCCTGGGATTCACAAAGCCTGAGTTAGGCATCTTATCTCCCTATACAATGAATGGGGAGAAACAGGAACCTTGACAAGAATTCACAAAAGCGAGCATGCAATGTGGGTCCACACATAAGCTAGCCAAGTTGCGGGTGGGGAGGGGTCCTAAACCCCAGCCCCCTCAGGGAGGTTGGCACTAAATCTGGGCTACAGGGAGGTATCACTATTGGCTTGAGATTCTCAGCTGCAAACTCTTGTTTGGCATTAGGCACCTATGCCATTTTTGCAACCGGTACCACCTCCCTCATAATTATTAGCCCAGTAGCAAGAGTGTTCACCTAGAAAGCAGAAGACCCCTGTTTCAAGTCCCACCACCACTTGATAGGGAAAAGATATTTCAACTGGGATTTGCCACCACTCAGGTGAGTGCCCTAGTTACTGGGCTATGGGATATTCTGGTCTATGTGTGGAGAGAGAATTGGGGTCCTTTAATCTCTCCTGTTGAAGTTGCTCCCCTCGATAAATAATTTAAAAAAGTCAGTGGACCAGGGACACTGTGTCTCCCATTGCCTAGGTAGCAATGAGAGACCCATCTAACCACATGACTACGGAGAAGGAGAAACATGCAGCTGGTGGAGGAAAAAAAAGGAAGAGTTGTAGTTAAAAAGACACATTATATAGAACAATGGGTACACTCTTTCATGGTAAACCTTGCTGTTAACATTACATAGCACATGTGCTTTCACTACAAGGTCGCATTTTGATGGATTCACCCCTTCCCCCACCACGTGGCTAAGAGCAGGGAACATTTCTGTTCAGCCACAGCCAAACAGCCCAGCAGGAACGGGCATCTTTGAATGTCTGCTTAATAAAACCACCCTATTTCAACCAGGTGACTATGAATGATATAACTCTCCTGAGTATAACACAGAGAGATAAAGAACAGATGTTGTCTGAATGCCAGCAAACACCGAGACCGTACGCTGCAATGCTATGTTCTGCAATGATTCCCGACTATGTGCTACTGTCCTGGCATGGTAAAGTGCCCTACCATGGAGCTCGGAATAAGACTGCCCTCCCCAGAAACCTTTTGCAAAGGCTTTGGGAGTACATCCAGGAGAGCTTTATGGATTTCCACTCCTTCCCCAGACACGTTAACAGACTTTTCCAGTAGCTGTACTGGCCGCGAATGCCAGGGCAAATTAATCATTAAATTACTTTTAAACCATGTCTAATATTTACAATGATACATGCACCATAGGTCCCTTCTCCACCTTCAGGGTCTGGGAGCCTGACTTGGATGGGTTCGGGGGTTATTGGCTCCAGGTCCTGGGTGAGAAACAGATCCTGGCTGTTGGGGAAACCAGTTTCTCTGCTTCCTTGCTGTGAGCTATCTTCAACCTCCTCCTCATCATCTTCCTCGTCCCCAAAACACACTTCCGTGTTGCGTCCTACTCCATTGATGGAGTCAAAGCACAGGGTTGGGGTACTGGTGGCTGCCACAGCCACACGGGGGGAGGAGGGGGGCAATTTGCCCCAGGCCCCCATGAGAATATAGTATTTTATAGTATTGCAACTTTTTTTTGGTGGAAGGGGCCCCCGAAATTGCTTTGCTCCAGACCCCCTGAATCCTCTGGGTGGCCCTAGTGGCTGCACCCTCTAGAATGGCATGCAATTCATCATAGAAGTGGCATGTTTAAGTCTGTGACCTGGAGCAGCCGTTTGCCTCTCTGGTTTTTTGTAGGCTTGCCTGAGCTCCTTAATTTTTATGCGGCACTGCCGCGAGTCCCTGTTATAGCCTCTGTCCTTCATGCCCTTGGAGACTTTTTCAAATGTTTTGGCATTTAGTTTACTGGAACAGAGTTCAGCTAGCACAGATTCATACAGCGATCAGATCCCATACCTCCCATTCGGTACATGCTGGAGCTCTTTTGCCATTCTGGGACTCCATGGCCACCTCTGCTGATGAGCTCTGCAGGGTCACCTCTGCTGATCAGCTCACTATGCTGGCCAAACAGGAAATGAAATTCAAAAGTTCACAAGACTTTTCCTGTCTACCTGTCCAGTGCATCTGAGTTGAGAGCACTGTCCAGAGCGGTCACAATGGAGAACTCTGGGATAGCTCCCGGAGGCCAATATCGTCGAATTGAGTCCACACTACCCCAAATTCGACCTGGCAAGGCTGATTTCAGCGCTAATCTCCTCGTCGGAGATGAAGTAAAGAAATCGATTTTAAGAGCCCTTTAAGTAAAAAAAAAGGGGCTTCGTTGTGTGGACAGGTGCAGGGTTAAATTAAGGTAAAGCTGCTAAATTCGACCTAAAATTGTAGTGTAGACTAGGCCTAGGAATATCAATCCAGAAAGACACTGAGAGGGGAGATGGCCCCCCTTTTTTGAGAAAAAGAAGAGGTAACACTCCAAAGAGATCCTAGTTGGTTACTGAGGAGAAGAGAAAGTGAAAGAATTTTATTGCATCTCTGGAATGCAGAAATGAATGTATAAGCAGCAAAGAATCCTATGGCACCTTATACACTAACAGATGTTTTGGAGCATGAGCTTTCGTGGATGAATATCCACTTAGTCAGATGCATGTAGTGGAAATTTCCAGGGGCAGGTATATATAAGAAGGCAAGCTAGAGATAACGAGGTTAGTTCAATCAGGGAGGATGAGTTCTAGAAGTTGAGGTGTGAAAACCAAGGGAGGGAAATGGTTTGTAGTTGCAAGCCATTCACAGTCTCTGTTTAATCCTGAGCTGATGGTGTCAAATTTGCAGATGAACTGAAGCTCAGCAGTTTCTCTTTGAAGTCTGGCCCTGAAGTTTTTTTGCTGCACCTTAAGGTCTGCTATAGTGTGGCCAGGGAGGTTGAAGTGTTCTCCTACAGGTTTTTGTATATTGCCATTCCTAATATCTGATTTGTGTCCATTTATCCTTTTCCGTAGAGACTGTCATAACCTATATATGTGTATGCAGTATTCCTAAATCCAGAACCCATCATTTTTAATTGAGTTCTAAATTTAGCAAAACAAGTTCTCCAATTCCTAGTTTTAACCTCACTTTTCTCTTTTGATCAGTTTCTCATGAACATGTATTATTTGGGGATATATTTTCAAAAGTAACCTCTGAAATTGCAACTAGAATGTGTCACAAACAAGTTTCTGCATGCATTTTTGCAAGCAAACTTATATGCAAAATCTAGGATTTGTACACACACACACTTGTTAAGTACATGTAATTTAAGTGGCAAGCAGATACTATTGTCATGAACAAATGAGAGATTTTTACACAGATAATTCAAAAAAGTATGCAGCATTCTGAGTACACTGTCAGAGGCTGGATCAAGCATACCTTTGAAAAATTTACCTTTTCTGTAGCTCATTATTCAGTATATTTGTGTGTGTATATATGAATCTATGAAGGGTTAAATGAGGACTGGAAAGAAAAGTTCTTTGTTTTTCCAAAGGTTATTCATGGTGCAGTAGCTACAGTACAAATATCCTATATAGCAGTTTAATAGCATAATTTCTGAACCTAAAGAACAATATTTTGCTGAGGAAAAAAAGATAATTTAATCTCCATTGTACCTTGGTCCCAGGCTTTTCAAGTTTATTCTGTTTAGTCATTCTGAGAAGTGAAATGATTATTGAATAGGGGATGAGAACACCAAAGTCATTCCACTATCTGAGATTGAAGTCTTAGTAATGAAAATTTGATTCATCTGATCATGAGACTCCAAGAAATGACTATTACTCTTAACTATGCCACACTGAAAGCAATACAGATGAAACTGAGAAATGTCAATGAATCACTTCTGTTTTGTCACTATCTATGAGGAGACAGAGGTGCTTGCTGGGTAAGGTACTGCCAGAGAATTACGTATAGACAGGTCAAACAATAATACAGAAAAGTCAAAGACAAGCAACATTTTTGAAATTCATTATATCTGGCTAAAAATTCTCATTAGTACAAGCTGTTTCTTGTAAGAATACTCAATATAAATTCATAGTAAAAAATAAGACATTATAATGAATTAGAGGCCTCAGTATTTTCTAGTTCACTTCTAAGACAATAAAAATGCCCTCTTAATAACTATATGATAAATGTTTCCCCTCAGCCCTTGTCCTCAGGGCACAGAAGTTCCTAACTGTAGTTAAACTACTATGGCTCTCTTGTGCAGAGGGAGACAGGCTCCGAGAGTCTGTGGAGGAAAGACAGTGTAGTAATTGGCAATGTGGTGGAAATGGGTCAGTAGATTTACCATGAAATGGATTCTTGAGACAAAAGCCACCCTTCCCCACCACCCACACATAACTAGTAGTGGTAGTGGAGGAGCTGCACCGCGTCCCTGATAGATTGCCAAGCAAAGCCAGTTCACTTGCACTCTGCAGAAGATATGTAGCATCTGGCCTCATGTTGGAACTGACACAGCATAAAGTACTGGAAAACTTATTAAAATAATAGTATATTAATGAAAAGTTTCAGGGGTACTCCTATGGCAGTATTTCTCTACACTATATCATTATTTTAAGGTTGAAAGGAGATATATATAGGACAGGTCTGAGAGAGAGAGAGATATCACAGGTTTGGTGTTGAGTTATCTGCACTGAGCTGCAATCTTTTTGATGTCCACTCAGCACTGGAGCTGGGCATACTATTTGTAGTGAACAACTTACTCGAGGCCAGATTATATCTGGCCCTTACATGGGTACATAGTTGGGAGGGGCAAGAGTAATGATCATCATTGGTCGTCATTGCTTTAAAATGGACTGTGTACTGAAGCATGACAGCAGCCACTCCTGTCATCCACCCCTGAAAGCACAGAATTACTCCACATCTCCGTGGTTCTGGCAGTCAAGCAAAAGTTTAAACAATAATCTTTTTACAGCCCTTTACATGTATTATTTTTGCCAGATGGAAGGTTTTGTTCAGTGCCTTGCAAAACGCCTTCCCTAAACTCACTGGTTTTCCCCAGGAACATATATGTGGTTGTATGTTGGGTCCTGTTTATTTTTTTTAATTACATTCATATAGATTTACTAGGCTAGAGGGACTGCCTCATTGGTGAAGCTTGTCTCATTCAGACGTAAATTTATTGATCTGAGAGGTTGCTCAGCATATAAATCTAGAAGGGTTGCAACATTAATTTCTTTAAAATGTATGAAAGCCTCCCCTTGGTACTTAAGTATCCATCTGAGGCCACACAGGAACAGTCATGCTGTGGTTAAGTCTCTTATTATTCCAGTCTTGCAGAGATCCTCTTGTGCCAAATTGGTAATGTATTTGCCTCACTTTGATGGATTAAACATATGACATGGAGCTGAGAGGCTGTACATGGTGCATCTTTTGATTAAAACTTTCACATTCTCACCCACTGCATAAGTAGCCACAGCAAAAGGTTAAAAACACAAAGATTTAGGTGCTCTTTCAGGATGTGAACTTATTACCCATCTCAAGGGAGACATGCAGTAAGAATATACTTCCTAGAACAGGATCAGGTCAGCCAGCATGGCCCTTTGTGTTATGGTGAAATCTTAAAGCCCCAATGAGGGTGAAAGGAATGTTTTCAATAATAAACTCTGTAACTGGGTTTAGCAGAGAAGCTGATGGTGATTTCCTGATCTCCAGAGATTTAATTCCTCTTGGATTTAATCACATACAATAGATTTTATTGTTAATTTGCAGCTCCCCTTCTCACTCTGAAACTGACCTCTGGCGCTAGTAAAGGGACAGAAAAATACAGATGTTCAAGCAAGTGGTCTCGCTCTTTCACAAAGCTTGTCATTTTTCCAACATTTTCATCATATCAGCTACACTTGCCTGAAACTGGCTACCTCTGCCAATGTGTGGTATACACAGTATGCCTGCTGACAGCAGACATAGAACATCCAGTATCTGGAACTACAAGACGTTAAAGATCTATCCCAGTCCATGCCTGCTTCAGCTATGCCACAGATTTCTAATAAATTCCCATCAACAAACAGATTAACCAGTTGAAAAATCATAGCAGAAGAGTGTGCATTCTGGTGAGGCCAAACTCACTTTAGAAGAAAGGAGAAGGATAGCTTGATGGTTTATGCATTGGCCTGCTGACCCCAGGGTTGTGAGCTCACTCCTTGAGAGAGCCACTTAGGGATCTGAGGCAACAACATTTTAGACAGGAGAGATAACTCGGTGGTTTCCACATGGCCTGCTAAGCCTATGGTCATGAATTCAATCCTTGAGGGGGCCATTTAGGGATCTTAGGCAAAATCAATACTTGGTCCTGATCTAGACTCAATGACATTCAAGGTCCTTTCCAGTTGTACGAGATAGGTATATCTCCATATGTTATGACTGTAGCTAGAGACATACCAGATCAAAGAGATGGGGGTCAATCTCATCCAGTATCCTCTGTTTAACAGTGGCCAGATGTTCCAGGGAAGATCTGAAAAACCCTGAGTGAGCAATCATTTAATTACTTGCCCATAGAGCAAGTGCTTTCCTAAAACCTTCATGCAGATATTGGTTTACTCCTAGAGAAAGGAATATTTATATCACTTCCATTGTTTTTTAAATTCTTACTACTGTAACTCTATTATTTTGTAGCCAGATCTATAGTTGGGATATAAATTATAACTGATAGCTTAAAATATGACTATCTAGCAAGGTTCAGCTAGGTCAGCTATGGCATTAGAATTGTCTTTATTGTGTGAACTTCAATGAGCACACAGAACCCCTTACATATTGCTTTTATAGCTGTTGATCTCATCAACAAATTTATTAACACAACACACCAAATCATAGGCACCATAGAGATAGAAATAATGCAAAACGTCCAGCAATTACATTACTCACTCCATATCTTGCAGAGTAAACAGAAAGTATCAGTTATTATCGTTCTCATCTTCATTGCCATCATAATCACCACCACTGGTAATTTTCATCCTGGCTTCTACCACAACACTCAGCCTGGGAAAAATCTTTTATGATGTGTTATGCCAATGCCTCTTGAATCTTACATATATTAGTGAAGATTTTTCCTTATCTAAACCTTCACACCCAACTTTGTTTGAGGTGCCCCCGGTTCCTATTGGTTAATTAACCATTTATATCAAACTCATTAGCATATATGTCAATTGGTTGCCATAGTATAACTGGGATCAAACCTTGTGAGTTTCAGTTATGCATGTTGCCAGGAAATATCCTGAACTATCAGTAACCTGTGTTTGTGGTTTTCTTACTTCACATCCATCAGCACCTAGCACATCTTATATGTGGCAGTACAAGCATTTTATGACTTAAGATCACTTGCCTGTTACCTAATCATATCAAGCCTAGGCCTTAGTTCTGCTAAGCCATCCTTATCTTATATGCCTTAGGCCTGTTACTTTTCTATTTGCATTACACCATTAATCATATATATATATATATATATACACACACACACATATACATACACACACACTGCTACATCTTGTTATCCAAAAATTGTGCAGGGGGGTTCTAGAAAATGAGTAACTTTGCTTCATCCAGCACTTCTCTAAGAACCTGCTATGACACTAGTAAGAAAGACTAGATGGTAAGAAAACTTTCATTGTCTGAGAGAAAAGGAAGAGTTGATGGGTTTTTTATATGTTCACTTCCCCCTCTCCAAATAATAGTAGAGGGAAATAAACTGTTACCAATACTGTTTTATCCAAATCTTTTCTTGAGGCTTTTGCCTTCATTCACTGCTCTCACTTCCCCAGATGTGGAGAAATTAGACTTCTGAAACGCCAGTATTTCAGGAGACTGGTGAAGTGAAATCACTAATTGTCTGGTGTCTCATCTATCTTGGGACATACACATTTATTTTTGGTAGGTGCACCAATACATGTGCAATAATTAGACTTTATATTTCAATACCTCAAATATTATCTAATATTTTTCAGTTATTTTATCTAAAATGTTAAAATATACAACAGAATAACTGTGAAAATATATCAGGGGTAGCCGTGTTAGTCTGTATCCACAAAAACAAGAAGAAGTTTGGTGGCACCTTAAAGGCTAACACATTTATTTGGGCATAAGCTTTTGTGGATAAAAAACAAAATATACAAGTTAAAACAGAAATTTATGCAATTACGTATGTATAATTCCTTAGCTAGGTTTGTTCTTAAACAAATATTGCTACAAAAATATAGATTAAAATACAGTTAACAAAGCACTATGGGACAAAGATTCTTACTCTTATCAACTGATAAAGTCTTTCTTAAGAAAGTCTACTGCATTTTCCTTTTAGGTAGGACAGAATGACAGCTTTTCTATAATTCTCAAGACCAAATTCTGCCTTCATTTGAGTCTTGCCTTAGACTGCCTCATTGGAATTATAGTCTCTTATTTTAATATTCTTCTCTTTTGAAATACATTACATGTTTAAAACACTCAGTTTTATTTTGTCTCACTCTTAGTACAGGATAATTAATAATTTTGCTTTTCTTTGAAGAAACTTCTAAATAATTAACAAGAATTTAATTTAGTCCTTTGTGGAATTTGCCATACATTTCTTGCAGATACATTAAACCATTACCCATAATTCCAATTTCTCCCTGTTATGTATTCTTGCTTCAGATGGAGGGTATAGATTAGGTGGAGTTCCTCTTTCAGATGAATTTGGGTTGTTCTTGAGTAAAGCAGTTTCCCTTAACTGTTTAACCACCTCTCTATTGTTTGTATCTATTTTACAGAGTCCTGTCAAATAATCTATATGATTGTCATTCATACAGTAAAAATTGCAAGAATTTTGTGACATAGACAAAAGGAACCGGGTTGGGTTCACTAAGGTCCCTTAGTACAGCATAAAGTTATGCAAAGTCATGGAACTAGCAGCTGAGGGCCAGGGTGATGTAACTGTCTCCCTGAAATTTCCACTCTCCAGTATGTCCAAGAACAGCTTTGAGTTAGTGGAGTTTCAGGACTGAAGTATATAACAGAATATCTGTGTTACCTCCAAAACAGTCCATTGAAATACCTATGAACTTGGCAGAGTTGTGTTGCTACGCTACTTATAATGATTCTTTGCACTTCAAGTTTCTACCATTATTATTTTATTTATTGTTTGTATTGCAGTAGCACATAGAGGCTCCATTGGAGATTGGGGCCTCATTGTGCCAAGTCCTCTACCAATAGTCATTACTGTGAAGAGCTACTCATACAGTGAAGAAAGATTAAAGGTGGGTGGGGAAGCCGAGGCAAAAGAGGTGTAGTAACTTGCCAAAGTCACACAGAAGGTCAGTGGCAGAGCCAAGGAGAGAATCCAGTTCCCGAATCCCATGTCCCCAGTGCTCTGCTCATGCTGAATCTACCACCCAATGAAGGGCGTGAAAGTGTTCGAAAGCAAGGTTGCAACATTGTTTTTATAGTGAGAAAAACATCTTTTTTTCATTCTTCTACAGTCTCAGAAGTGACTTAACAATTTTTGCTCAAACTTAAAAAAAATGTCTTTGCTGAAAGCAAATATGCCTAAATGCCTCTCATTATAATTACTACTGCCCTAATGTGAGTAGGCTCAGCATCTGTGGAACGGGGCTCAATTCCAGGGAGAAAACATTTTTGCTTAATCACCACTCCCAAAGTCACTCTGTAAGTCAGCTTCCAACCATGGTATGGGTTCAGGGTGTGTGTCTCCTCTTCCTATACTTGTCAGGTCCAGACATTTCTTGGAGCATTCAGGTGCCGAGTTGACATACACAGCAATAAGAGGCCAGGTCCAGGATCTAGTTCTGCAGAAGCCAGGTCCAGGATTTGGCCCTTTTTCACTGCAGGACTTGCTAAAAATGCTTGACTTTTGCAAAGTTCTGAGAAATCTACTGGATGATACATTAGCCAAGACCAAGACCACATGAAATTGCATGCAAAAGAGCCTGTTTTCTTGAAACAAACAAATCCATGAAATTGATTTTTCTGGAATATCTTGGCACATCAGGATTAGTTACTGAAGTGGCAACCTTTACGCTAGTTTTCCATGTCTTTGATGATTTGTATTACACCCTCACTATTATTTTAACATATTCTTTGTATTTACATATTCTTCACAGATCAGTTGCAGTATGTGTAACCTTTGTTTTGGGAGAAACCAACTTGAATCATGAAAGGGCTTGAGAGTGCTAATTTATTTTAATATTAAACCTTATTTTTGAAAAGGAGAAATCCTTTATAGACACAATTTAGAACCAGCCTTTAGCCATGGCAGAGTATCGGAGATATGGCTCTCTAAGAGGATTGCTAAACATGTGTCTGACTCCTGCCCTTGTAGTAATATGTGATGTCTTCAAAGGCTTCTAATCCACCTTCAGATTCCAGGGATGTACTGGTCTGAAAAACTGACACTCTTATAAATAAATAGAACAGTAACAGAATAGTAATCTCTAATCCATTTCTTATTTTAATGTAAGGGAATGAGGGCATTTTAGATTCCACTCTAATGATAATGAACCAACTCCTGAGTTCCTTGCCCAGTTTTCATTTGCTCTTTATGGACACAAATTCAATGGGAATTCTTCTGACAAAACTTTATAGGGGAGAAAAAAATCTGAGATCCTCTTGGCAGAGTTTTCCCCCATAGAATTCTATGTTTGGACCCAGATGCAGCTCTGACTCCAAACCTTGTGGATACTCTATAATCCACAGAAGATAAAGGTCATCTGTGTGGAGTCTCTGTGCCTTTGAGTCAGCGCTGGGTCCCCAGCATCTCACTTTTCTCCATTCCAATGGACCTGTCAGGAATTACCTTGGCAACAGCTACCCAAAGATTCCCCTTCAAGTGGTAATGGTAATAAAACCTCAGTTTGTACAACCTTTCCTTTCCAATCTCCTTCAGTGAGGGAACAGTGACTCCACTGACTGCCCATCTCTTACCACTTACCCCAGCACAGATCCTGACCCAACATAGAGCTCTTTCAGAGCCCTGACAGGGATGCCACAGAAGAGGCCACTCTTCCCCTGCCTTCTGCATAAAGGGAAGGGCTTTTCCATGCACGGAGGGCTTTTCTCCATGCGCAGATAAGTAGTGTACAAACTAGTCCTGAGAAAGGGCCTCTAGGGTATTGCCCAGAGCTTAGTTTTACAAATATATGTGGATTCTCTCACGGTACAAATATTTCTGGCCATTTAATAGTCTTTGTCCCAGCAGAGTACTAACTATTTTCTCCTTTTTTGCAGATGAAGCAAATTAGCATTGTCATTCCACAGAAGAGTCACTCAAATTTGTTACTCAAGGGGGATATTTATACTTGTTTAGCAAATCCTCTAAATTAAGCTCACCAAAAACACATTGACTTCATTAACATTTAGAAATGGATTTAAAGTAGGCCAATTACTTATGCTGTCATCCTATATTAATACCAAACAGCTAACTATTCATTAATAATCTGATTATGTTGTCTCTTGTTCGACGTGCTGATGTTAAATCATCCATATTTTTTTTTTGTTTTGAGGGGTTCTTTTATTGTACTTGTAGTTTATTCACCTAACATTAATACATTGAGTCAAATTGTTCCTTATATTGCACTCGTACATCTCCTTTAATGAGGATTAATTTAATAGGAAGTTAACTAATGGGCAGGGATTGGATGTAGCTAAGGTTTATTTGACATTTTATACCAATGAGAGGAGTGTAGAAGTTTGGAAACAGGTGCTGCAGGGAGAACAAAGGATGGAATCAACAGAATGTGGAGGCAGCAAAGAGTCCTGTGGCACTTTATAGACTAACAGAAGTTTTGGAGCATGAGCTTTGGTGGGTGCATCCCACGAAGTCGGTATTCACCCACGAAAGCCCATGCTCCAAAACTTCTGTTAGTCTATAAGGTGCCACAGGACTCTTTGCTGCTTTTACAGATCCAGACTACCCCTCTGATACTTGACAGAATGTGGAGGTGGAGAAAAAACACATTAAATTCCCTTCCCCCCCCCCGCCCAAAACCCTATAAATCCTATATCACCTCAGCCTCAAGCTTCTATACATCTATAATATATAACTAAAACTATAGTTGTATGTAAAGTAAATAAGGTTATAAAATGTTTAAGAAGTTTAATTTAAAATTAAATTAAAACGGAGAGCCCCCTGGACTGGTGGCCAGGACCTGGGCAGTGTGAGTGCCACTGAAAATCAGCTCACATGCCGCCTTCAGCAAGTGTGCCATAGGTTCCCTACCCCTGCCCCAGACCATGCCACTATAACAGATGCAAACCCCGTAGACATATCTCCAATGATATGATGATCAATACCTTTCAGAACACAGCTTTCATGATTCATGGGTCCTACACATTTATCAAAACATGTGATGAGCCTTATCCAGTTCATCAAATCCCCAATAACAATTCTGTGGGTGAAACCAGACAATCACTACGCTCACACAGAAAAAAAGATAAAAGACAAAAAACTCATATCATCCATGGGTGACCACTTTTCACAAAGTGATCACTCCATATCTGATCTTTCAACACTTGTCCTCAAAGATAACCTGCACAATACCTTCAACAGGCAAGCGTAGGAACTTAAATTCATTACTCTGCTAGACATGAAAAAATATGGATTTAAAAGGGATACTGGTTTTATGGCTCATTACAACAATTTGTAATACACACTTCAAAACCTTTATACATAATCTAACCCCCAATTGCCCTCTTTATTTCAAGTGACTGCCTCCAACATGTGTTACCTGTTCTGTTTAACAATCTATTCCAACTTGTACTTATCTCAGATACTCTCCTTCCTTCCCCAGAACTGAAAAGTTTTGTGGAGTTTGAAAGTTTGTATCTTCCGCCAACAGAAGTTGGTCCTGTAAAAGATATCACCGCACCTACCTTGCTTGTCAATGACATACTTATTGTTAAAATAGCTCCTCAATTGCTTAGCATGTCTTCTCCTTCATTATATTGTTCATTGGAATAATAATGGTGGACTTTAGAGCTGGTTGAAAAATACAGAACATTTTTCACACAAAAACTAATCAAATGTTTTCATCTAAATTTAGAATTTTTGGAAAGTTTCAATGACCTATAAAGTTGCTGAAAAGGAGAAATTATGTCTGCAAAATATTTTCAGCAAAAAAATCCAGATATTTTCACTCAGCTCTAGTGAGCCCAATGAAGGTTACTATGGGACAAGATTCTGACCAACCCCTTTATGAGTGAAACACAACAGGGGATGAAGGATGAAAGAAGCTACCCTCTCATTTCCCTAAGCAATGATTGACCAGATTCCCAACAGAGAGAATCGCTGATCCCTCTGTGCACTAGAAAGAGGGTGGGAGGAACCTTCACAGATCTGGCCATTATTATGCTGCCCTCTTGTTGTGGATGCTACAGCAGGCAGGCTGGTGTACACTGCCAGAGAGTCCCACTCAGGAATTCTGACTGAGTCTACCAACATTTTTTTTGAGAAGTTCAGGTTCTGCAAAACCTCTCAGCTCATCTTCTAACATGCATCTCAGCAATGTGCATTCAACTTTCTACTGCACATATTTCTTAAAAGATGAGTTGTAATGATCCCAAATTATGACAATATATTATACATTTTTACAATAACTAGTTAAAATTAGAAAACTGCTTCCATTATCTTCCTGGTCTTCTTTATGGCCCTTGGTTCCATTGTACCATTATATTTACAAAAGCCAATATTCATTTCCAGCCAGCGTTTGTCTGCGTAAACTCAGCTACCTACTGACTTTAAATGCCATTTAAACAAGTAATCCTAGCTCTTTGTGATAGCTTCAGTGTTTGCCCTTTCAATAAACTTTTTTTTTTCCAATATGTGGGCACTTGCACTTTCACCTGTGGTTAAAATCTGCTCCTGCTACTTAGGGAGGCAACATTTTTGCTACAAGAGTTGCAATCTGTAAAGAATTCCAGTTTGTTTCATTATTATTATTATTATTATTATTACCCTCCCCATCTATCACTCTAGAAATTGATATTCTTCATCTGATCTGCATAGGTCATCTTACAGGGTCACTGCCTGTGTTACATTAAACCAGTGTTTTGCAGCTAACCTGGCTAACAAGGTTAACTGGAAATGTGACAAGCAGAAGAGAGAATCTGGGCAGATGGTACATATTATTTTGTTTAGGAATTAATACAGATTTCTTTGTGGCAAAAGGACCCTCCATGTACAAAAACACACAAACACATTATTTTGACAAGAACAAAATCCTTCTGGCTTCTCAGTCCTTTATGAATGTGAAAACTCCTAATGTCCCTTGGGAGACCCAATCATCTCCCCCTGTATTACAGCAAACTCGTTTAGAAAATGACCTATTTGCCTCAAAGGGAAAGAGCAAATCTATTTTGGTTGCGGCTGAAAAATGAGACTTAGGAGAAGTACTTTATATATGTAACTGTCAATATGCCATCTGCCTCTGCTGCTCCTTCGAACCTGGCTCTGCTGATTGTTTCTATAAAGGGTGCCAAAAAACTAACACACTCTTGGACCTGTAAAATAATAACAATTAAAACACGACTAATAATTAATAAAGCACCCACAGCGCAGCTAGCCCATAGATCGTGGTGGATATTTATTTTGCAATATATGTGCCCCCTGTTTACACTTGTAGAAATAAAAGATAACCCTTGATTGAACATCTAAATGATTATGTGAATCCTTTAAAAAGTATTATGAATTTGGGATCAACAGTGACCAAAACTAAATTAAATAAATAAGTACCATTTCTCAACAGAGTTTCAGCCACTTCATGCTGCTCCCACACTGCCAAGGGACCTGGCATTGTCAGCTGTGGAGGTATCATCTCAGTGTGGGGGCTCCTCTGGGAGTAACAATGTGTTGTGAAAGATTCTGTGCCACTACTCTACACCTGCCTGATGTAGGGTGTGCCTAGAGAAATGGGGGTATGCTGGGGCTTCCTTGTATCCCAGTGATCCCTTGTTGTCTTAAAGGCCCCTTAAGGTCACTGACAGCACAAAGTGAAGTAGCCCTCAGGCATCTCTAATTAATACCAGAAGGCTGCTTTAATTTACACTGGGATTACCTGGTTCTCTGTCACAGGATCAGTGTGGTTTAAAGCCACCTTTATGCACTCATTTACACCCTCTCAAGTTGTTCTGTGTGCTCCTTAACCACAGCCAGCAGCTGAACCTTTCTGTCTGTGCCCAGCATTCAGATCAACACTGCCAGAGTGAAATCTGCTAGCTCACCCCAAACAGGAGCCCTTGTTTCAGTGCCAGGTCTTCACATCCTTTGGGGTTAGATTATTTATTTAAACTGTGGTCATACCAGAGTGTCCAAAAAGAAATTTAGAGAGACAGGGTGGGTGAGGCAATATCTTTATTGGACCAACTTCTCTTAGTGAGAGAGACAAGCTTTTGATCTTACACAGAGCTCCTCTTCATATATTACCTCACCCACCTTGTCTCTCTAATATCCTGGGACCGGCATGGCTACAACAACACTGACTTCATAAAGGAATGATCATTTTTGTGAGGCAATCATCGATGTTCCATTATCAGCATGTAAGATATTAGACCGACTGAGGAATTGTACTAAAATACTAATTTTAGCTCTCTTGAGTAATTACATGTAATAACTGATATATTTGTAAATTTCATCCAGCATGAAATCCATTTCTACCAGCAAACACAACTGTTCCGAGGAAAGATACTGAGTATAACTCTTTCTCCTGAACAGAATTGTGACTTTGTTCCAGGTGGAATTCTGATATTTTTAGCACTGAAACAGTAAACTTACCCTCTTCTGTTCTGTGTTTTTTGGTCAAAATTTAAAGCAAGTCTGAAAAATGCTTTGTTTTTCATTAACTGAAGAAGACCAATCATAATTTTCACTGTTGGTGAGAATATTTCTATTCACTGTTGTAAATACAGTCAATATTCTCTGCTGGATAATTGGATTTTGACTGGATGGAGTAATCATGAACTTTCAAAACTATTAAAATGTATATTTGTGGAGCAAATATGCAAACCAAATAAAGCTGGAAAAAATAAACCTACTGACATAAAAAACTTCTCCAAATCAAATTAAAACTCATGCACACATGAGTCTCCAAGGTCAAGTGCCTCTGTTTAATGCTGAGATAATCTAATAGTAAAGTCAAGACCAACCAGGTGATGATTATCTGCTTTCCAGGTCTACTTAACTCCTTTTATCTTTTGCCTCTAGCTCATGATTTCTGAGTGGGTTAAAATAATGTGAATTACAAAATTTTGAACTGAGCATTGTTTTATGTTTATATTTATTAGAATTAAGCCTATTAAGCCAACAAATGAAGCCTATTTTTATCTTCCACTTGTTACCCAGAAATTTTTTAAAAATTTTAAAAAAAGATTGGCTTAAGTATTTGAACTGTGTTGTTTTGTTGTGGTTGTCAAATAAATCACATGATATTATTTCTCTTCCATGACTGGATGAACATGTAGCACTTCCAGTGGGAGTACTCACATGAAAACTCAAATTTTGGGGTTTTTGTGAGTTCCCAAGGGTCCTGAAATGTGGTTGTGAAGGGTATGGATCATCATAGCAAAGAAGATACATCTATAGGCAGGGTCTGGTTCCATTTTGAGTTGGTGCATCCTGGTCTGTGCGGAGCTTGCTTCTGATGATGAGCTTGGAGAGGTTGGGGGGGGGGGCTGTTTGTAGACTGGAAGAGAGGTTCAGGGAAGATTTCTTTCAGGATGTAGTCACCATCAATTATGGTTTGTAATTGTTTAATGATACCCCATATGGGTTGTAGCACCCAGTGTAGGATGGTAGGTGACAAGATTTCTGGTCCTACATATGCCTATCACAACATGTGGTGTTCTTCATCAAGTGCACCAAATGGTCCAGCAACAACTATGTGGGTGAAACCACTACACTCTAGAATGAACTCACACAGAAAAATGATAAAAGATAAAAACACCACATTACCTGTGGCGGAATACTTTCACAAAGGGATCACCCTATAGCTGACCTATCACTCCTCATCCTCAAAGGAAACCTTCACAATGCCTTCAAAAGATGAGTCTGGGAGCTTACATTCATAATTTTGCTAGACCCTAAAAATCATGGACTGAATAAAGACACTGGATCTATATTTATTACAATAATATATAACCCAATCACCCCATCCCAGCATTTTTCCCCATCTCCTTTGTCCCCTATGACAGGAGACATGTTGAGTGGCCACTTTTCTTAAATGGTCCCTTGAAATATGTCTTAACTAATTATGATAAACAATACATTCCTCCTTGTATTTATCTGTGACATGCTCAAGCTTAGTATATTTCCCAGACCTGAAAAAGTGCTCTGTGTAATCTCGAAAGCTTGTTTCTCTCACCAAAAGAAGTTGGTCCAATAAAAGATATTATCTCATCTGCCTTGTCTCTCTAATATCCTGGGACAAACCTGGCTACAATAACACTGCATACAAATAAGCTATGGAGGTATTTTATTCATTGGCTGTAACTGCAAAGCTGATTTACCTGCCTTGCTAATTTCAGAATATTCACAATTCTAGATTTTCTTTGTTCTATTCAAATAACAATTGAATTATTTATTTAGCTAGGGATCTTTCTTTTTCTTTTCTTTCTAGTCCCTGTCCTATCTATTTTAACCAGAGTTGTATTAATCCTGTAAGATTCAGTCTAGTCTTATATTCCAGCAGTTCAGGAGGAAAGGAACTGAGTGTGAATTATCACTCCGTGTTCATTGGTAACTCCAAATTTGATAAATTCAGTACACCAATGGAAGATTTTACTTCAACTCCAGGGGTGCTTCAGGATATCCGTAATTACTATTAGTGTCTTCAAGGGTTCCTGCAGTGGTGGATTAATGCACAGGTCCAATTTGGTGGCCCCAGCAGGAGAGCTGGAACCTGGGTAGAAGTGGGGGGGACCACCAGCACAAGAACTGTGGCCCCACCCCTGCTCCGCCTCTTTCCCACAAAGCCCCGCCTCTTGGCCAGATCAGAAGCTGAAGCTGGGCAGTAGTAAGAGCTGCCCAGGCTACTGTGGGGAGCTCCAGACCTTTCATCTGCCCTGGATGGAGGCCTGGGTGCCTGAGAGCAGTGCTTGGCCCCACCCGCCGGAGTGTGCCTCTGTGGGTGGGATCGGGGGGGGGGCTCTGGTCCAGCCTCCTGCCCTCTTTCTAGGGCCTGCAGACATGCTCTGCAGGGAGAGGAGGCTCTGTACTGGCCTGAGAGGCAGCAGGAAGGCCCAGGTAGGTCACATGCAGCAAGGAACCTGGCAAGGAAGACGTGTCCGTGCAGCTCCTGCTGCTACTGGCCCAGCCTCAGTGGCCACCACACTTAATCTAAGCTCACTCAGTGATTGCACCTGGATCCCACTGCCAGGCTGTCCCTGACGGGTTCTAGTGCTGCCAGACTGCCCTGCTGAGTCCCTCATGCTCCCAGTGACAGGTTTCCCTTCCTGACCCCTGGCATTTGTGCCTGAGGGACACACTGTGTTATGGAAGAATAAATACGAGGGAGCAATCACCCAGTACTGCCTCTACTCAAGCTCTGGGAAGAAAATCACCCAGAAGGTATTTTATTTTTTTATTATTAGATATTGTTGTGTCTTGCAACATATGAGGCAGCCCCGTCTTTCCACCTCTGTCTACCACATTTCTTGCTCCATTATCGTTAGTTTCCATGACAGCAGTACCTTCCTCAATGGTTTTCTGACATGTAACCTGTTGCCTCCTCTTTTCCATCTTCCAACAGGTGGTATCCAAGCAAGGGCTTATGTAGCAATAAATTTTTTGACATCTACACACAGGCACCGACTTTCCAATGTGCTGGGGCATGCTCGACCCCCAACTCTGCCCCAGGCCCTGCCCCCACTTCACCCCTTCCTCCAAGGCTCCACCCCCCTGCCTCTTCCCCCCCTCGCCCTACCCCTGCCCTGCCTCTTCCTGCTCCATTCCTCCCCCTCCCCTGAGCACGCCACATCCTCGCTCCTCCCACCTTTCCCCTAGAGCCTCCTGCACGCCACAAAACAACTGACTGCAGCAGGTGAGAGGCCCAGGGAGGGAGGCAAAGGTGCTAATCAACAGAGCTCAGTGGTGAGCACGAGGCACTGGGGGAGAGGGGAAAGGTTCTGATAGAGGGGCTGCCAGTGGGTGCTCTGTACCCACCATTTTTCCCCATGTGTGTTCCAGCCCCAGAACACCCATGGAGTCAGCACCTATCCATCTATATATGTCCAAACCACTTTGGCCTTCTTTCTTGTATTATTGTCTCTACAGTCTGTTGGCCAGTCCTTTCTAACACATCACTGTTGGTTCCTTTTATCCCACCAGCAGACACCAAGTAGTCTCCCAAACATCTCTGATGGTATGCATTAAGTTTCCTGTTGTCAGTTTCTAGCATTTGGCTGGTTTCAGGAGCAGATGACAATGTGGGTATCACAATGATATTGTATTACTTTATCTTGGTTCTTCTGTGAATCTCCTTTTTCTTTTTCTTCAGATATTTGCCAGTCCCAAAAAGATTTTTTTCCACTTCTGGCTTTCACTAATTATAGAGCTGGGCCATGAGCACTAATTGTGCCTCCAAGATATACAGACATGTTAGCCTTGCTGTATTCTTCATTATCTATCACATGTTCATTGCTGACTCCCCTTTCAGCAATCGTGACTTTTGGGTTTTTTTTTAGCAACTTCACATATGACATTGGTAGTGGTCTTTTTCACAGCATCTTTGTCTGTGTTCAAACAGAACAATGTCACTTGTACTGTCAAGATCTTGAAGTTTTCCTCTGCTCCATATAATTCCCGTATTTTCGTTTGATGTTGCTTTTCACATCATGTAATCTATCACAAGGTATTGGAAGAGAGCAGAAGGGTTCTTCCTCATCATTTTGACTTCCTTCCCCCAAGTTCATGAAAAAAAAAGAACATCAAATCCAGGCTCATTTCAGTCAGATTCAGTGTTTGACATGCATATTTAATCTCATACAGTTCTAACCTTAATTATTTCCCAAAACTATGTAAAAATAGATTGGTACATAGCCCTTGTCTTCATTATGGAAAAATGACTCTGCATTTAGTGGACATATTTAAATAACTCTTTTTGTTTGACAAGCACAAGATAATACATAGTACTAAATCAACTTTTCCTGAAGTTTTGTTTGCATATAGATCGTCTTGGTATGAACTAAAGAGCAGACTGTGATTGAATGCTTAGCATTAAAGTAATTCTCAAATTAATTTTCTATTTGTAATTTTCAGTGTCTTTTTTATTCAGGGAAGACTATAGACCTCTACTTGCAGCTAATTTAACACCTGTAAATTCCCAATAATGGCAAAAAAAAGTCTTTGTACTCTTTGAAAGATAATCCAAATCCAGGTAGGGTGGCATTTTAATTAGATTTTCTATGGCTGTTTTCCCCTCAGTGTGATGAAAGAGTAATGGATTCCTATCACTTAACTAAGGCAATAAAATAAAATATAAAATATTTGACGTGAAAAAAGAAGACAACAAATTAGGGGGAAAATCTAGTTCAGCTAAATAAAGAAGTGATAGCTATCCTGATGGAGGTGGCTAATTAAATAATCAAAGTAAATATAGTCTCCTTATCATTTGGGAACTTGAGATAAGCAACTCCCCAATGACAGATGGTGACCCAGAAGCTGGAGAAAATACAATTAAACTGCTTGCTTACCCCAGGCCAGTGACCCAGCCCAACAATGGGGGCTGGGCAGAGAATAAAAATAGGAGTTACTAGGCTAGGTGCCTGACTGATATGCTAAGGTAACCAGTCACAGGCCATGGATACCCAGCACATGGTGGAACTACCCAGATGGGCACACCAATTCTGCATGGGCACAATGTTTGGGAAAAGGGGGTCTGCTGAGTGGAGTCAGGAGGAAATGCAGTCCCTCACTTACCATACTTTCTGAGGGGAGAAAAGAAGGCATTCAAGAGCCGAGGGCCCATTAGCTTTACGGCAGGTCACAGAGCTACTGAGGAGGGATGAATAAGTGGGCTCTGCCAGACTTATGGATCAGGGTTACTCAAAGAGGGGGGCTATATACAGGCAGGGTTAACGTTAGCCCTGTATTCTAAACCCTTGCTCACACAAATAGTCCCATTGAAATGAAGGGAACTACTTGTAGAAGGGCAGCTTTGTGAGGATTGTAGGATCAGGTCCTTCATCTCCGTTTATCATTCTGCATGTTATGAATTAGAGCAGGGGTAGGCAACCTATGGCACGGGTGCTGAAAGTGGCATGCGAGCTGACTTTCAGTGGCACTCGCATTGCCCAGGTCCTGTCTACCAGTCTGGGGGGCTCTAAATTTTAATTTAATTTTAAATGAAGCTTCTTAAACATTTTAAAAACCTTATTTACTTTACATACAACAATAGTTTAGTTATATATTATAGACTCGTAGAAAGAGACCTTCTAAAACGTTAAAATGTATTACTGGCATGCAAAACCTTAAATTAGAGTGAATAAATGAAGATTCGTCACACTACTTCTGAAAGGTTGCCGACCCCTGAATTAGAGAGTACCATGTTAGTACTAACTGGGTGTTGGGCATTTAAACAGCTTATTCATAAGGTTATACTGCTAAATATATCACATCAGTATAGGACCCCAGTGTCCTTTTTAAACTTGCCTTTTTGATAGTGTATTCTGGGTTAAACAATATGTAAACTGTTTTTCAGAGAGATGCCTTCACTAATGTACTGTGTGTTGTCTGCAATAATAATACTCATAAACACTTCCAAAATATGTTCTATGTAATCAAGTTATTTGGAACTGACTGTGATCCTGAGATGATTTCTTGGAATCTCAGGCGAATAACAAACCACTTGAACCTTCATAGTCATTCTTCCTCAGACTGTTCTCATAGCAGGCGAGGAAAATGGTGTGGAAAGAGAATTTTAGGAATGTTTCATTAGCCAAAGCAGGATAAAGAAAATATATTAAAGGAGGCCTTTAGGCTATTTGACCTATTATTTTCACTGGTCTTGCTTTTAAAAGGTCAAAAATCTTCGGAGTGTATCAGAGGTGAATACACAGAGGGGATGAAAGATCTTTTGAGTCCTTCAAAGCTTGGAAATGTTATCCTTTTGTCATCTGGAGAAACAAATGTTTGAAGGCTAGTGCATGAGAAGACTCTAAATTGAACCATTAATGCCAGCCAGGCCAGGTGCCAGGGAATTTAGCCGTGTTTACTGATCCCCTCCCTGATAAGAGCTGGCAATAAAAGACCACAGTTCATTTATAGTAACAATGAGGAAATCCCTCTTTGTACTGAACCTGTCATGCTGGCTGCTCTGCCAGGATGTTACCTGCTGGGGGGCAGTGCTGCGCAGCTCGGCAGGGGTAGCAGCCCATGACAGGCTATCAGTCAATAGCCTCACATCTACCCAACTGATTTTTATGAGAAAAGGAAAAAGCTCAGCAGGAGAAAACAGACAAATGAGGGAATGAGGGGTCAAATATTTATAGCAGAGCACAAGAGGTCTGAACTCCCACGGCAAATGGAGCAGGGTGGCAAGGAAAACAAAATTTGGAGAGAAGTGTAAACATACACCAATTCACTGCAGAGTTCAATGTAACGTGTTATCAAATAGGATAATTAGCAATGCTAATAAGTCATGGGTGGTACAAATCACAGGTATCATCACTTCAGACTTTTGTGTTTGATCACAGGGATTGTTTTTAAAGCTAACAGGAATCTTCCCTGATGCTGCTTTTCTGCAGCAGGAAGTGGCTGAAATGTAAAATTCAAACACTGAGCTGCTGTTCCGTGAAGGAAAGAGCTGACAGAGAGGAACTGATAATAGACATGATCAGGACCGGTGCTACCATTTAGGCAGCCTAGGCAATCACCTAGGGCACCAGAATAGTTGGTGGGCAGCATTTTGCCAGAGGGAGCGGCAGGCAGCTCCGGTGGAGCTGCCGCAGTGGTGCCTGCAGAGGGTCCGGTGCTCCGTGGCTCCGGTGGAGGCGCTGCAGTCATGCCTGCGGACGGTCGGCTCCTCAGCGCGGCTCCGGTGGACCGCCTGCAGGCATGACTGTGGCAGCTCCACCGGAGCCGCGGAGCACTGGACCCTCTGCAGGCACCACAGCGGCAGCTCCACTGGAGCCGCGGGACCAGCGCGCCAGGCGGCAAAATTGCTGTCCGCCTAGGGCGCTCAAACCCCTAGCACCGGTCCTGGATATGATAGTAACTGAGAAAATACAAATTTGAATAATCTATTGAAACTGGCCAATATGAAGTCTGGGGATCACACATTTTATAGTATATTTGCAGCAAGTTGCATTCTGTTCCTTCAAAAATATAACAAGAAAACTCTGTATGCTAACTTTAAGAACTGCCTACAAGAAATTCATAAAAAAATGCCATTTGATGACTCCAGGGCTAAGGAGCAATTCCTGGTCCCATGCAAGTCCATTTCACTTCATTGGTGCAGCAGCAAGTCACAAAAATTATTCAAATATTACATATATATAGTAGATACAGTTGTGAATACATCTAAACAACCTGGCACAACATCACATTCAAAACAAAGAAACAAAACTAATCAGGAGGAATATAGATTATAAATCACTCTACAGAGGTGTACCAAGTACCTTCCTATAGACTCTCACAAAGAAACGGGTCAGATTAGGGTTGGAGTCCCATAAATATTCAGACCTATATGGGTGAAGAAAAACATACGTGGTTGAAATTAGAGCAAGGCAAATATTTTTGGCCTTTTTTCTTTATGAAAAAATCAGATTTGGTTACATCAACATATGCCATGAATTCATGTTGATTTTACTGATTTTTTTTTTTTTTGGTAAAATAAACAACAACAACAACAAAAAACACTGGGGGGAGTTTTATTTAGACATTTTGTAAACAAAATGTTTCAATTTTTTGATTTTAAATTACTTTTCATTTCAAAACATCCTAACATATTTAAAATAAATTCTCAGAATTGAATAATTTGATACCAAAAAATGTTTTGGAATTGACAGCGAACTGAAAAATCCATTATTCACACAGCCCTAGCTGAGATGCCCATCCAGGACTTTCTATTTCAATAAAGATATCAAAGTAGCAGATGAAATTTTTCAGCCCTCTTGCATCTGCCACTATGCATGAGAATGGAGTCACATTTTGGAAGGAGATTGATTGGTGGTGTTGCCACCACTTTCTGACAGGGCAGGAGAGCTCTTAATTCCATTTGACAGAGGCTGCCTAGGAGAAGTGTGTCTCCTGGATCCTTCTCTTCTCTAACTTGCACATTGCATTATAGGTCTCAAGGTGGCTTGTGCCACATCTCCCTTGTTCCAGGTGAACTTTTTGACACAACTATAGCCTGGGTGGTGCCAGAGGACACCAAGTGAACCAGGCTCAATAGGTATTTGGCAGTATTCTATACTGATCTCTAAAGCTGAAAGAGAAACTAGAATGCAATTGACATCAGTTTTGCCTCATTTAGCTACACTCATAAGAATTCCATCTGATATCTCAGACACACAATGCTTTTCATAAAAGAAACCAAGATGCTCTTTTGTTCACAGAAACACTCAGGGCTTGAACAATTTTCAAATTTATCTCACTTACTATATATTCCAAAAAGCTACTATTTTACTTTGAAGCCTTTTTTTGGATGGTAGCCTTCTGCCTGAAATTTATACCTTGGAAACAAATCCATATTTCACAGTCAACAACTTCTTCATCTTTGCCTTACTCTATCAATTGGGGTTAGTATCTTTTGTTCTTCATTTCCAAGCATTCTTGTCAAGTGCACGTGACCCAACCATCTCAGTCAATATTCCCTCAGCTTTTCCACAATGGAGGTTACCTGCATAACGGCTCAGACAGTTTTATTACACTGCATATCGACTCTGACCTTACCCAACATCCATCCGAGCACCCTCATTTTGGCAGTGTGACATAGTAATTCTTTTCTCTTCCTCACTGGCCAGCATTCTGAACCATATGACATGCCTGGCTTTATCATAATCTTATACACTTTGCTTGACAAATGCTTATTGCTGAGAATTTCCATCAGCTCCCTCCACTTACACCAAGTGCTCTTCATGTGGCTTCTAACATCCAAATCCGCTTCATGGCTCAACATGGTTGAACCAAGGTACTTAAATTGTTGCATGACTTTATCCCTATACAATTTAGTTGTATTAGCTTCTCGTTGTCCCTCTTGATAAAGCATCACCCGTATTCCATCTTTTATCCGCTGATTTGTGTCTTCACAGCACAATATAACATCACTGGCAAAAAGCGTGGTCCATGGAGTCTTGCCCCTAATCTCCTACATCAAGGTGTACATTAGAGTTACCGATAGATATGGGTGTAAATGTACACTGTAGTGAAGGACTCATCGTAGCTGCAGCTGCTTCTCACTACTGATGTGCTACTTTTGTACATGTCCATGATACTTCAAACATATCTCTGACTGTTGTGCAATTGCAGGCACCACCATAACTGTTCTCTAGGAACTATGTCATAAGCCTTCTCTACATTTTACAGTCGATTGTGGAGATGATTTATTTAAGTTAAATAGCAACAATGCAAAACATGTTTTACTCAAAGAAAACTGGTTTAATGGTATAACTGATTGGCTCCTAAATCTCTCAGATACAATTTCCCTCAATGGGTAGGAAAAATATGAACAAGAACCCTCACCATGGGTTCAGCACAGGAATTATTCAGAAATAATTCTGCTTAGCTTTTATATAGCACTTTATATCTCCAGAGCACTGTTGCTACATATACTTGCAAAGTATTCTCATTTCATAGATTTCATTAGAGCAGCCACCTAGAAGCACAAAGAGAGAAAAGGATCCATGAGCTAAAGAGATGAGCTTCAAAACTGTGACTCCAATGCTGAGAAAAAATAAAAATAAAATGCAGCAACTGCCCCTCCCAACTCTAAAATCATCATCTATTTTTGTTACAAGAAATTATAAAAGCCTCTTTACCTAACTCACCACATGTTTGGAAAAGATAGTTCAAGAATGGTCAAAATACTATATTTTCCATTGTCTGTGCAGAAGACTAGAATCTGGGTTCTAATTCCTGCTACTAGCACTGAGTAGAACATGGATGGAGCCTTCTCCCTAATTCTTCCTCCTGTCAGTTTTGTTGAAAGAGTGGAACAGACAATCTCCCTGTCTTGTATTGCTGAAACTGAGCCCTCACTGACTGCCATCAGGGGACTATCATCTTTTTCAGAAAGAATCTGCCCCGTCCCCTCCAAAAACAAAGAAGTCTGGACAAATTCTTCGGGTCTGATAAAAGTATTGAAAGTTGACGGCCTATGTCCAGGCAGCCATACAGCCATAACCACCAATGGGGAACTTAAGCATCATGGATGAATAGCATACCAGAAGTTTTCCAAAAATAACACCCCCCCACACACACATGCCAAATAATTAGCATAAGATTCTAGGCTGCATTTCTAGGAGGCATAACACAGAAATCACAACCCATGCAGTGTGGGGACTAAGGTGGCTTTTAGCCATTTTGATGCCCTCACAATCATAGGCTTTTCTGGTATCTGGAGCTGACCCTGACATAACTTAGACAGCTCTGGAGGTGTCACTAGGCTATCCCATTGGCCACAATGCTGCCCAGAATCTCTACAATGCTACATGCTGTGGGCCTGCCTCCAACACACTTCTCCATTGCTAGTCCTGCACGTGGCATATTCATACTCTAGGGCAGGGGTAGCCAAACCACGGCTTGCAAGCTGCATGTGGCTCTATTACAGAGCCCCCCATCTCCCATTTTCCACCTACCAGACTGGAGGGGAGCTCAAGGCTTCTACTTTTCAGCAGGGTGGTGGGCTAGGGGCTTCTGATCAGTGAGGTGGGGGGTCTTTGGGCTTCAGCCCCATGAAGCAGGCTTGCCAGAAGGACCAGATTTCCAATTAGGAAGAGTAGGCATGTTCTAGGGGCACCTAAAAGTTAAAAGTGGGATAAAAGTTTCATTTTTTTATAGAGATCCCGAAGGCTGCGGGGGAGGAGGGGAGGAAGGCACTGAAGATAAGGTTGCCAACTTTCTGATTGCAGAAAACCAAACACCCTTGCCACACACCTTGCCCTGCCCCTTCTCGGAAGCCCAGCCTCCCATTCACTCCATCCTCCTTCCCTCCATCACTCACTGTCCCTCACCCTTGCTCAAACGCTCACTTCCACCAGGTGGAGCAGAAGGTTGGAGTGTGGGAGGAGGTGGGGCTGGGGGTGCGGGCTCTGGGGTGCGGCCAAGGATGAGTTTGAGGTGCAGGAGGGAGATCAGGGCTGGGGTAGAAGGTTGGAGTGCAAGAGGGACTGCGGGATCTGGGAGGGAATTTGGGTGCTAAGGGCTTGGGCAAGTGTTGGGGCACGACAGGAGGTGGAGCTAGGGATGAGGAGATTGCAGTGCAGGAGCGGGATCTGGGCTGGAGATGAGGGGTTCAGAGAGTGGGAGGGGGTATGGGTATGGGTTCTGGGCTGAGGGTGTGGGCTCTTGGGTGGGGCCGGGGATGAGGAATTTGGGGGCAGGAGGGGCTCAGGGCTGGAGCAGGGGGTTGGAGTGTGGGATTCTGGGAGGGAGTTTGGGTGTTGGAGAAGGTTCAAGGCTGGGGCAGGAGGCTGGTGTGTGGGAGGGGTGTAGTCTCTCGGAGGGAATTTGAGTGTGGGAGGAGGATTAGCACTGGGGCAGAGGTTTGGGGCATGGGAGGGGGTGAGGGGTGAGGAGTGTGGGCTCCATGTGGCACTTCCCCCAGGCAGCTCCCAGGAAGCAACTGGCATGTCTGGCTCCTAGATGGAGGCACGACCAGGTGGCTCCGCATGCTGCCCGTGCCTGCAGGCACCACCCCCACAGTTCCCATTGGCCATAGTTCCCAGCCAGTTCCCAGAGCCAGCACTCACAATGGGGGCAGCGTGCGGAGCCCCCGTGGCCACCCCTGTGCCTAGAAGCCAGACATGCCAGCCACTTCTGGGAGCTGCACGGTGTCAGGGCAGGCAGGGAGCCTGCCTTAGCCCTGCTGTGCCACTGACCAGGGTTTTAGCGGCCTAGTCAGCAGTGCTCAAAAACCTCACACCTGGCAACCTAGCTGAAGATGCTGGGCTTAGGGTCTTGTAAGGTGTAAATCTGGCCCTGCCTGCCAGGGCTTGGGACTTCAAGAGTGGGGCTGAAGCCCCAACCCCCAGCATGTTTGCCCCAGCTCTCCAACTTCTGAAAATTGTCATATTTGGCTCAGTAGGTCAGTAAATTTGGCTACCTCTGCTGTAGGTCTTGCAAGTGGATCACTGGAGAACAGCTTTATAGTTGTCTTCCACAGATCAGGCACTCAAGGAACCCTCTCCCACCTAGATATGGGGTTTCTGGAGCCCTTCTACACCGCTCCCACCCTATTACCTGTTGTAAAGGCGTCAAAGCTTGAGGGGTTTGAGGATCTCACTCATAAATTTTACAAAAGCAAAGGCACATCTGTCCATAACTTCGGGGAAAAACATGCCTTCATGATGTAGGCTGGTTTGCATCTATTTTACATGGATATGAATAGTCTGCTCATATGATAAAACAATGGAGAATCAACCTTATAGGTTTGCTGCATGACACTGAGAATATCTGCCCTGGGTCTGATCACTTACTTTCATTTATATGTTCTGAGAGAAAGATATACATCATGCCTCCCACTATATACATATATATATATATATATCACCTAAAGAAACAAACAAGAAAGGCTAATTTTTATCTTGCATCCACATCCATGGGGTAATATACCCAGTGAGCATATATGTTATGATAACTCATGAACTAGTGGCCCTCCAACTATGCTAGGACATTGTCACATGTACTCAATTAGGAAAAAAATAGCATAAAAACATTTTTCTATATCAAAAATAGTATGTAGTGTACAAATGTACCCTCTGTTATCCTGTATTTGTAGTAGTTCTCTGTACACGTGTGTGCTTCTAATATCTTGTATTGTAATAGTGGCAACTAGATCTCCCTCACTAAGCAAGCTGGGTTTTTTTTACATAAATATAATTTGCATATGCTAATTGATAATGCATAATTTGAAGGGTAATGATGTATCACTAGCACATATGTTGCAATAACTCATGAACTAGTGGCCATCTTACTATGCTATTTTAGGATATTGCATATGCTAATTAATAATGAATTGCAGAGACAGTGGTCACTGCATACAGTCACCCTAATGTAGAAGGTACTCCAAAGAGGCTTTCCAGGGACAGTTTTGGCCTCCATAGAAATCATATATAGTTTTCTTTCTGCAGTGAATTATGGGTGCAGTTAGACATATTTGCAGTGTCTAACTGCACCCATAATTCAGTGATGGTATTTGTGCTCACAGGCCAATCCTGTGCTTACATGTTATCATGAATCAGAGCCACAATGAATTTTGTGGGAGCAAAACTACACCTGCTATAATGTAGGTCAGGTCTGAAAATCAGTTTTTACAAATGAACAAAAATACTAGAAAGCTTAGAATTTTATTTATTTGTTTACAAATCTGGATTGACTTGCTGCAATTACTTGATTCTCAGTGCACAGGTTCCTTTCTCATGACAGATACTTTTGAAAGGATTTATACTTCCAAATATAAGAGGAATTTCTCCTTGACCTCTGAGGACATTTCCTGTTGTCAGTTACTCTTACTTAACATTTCTTACTTCTCTGAAGTGTACAGGGTTGCATGAGTGACACCAAAACTTGTTCTCTAGAAACTGATAACTTATTTTATTTAAAATAATGAATTGTGTATTTGAAATAGTTGACATTGTATGATATATTCATGTTTTATTCTCAGAAGGTTATTTGAATTTTATAAAAGAATAACTTCTTTAACTGGGGGGAGTGGTGAAGAGACAAAAATGGAAAGTGTTATCTCCTTAAACAAACTAAACAAGATGCTGTTAGGACTGAATTCCTCTTATACCGGTAGGATTATAAACCAAAACATGGGGGATCTAAACTGGATGGGGAGGAAAGAAGTAACTCCAGTCATGTCTTGTTTTCTTGACCATCTCCTTCGCTAATTAGTTTAACAATCAGAAGCATAAACTTAATATTCCACAACTAAATTAGATGTTTAATATTTGACACAGTAAAGTTATAGTTTTTGTTTTAAACTAGTAATAAAACAGGTTGTTTGTTTTACAAATGACTTACAGTCTTCCTGGTACTTTGCTCCAGTGCTCCTGGTGACACAAATGATGTCACTTTTTAGCAAGATAGAAGTAGCTTAGAAATGCCAACTGTCATTAAAACTTTTTTTAAAAAAATTACAATTCATAGTGTCACAGTGAGAAGAATTTTTTGTGCAAATTCAGGCTGCTGAGCTAAACAAAATACAATTTTCCTTAAAATACATATGAGGGACTATGTATGTTAAACTATATTTAAACACACTGGTCTGCAATAAAATGAGAGATGCTTGGTCCAGTTAGTCAAGCCTGATGTTTTTAAAAGTGATAAAAACATTCTTGGCAGCACCTGATATAAAATGATAAATTTAACGTTAATGAATGACTCCCATTGATTCCAATAAGTTTAGGATCAGGCCTTTAGTCCTTGGAGGAGGGAAGAAGATGAATATGAATGATACTTTTGATTCACTCCAGCCTCAGCCCTGAAAAACAAAGTAGAATTTTTGCCAAACTCTACTTGGAACAGTAGCTGTCAGTTGGGGGCTGACAGAAATCCATAGCTCCTGCGTCATATCCTGTCCACCTTCTTAGGATGATAGATAGATTCATTTCTTGAGGTTCCAATATCTCTACAATTCCCTTTTTCCCTACAGCATAGTGAGTTCTTTGTCACTGGACAGCTGTCTTATATTCCAAACCTTTCATATATTTTGGAATTTAGCTTTCAATCTTGTAATAATATTCTTGTCTAATGAGGTCTTGACATTTGTCACTGTTCTTCTAGGTTTGTGCTTGTAATGACGTTCAGGCCAGAGATGGAGAGAAAATTAGGAGTTAAAATATTCCTGACAGAGGGAACTCTGGAAGAAATTGCATGACTGCTGGAATTAAATTTTATGGGAGGAACACAAACAGACAGACAACCAGATAATCTGTTATTTATAACCATTTAAGATTGAATTAAGGCAGTTTGTTAGGACAACAAACTGAAACACAATAAAACATAATGAAAACAAATATTATTTTAATAAAAAAGAAAAAATGATATGTAATTTTCCAAGTTTTTCTTACTTGTGGTCCATTTGGACGCATTCCTGTTTTTTTTCATGTAATAAAAAAATTAGAATCTGGAAGCAGACCAGTGACATTCATACCACATCTCAACATTAATTACATATCAGAAAGATACACAGCAGAATAACAGTCTATTTTAGAAATGTTATTCACAGTTTTAAAACAGCAAAGAGTCCTGTGGCACCTTATAGACTAACAGACATTTTGGAGCATGAATTTCATACCCACTTCGTCGGATGCTTGAAGTGGAAATTTGCAGGGGCAGGTATATATATGCAAACATTTTAAAAACATTTTATAAGAGCTACTTTTTTATCCCTTCATCTATAAAAACAAGGTACCCTTAGTACCATGAGTCCATCTGTAAAGGCTTCAGAGAAAGATAAATGGTAAGCAATAAGGTTTTGGAAACCACAAAACAAAACAAACAAGAACACTTGGAAAGAAAAATTGCTATGTTCTCTTTGGACAGCTGGAAACCCCATTCCCAAAGTGTTCATAACTCTGAGGTTCTATTGTAATGTATGCAAATATGACTTTCAGCATTTCCAGTACCCATTTCTAGAACCCTCTGGATGTGTCTCTTAGAACACTAGTATCAGGGCTTAGCCATGTTAGTCTGTATCCACAAAAACAATGAGTCCGGTGGCACCTTAAAGACTAACAGATTGGGCATAAGCTTTCATGGGTACAAAAATCACTTCTTTTTTCCCCCACTCCATGCATCTGAAGAAGTGAGGTTTTTTAACCACAAAAGCTTATGTCCAAATAAATTTGTTAGGCTTTAAGGTGTCACCAGACTCCTTGTTGTTTTTCTTAGAACATTGGCTCTCAACCTTTCCAGACTACTGAACCCCTTTCAGGAGTCTGATTTGTCTTGCGTACCCCCAAGTTTCACCTCACTTAAAAACTGCTTGCTTACAAAATCAGATATATGAGCACAAAAGTATCACTGCACACTATTATTGAAAAATTGATTACTTTCTTATTTTTATCATATAACTATAAAATAAATCAATTGGAATATAAATACTGTACTTACATTTCAGTGTATAGTTTATAAAGCAGTATAAACAAGTCATTGTCTGTATGAAATTTTAGTTTGTATTGACTTCACTAGTGCTTTTTATGTAGCCTGTTGTAAAACTAGGCAAATATCTAGATGAGTTGATGTACCCCCTGGAAGACCTCTGCATATCCCCTGGGGTATGCGCACTCCTGTCTGAGAACCACTAGAATGTCTGTGAGACACTACATGCCACATGCAACACTTAGAACGCTGAGTCTGAATGAGTTAAAACTGATTATTGCATTTTTCTCAGAGCCATCTCTGTTCAAGAAACCAGTGGAGAACAGTGGAGAACAATTTTTGAAAAAAGAAAACAAGCATATTTTTTATAAACTATCTAACTCAAACAGCTTTTTTTGATTTACTTTAAACATTGCATAATATTCCCCTTTGGGCTAAGCGTCGCCATGAGAAATTTCAAGCCAAGGATTTGGAAAAGTTATAGGCAGCTAAACCAGAGCTTTGAAGAGAAACGTCCTACAACTTTAACTAGGTCATCTTTACTGTAGCTTCATAAACCAGTGAAAATACCTGATATCGAAGCTATTTGTAGCTATAGAGTAACGTGTTTTGGGCTTCACTCTGAAAAGTTGCATATGAAATATAATTCATACACCTTGTTCAGAAATCTATATAAGGAGCCAGAGACTACCGACTAACAAATTTATATAAGGAGCCAGAGACACAACGTCTAACAAATTTGTTTGATGGTGAGAGCTGCCAAATAGTTATTGATAAATGCAGCAATACACTACGTGTACCCCAAGAATCTGTCAAAATTGAAAAAAGATTGCCACCTATTTCAAAATCTTTATATATTTCTTACTTTCATCTTACTTGAATTAAAACACAGTCCCAACACATCTAAATTAATCTATATTCCACATATTTCTGAGGCAATCACTTGTGTGTTCAATTCTCTCATACATCTCACCATTACCGTTTTTTATTTTTTAAAAAACCTTTGCCAACCATCACAACTGTTTTTGCAAAAAGCTCCCTCCAGAATCTAATCCAAAAACACTCCCTTAGATTAGCTGATGGAGAAGGCTATAAGATCAGCTTTTAAAAGCTAAACATCTCATCACTTCAATAATATGGTTATTCTTTGAACCTTTATTAGGTCAGAGACACAAAGTCTGATTGCTAATACAGTTCTCCCACTGGGCAGCTATGGATTGTTAGCACATTGTTGAAACGGTTACTTAAGGAACTTGCATTTTATTAGGTTTAACATTTCTCATCATATTAGTTCAGGGAGTATAATAAGAAGATTACAGACACTGAACTTCATTTAATATGCATTTTAGCTAACATCTGAGGAGTTCTTCCTCCAGTTATCTTCTTCTTAATGTATGTGCAACATGCCTTATGTGGCACGTGACCAAGATTCATCACCAATTTGATCTACTGGTTAGATCATTCACTTTCTCGGCTTGGGCCAGGTACTGATGGGGAGTGTGACGTGGGCATAGATCTATGACCCCATTCCAGTAATAACTTAGGGCAACAACACCACATTTAAAAAAAATTCAATTGATTGCAAAAAAGAATGACAAATGGTTCAAAATACTTGGGTTCTGGCAGGTATTAACAAGATAAAACAGGTAAACAAAACTGAACTGCCACACCATATATCAAGATGGTTGATATTGATTTTGATTTTATATATGTCTTTCAAGGGCATTGCCAAGTTTAGCCTCATCAGCATTCAGAATATATATGTGTACTGTGTATATATATATATTTGTAATTTGAGCTTTTGCTTTCCTCTTCCTCTAGGATTCCTTCTTCCAGTACACTCTATTTTAACCCTGCATTAACTAACATGGGTTAAAATAGTAGTGAAGACACGGCAACTCAGCTTTTAATTGTGGTTAGCAGCTCAAGTTCAACTTCCGGCTCCCTTACAAGCTTTAACTTGAGCTGCTAACTCAAGTTAAAAGCCAAGGTGCCATGTTTTCACTGCTATTTTAACCTAAGTGAACTAATGTGGGATAGTTAACCTGAGTTAAGAACACAATTTCTTTTGAAGTGTAGACATAGCCTTAGCCTGAAGTTAATGGGGGTATGCCAATTTTCACCAGCTGTGGATCTGGTCCACATATGTATAATTACACACACACACACACACGCCTACATTAAAAGGACATTATTAAGGTTCCAAAGTCAAGCATTCACATGTCAGGAAGTGCCAAAATTAATCTTCCTTGTGGTCAATGACATTTCAAAAAAAGTATTCAAAATTGGATGGAACTAAACAGTATATATTTTCCACCTTCCTAAATGTTGCACAAAGGTCTGTGAAGTACTGTACAAGGTCCTTTACAGACAAAAAAAAAATCTGTTTTACAAAACAATGCAGTTAATAAATAGCTGTGTTTAGTGAGAGGTTGTATGAAACTAGAGTTTCATGGGTAAATTGTACACTATTTAATGGTATGTTGTGTGACAAAAGGAGACAGGAAAATATACTACTGTAATATAATATTAATAAATTATTTCTGGCAACATTAACAGGGTCCATTCCTGCTCCCAATAGCAATCAATGGCAAACACCCATTGACTTCAAATACCCAGAATTGAGTCCTTCATTACTGAGCACCCTAAGGTCTGAAAAGTAACAATAGCAGCATTAGGCCCTAGATTAGGATGAATTGCCTTAATTTCTGGTATTCCAATTTCACATATTTGTGTTTATCATTTTCTTCAGGCTCCTGAAATCAATTGAGACCTCGTTTCTTGCACTGTTGATGAGATTACTATGTATACATCGCTGTCGCTATCAGAAAGAACACGGAACCTTTGAAACTTGATGAAAAATATTCTATGAGGATAACAAGTTTTAAAAGTTTGTTTGACTTTTGAAAATGTTCCATAAAATATTTTCCACCTTCTTTCAAAAGTTCAGAATTCTTTCCATCAGTGACAGGCAATGCATATACAGTAATCTTGTCAATAGTCCAAAAAAAGAAAGTCTCTCTTAATTGGGGAATCTTTTTGAGACTGCACACTGAGGGTATGTCTACAGTGCAATAAAAGACCCATGGCACAGCTGCGGCTAGCCCAGGACAGCTGACTCAGGCTTGCAGGGCTCGAGCTATAAAACTGCAGTGTAGACGTTTGGACTCGGAGTAGAGCCTGGATTCTCAGAACCCACAAGGAGGATGGTGTCAAAGCCTGGGCTCCAGTCCAAGCCTGAACATCTACACTGCAATTTTAGAGCCCCACAGGCATCAGTCAGCTAACTCATATCACTGAAGAGTGCAACCTTTTTTTAGTTTTGCTACTCTTTATAATACAAGGAATTTTCTTTCAAAATTCCCTCAAAGTTTAACTGCCAAAACAGCGTGGGATGATTATCATGCAACATGAAAATATACCTATCCCTAATTATGTTAGATTGGATAAGGGAGATAGCCACTTGGGACATTAAGGGCAGTTTAAATTTACACATTCCACAATAACTAGATTAAATAAATATAACTATTGGTAATATCAAACATTGTTTCTACAATGAAGGAGCAAGGGTTAGAAAATAATTAGACTCAGGGCTACATCTCAGGGTCAATGATCCAAAACAAGGCCCCTTTGTCTTACTAGAGTTTCACTGTGACGACTTTGTGGTCAATAGTTACTACTACAGAAGTGAAAATAAGCAGTGAAATGGAGAAGGTTGAACTGAACCTAAAACAATTTGCAGTCAGTATAAAGAGTTGCTTAAAAGTATAGATCTTAAAATGGTTTCAATATAGCCAGTGGAAATGTGCTCCTTCAAAGGTTTTGTTTGAAAATAGAGATTGTTATTTCTTAAATATAAAGACTCCCAAGGCATTAATTCTTACATACAAAAGATTACTGAAAATGTAACACTGCCACTTGCCTCAATCGTAATATTTGTCATGAGTAAACTCAGTGTAGAACTGAAACAAACTCTTCCCTTTCCTCATGGTTTTTGTCATGCTAATAGGCCATCTAATCATATTTCTTATTATCTGCTTCAACAGTGAGAACGGGTCTGGGTGGTGGTTGTGTTGGTATTACTCTTTCCCAGATATAAACAAATTTTTTTACCATGGCCAAATAAAAATTCACCTTCTGCTGCCATTGTTTATTTGGATTGTTAATTCAGGCCTGGTCCAGCACCTTTTTCATTCTATTTTCAAATCACATATCTTTTGGGAATTACATGTATTTTGTCTTTAGTATTTTCATGAGATTGTCCTAATTCCTTGGCCAATGCTATTTTAGAGTCTCATCATCTGTTAGCCATGTGATCGGATTGAAAAATCTCTTTACCTTATCCAAGAAGTTCTTATATAATCAACATACTGTATAGGATAAATTCTGCAGAATTCTGTTTTGAATGGCAAATGGCATACACCTGAACAATGAGTGTATTTTAATGCTAAACAGCTCTAAGAGAGATCCTCTGGACCCAATATTGTGTGAGGGTAGCAATCTATCAAGTTCCCAGGGGTGGTCATGGTACATGAATGACAAAGGTTCAGTGGGTCATGAGAATTCAGAATTACCAAGCTAGCTCTAGAGCACTTCTACTGTATGTATGACTGAATTCCCAAGAGGAGTTGTGGTGCATGAGTGGCCAGAGGTCACCAGGTCATGAGAATTCAGAAAGCTCTAGAGTCCCACAAGGAGCACTCTACCTAGGAACCAGCTAACCTCACGTAGCTTCTCATGTACTCTCTTCAGCAGTGTCAGGATTTCAGCAAACTTTCAGCAAATCATGATGACCCAGAAGTGCCACAAATTTGAAAAATAAGACAGAATAACAACATGTACATATGACTAATTTTAGAATGTAATCATACAACAACATTTCCATAAAATGGGCAACCTAGTCATCACAAAATGCATAACATGCCTTCCAGAGCACATACATGTAGCATACGTTTCATGATGCATGTGCAATAAAAGTTCCACGGCATATGCACAAAATTCTTACAACTTAACAAGAAAAAAAAATCGTGAAACAGAAGGTTTTTTCTGCCCTGGGGATTTGAATCCATTCATTTACTGACATAGCTCTGAAAATGGATGATCAGCAAGAATTAACAGCTAACCCAAAAATTCTGAAATAAAAAGAAGATGAAGTTGTCTAAAACAGAAAAGAGGGGATTTGTATCTTTAATTTCTGGGACAATATGAGTCCAGATATTATGGTAATGGGAATATAGACAAATAAATAGCAAGCAAAGAAGACTTTTTGGAGGCCAAATATCAAAGCTTAGTTCTTTTGAAGTGTCCAGGTGCACCACTAAGTTGGATGCCGTTAGAAACTGGAAAGAAGCAGACAAATGGGAACTTTCTTCAAAAAGAAAATCTTCCTGGAAATCATGAGAATGGTGTCAAAGAGCCAAGAATCCTTTTTATTAAAAGAGATGAGGATTTCTGATGGTGGAACAGAAACTGTGAAGAACAGTAAAGGAGCCCTTAACTAAATTAATTAGAGTTCAAGTGGAAAGTATTTGTACATACAAGGAAAACCAACATTATTTATCTTTTGTAGTTTTTTTTTTTTTAAAAAAAAAAAGCCAAAACCACATAACTTCATTTAGTGGAACTCTGCTGATTTCAACAAAGATAAGTTCAGATGACAACACAGCACCACAAAACCAGCCAATGAACATGACAAAGATAAAAGGTTTTGCTTAATTTCTCCTTAAGTAGTCCATTATAAAGAGTTGAACTGGTAAGGTATTTTACTCATTTTTTGGAACTGAGAGAGAATTTTTAATGATAGTTCCAGGAACATTCTCAGTTTTGCCACATTTTGTAAAAGTCAAAACTGACATTTTCTCACAACTTCTTAGAAACATAAGAGGTTATAGATATCTTAAGGTAAGAAAATTGAAAGTGAACCAAGGGGAATATTTTGCTGACCACAGCGATCTTAATTATTTGACTGTCTGGATCTGCATTATTAGTGTATTTAATCAGTTTGAATATTCTCACTCATGAGGTTGTTGAAATTTTTTAAATGAAGAATTAGGAGAAAAATCCCAAATTTAAGAGGAAAAATACACATTTGCTTCATATACCTTATAAACAGAAAATTGCATAAGAATTAAAACCAAGTTGTCCAAGCCCAAATCTCATTCTTTTCACTAAAATAAACCCAACATTTTTCTTTTCAAATTTCAATAAATATCTGTAATCTTCGTGTCATGGTACAACTTCTATGACCGCCCTCACATCCCAGATTAGAATGCATTTTGAGCTTCTGGCTGTAGGAACCCTTATCTCAAACAAGAGAATAAATGAGCAGTGAGCAGACTCTTGCAGAGCTACTGAAGACTTGTGTGAGATTCCCAACATAGTTACATCACTATTTTTCAAATGGCAAGGAGGTGAGAGAGAGAAGGAACGTTAGGGTGCAGGAAAGGAAACAGATCTGGTGGGGCTTTTGGAAGAATGGAGAATTAGGGAGGAAACAGTGAGGGTGCAGATAATATTCAACGGTTCAGAGAAGTTTGGATAAGCATTCAAACAATTTAGGAGTTCTAAACTGAACATCTAAATCTGTGTGGATTCTCCAGTCCTTATTAAGACCCTCAGGTTGGATTCTGGCAAATACTTAGGTATCAACACATCAACATTAGGGAAGATTCAGTTAGTTTAGATTGCAGAAGCCTGCCTCATCAGCAACACCAGCCACCAAGACCACATCACTCTACTTCTCTGCTCATTCTAAAAGTTCCCCACAAACTACTGTATCAAATTCAAGATCTCTATGTTAATCTTCAAGGGTCTTCATGGATGGCTTTCTCTTCTTGATTATGACTTCTCTGAACTGCTACTTTTCTCAGCATCAGTGAAGCTGTCATCAAAGGGGAAGTTCAGGTTTCTTTGCATATTATTAATTTCCCTTAAAACTGAGAAGTAATGTCACTTTCCTTTTGCAGGATCTAATAGTTCTTTAAGCAAGACCTCCCTGGTGCTTAGTCTCCAATATCCAGAGAGTGGAGAATATAAAGTCCTTCAAACTTTCAGATTTCAGGGAAAGTGCAACAGTATTTACGGTCACATAGTACATCAGCTCAGTAATCTTTTGCTTTCAGGGTTGAAAGTATATATTTACCTAGTTGATCGTAATTTGTTTATAACTAATATAGCATTTGGAACATTGTCATTTGCTTACTTGTCAACTGTTTGTGTCATCCATTCCCAGGTAACAGAGCTCTAGGATAAGCAAAATAATCCTCGACAAGATAATTCATAACAAACCAATACATTTGCTTGAAAACCCCTTGCATGCAGGTGTGTAATTCCAATAATAGCCTAAATCCTTCGGACTGTGTAGACCCCCTATTTCATGAAGGAGCTCCATGTTGTCCTAATCAATCTTTAAGACAGTCAGCCTTATTTCTGTGAGAACTGCAAAGGCCAAGAAGAGACAGGGAGCTCATGTAGATGAGGTGTTCACTCCTGCCAGTGACTTGCTGTGGATCATGGACCTTTTCTTTTTCCTGTGTAGTGGTCACAGAGGCTACTGAAGCACTGATGTGATGCTGCCTGCAGAGAGTGAGAGAATAGCCTGAAGATAGAGATGCTCAGTCGGAGCTTCTCACAATCAATGCTTGTGGGAAGGAGTGCTTGTGGGGAGCTCTGCTGCTGACTTTCCATTATTCCTTGCAAGGCAGGACATGTGTGTGGGTTCTTGAAGCTAATGGCCTCCATTGCAAGCTACCAAATCTATTTTGGAGCTGTCAGACAGCTCTAGCACTTCATGGGAAGAGCCGGCTTGCTGTGTGCCCAGCTGTCAGTCAGATAAAAACACACTAATTCCCTTCAGGGATATCAGGAGGAAATTACAGCACAGGACAATGCCACTGCCAGATATGTCAGTTGGGAATGGAGTCTCAGACTATGCTTTCAGAGGAAGTATGTGGGTGACCACAGGGAGCTTTTCATGAGGATTCCAACTGTGCTCTGCTAACTTAAAGTTCAACCAAACCAAGGCCCACTTTTTAGACTCCTCCCCATGTTGGGGGAAGATTAGTACTTGACTCAGGGCAGGTCTACACTAACGCTGTAAGGCGATCTAAGTTAACGCTAGTTCAGTTACGTAAATTATGTAACTGAAGTCGACATAACTTAGGTTAACTGATAGCAGTATCTGCACCGTGTAATGTCAACAGGGGACACTCTCCCAATGACTTAGTGTGTCTTCCTTCGATCCACTAAATTAACATTGCTGCATCGATCATAATTTAGACAGTAGTGCCAATTTAGCCAGTGGTGTAGACATGGCCTCAGTAAAAGAAAGGTTGATTCACCCCCATGCTTCACACAAACCAGGACTATTTTTTTCTTTGTAAAATATATTTAGCAAAAAGAGTGAAAAATTAAGTCCTGTGTGTATTAAAATTTGGGTTTGCTTGTAGTTTATAGTGTGATATAAAATGTGGGAGTCCCATCTTCTCTGGGTAGCAGGAAGACCAAGACTATAAATAGGAGATGTGAAATCTTGCAGAGAAACCTCAGCATCCCCTGTCTGATAGGACTAGCATTAAATATTATCTGACCCTCAGGCTAGATGTAGCTTTTATTTACAAACATGTATTCCACTAAAACAGTAGTGGGGAACCTGAAACCCCTGGGCCGCATGTAGCCCATCAGGGTAATCTGATTGGGGGCCACAGGGACATGCTGGCCATCGCTTCCTGCAGCTCCCAGTGGCCAGGAACAGCAAACTCCGGCCACTGAGAACTGCAGGTGGCAGTGCCTATGGACTGTCAACATCAGCAAAATGTCTTGCAGCCCACAATCAGATTACCCTGATAGGAAGCATGAGGCCCATGGGCCACAGATTGCCCACCGCTGAACTAAAACCAAGATGGTTGCATGGATGGAAGTGATAAAAAAGTATTAAGTGTAAGATGGCATAAGAACGGCTATACTGGGTCAGACCAAAGGTCCATCCAGCCTAGTATCCTGTCTACCGACAGTGGCCAATGCCAGGTGCCCCAGAGGGAGTGAACCCAACAGGCAATGGATAAAGTGATCTCTTTCCTGTCATCCATCTCCACCCTCTGAAAAACAGAGTCTAGGGACACCATTCCTTACCCATCCTGGCTAATAGCAATTAATGGACTTAATCTCCATGAATTTATCTAGTTCTCTTTTAAACGCTTTTATAGTCTTAGCCTTCCTCAGGCAGAGTTTCACAGGTTGACTGTGCGCTGTGTGAAGAAGAACTTCCTTTTATTTGCTTTAAATCTGCTGCCCATTAATTTAATTTGGTGGCCCCTAGTTCTTATATTATGAGAACAAATAAATAACTTTTCCTTATTCACTTTCTCCACACCACTCATGATTTTATATACCTCTATCATCTCCCCCCTTAGTCTCCTCTTTTCCAAGCTGAAAAGTCCTAGCCTCTTTAATCTCTCCTCATATGAGACCAGTTCCAAACCCCTAATCACTTTAGTTGCCCTTCTCTGAATCTTTTCTAATGCTAATATATCTTTTTTGAGATGAGGAGACCACATATGTACAAAGTATTCGAGATGTGGGCATACCATTGATTTATGTAAGGGCAATAAGATATCTCCATCTTATTCTCTATCCCTTTTTTAATGATTCATAATATCCTGTTTGCTTTTTTGACTGCCACTGCACACTGCATGGACATCTTCAGAGAACTATCCATGATGATTCCATGATCTCTCCTCTGAGAGTATTCTCTGTCCGATCCACGTGCTCCTGTACAGCAATTGGCTTTCCCCGATCTCTTAGTTTAAAAACTGTTCTGCAACCTTTTTAATGTTAAGTGCCAGCAGTCTGGACCCACTTTGGTTTAGGTGGATCCCATCCTTCCTGTATAGGCTCCCCTATCCCAAAAGTTTCCCCAGTTCCTAATAAATCTAACCTTCCCTCTCTACACCATCATCTCGTCCACATATTGAGACTCTGAAGCTCTGCTGCCTACCTGGCCCTGTGCGTGGAACTGGAAGCATTTCTGAGAATGCCACCATAGAGGTCCTGCATTTCAGTCTCTTTCTTAGCAGCCTAAATTTGGCCTCTGGGACATCTCTCCTACCCTTCCCTATGTTATTGGTACCTACAAGTACCACGATTACCAGCTCCTCCCTAGCACTACATGTACGTCTGTCTAGATGCCTTCAGAGATTTGCAACCTTTGCTCCGGGCAGGCAAGTCACTATACAGTTCTCCCAGTCATCACAAATCCAGCTATCTACATTTCTAATGATCAAATCTCCCATTACTAACACTTGCCTTTTCCTAATGACAGGAGTTCCCTCCTCCGGAGAGGTAACCTCAGTGTGAGAGGATACCCCAACGTCATCTGGAAGGAGGGTCCCAACTATGGGAAGGTTTCCCACTGCTCCCATTGACTGCTCCCCTTCCCTGAGCCTTTCATCCTCCTTAACAGTGCAGGGGCTGTCTGACCGGAAGTGGGACAAATCTACAGTGTCCTGGAAAGCCTCATCAACACACCTCTCTGCGTCTTTTAGCTCCTCCAGTTCTGCCATCCTGGCCTCCAAAGCCAGTACGTGGTCTCTGAGCACCAGGAGCTCCTTGCACCGAATGCACACATACACCACCTGCCCGTAGGGAAGGTAATCATACATGTTACACTGAGCTCAATAAACAGGATAACCCCTACTCTGCTGCTGGGCTTCTGCCTACATTCTCTCCTACAGCTACTTAAGTTAATGATAGGGTTTTTGTTTAAAACAAGAAGTTTTGTTTATAGTTTAGTTTAAAAGTTTTAAAGAATGGCAGGTGTACCTCGCCCCCTTCCCAACTTCCTCTTGAATCTTCTTGTTAGCGGCCCCTGTTTGCAAAGCTCTCTGGTCACTGCTCACTGCTTTGTAAAGCCCTGGCCTTCCTGACTACGGCTCAGCCAATGAACAGAGGCTTCTGGATTTCAAACCTTGTTTAGAAGCTCACAGCTTCCAACTGCCAGCTACAGCACATGGTCCTTCAAACAAACAAACAAACAAACAAACAAAGCTTAGCATGCAGCAAGTAACCCCTAAACATGTCCAAGCACATCTTCTGAGGTAGGTAAAATATAAAATTGCTTACTTGGTAGTGACTACTGGATGGCAAGGGCTTCATCTTTAATATGTTTGACCCCTAAATAGCTTCAATCAGTTCAACACAGGTCATTTAAATGGAGTTGATCAAACCCTGAGATGTCATCTCAAAGGCATGGATGTCTATCTCAACAAGTAAGGGATGTCCTGACCAGTATGGAGCATTTTGATCCCTATAAATATTCTCAAAACATACAGCTAAAATAGGAGGAGAGATGCTCTCTGTAAAAAGTTAAACTCTCACATTTTACCTATGTATATGTTTCTTCTCTTTCCTCCACTCTCATTCATTAGTCACCTTGTTCCATATTAAAATAGGTGGCCAAGTCATTAGACTGAATGGACTGGTGCTGGTACTTTGAGGAAGGCCACTCATCCAAACTAATTTCTTTACATGAAAGCTTCTGTAGAATACAAAAATCTACATCATCCAAAAAAAGGATCATTTTCATTTCTATTGCCAGTAAATATGATTAATTCCATTATTTTGAATTTTTATGTTCAGGAAATGCAGACTTGTGGCTGAGACTGCCAGAACGTCTGTCTCCAGTCATCAGTAAACTTTAACTCTGTCTGAAGCCTGTCTTGCTGACAATTAATATTTGAAGTTTGAGACATGCAATTCTGCAACTGTCAAGAATCCTATCTTTCTCGAAACACTAACCATAGTCCATAGCCACAAATCCAAGTTTATAATTCTGCATTATTTCGTGGATGTCCCTTACCAATTGAGAAAACAGTCCCAGCGTTAATAATATCAAGTACAAAACCAGTGTGTTAATTTGCCAATTCTTAGACAGGCAAAATTATTCCAAATATACACATCATAGATCAGACCCTCAGCTGGTATAAAATGGATCTTCACCAACTTACACTAGTTCAGGGCTTGTCCCAATTCTTTGCCTACAGGAAAAAGAATATCCATTTTATATCTGAAATTTTAAGAATGTCATTTGGAACTTCAATCATAAGTTATTTTTGCTTCTGGAGAAACATGTAAAGTTCAATAAGAGACTATATACTTAATGAAATAGTGAAACATTTTTTTTCCTAATAAGTAACCACTTACACTTTTAAGAGGACATCAAGTAAGGGCTACCCGTCTCTCGCATTGAAGTCTGAGATCCCTTGTATTATATAAGTGCTAACTTTACAGTCACAAATTGTTCAATTTTTGCTCATGTGGCTTTATGAAGGAGTGCCTGTTCCCCTGCAATCTGGCCTCCCAGTCAATACCCTCAGTGGCTTTGTCACTTTCAAATTTTCTTGAATTTTGTTAAAGAACTTTTTTAAATTCACACCTGATTCTGTCCCAGCCTGCTAGTTTCATGGCCGCTTGGTTAACTGACCAAACTCCTTCCCAGGAGTCTGCTCCTGCCCACGATAGGAGACCTGGCAGGGCAGTCTGCCGGGGGTGGAGTCCGGGTCACAGATGGAAGTCATGCCAAAGATCAAAGCCAGAGTCAGATTCAAAAGTCATGCCGAGGATCAATTCATGAGCCAGGAGTCATGCCATAAGGTCTGTGCCGGGGTCAGAGTTGGGAGCCACATCAAGGATTAAGCTGGAATTGGAAAGAGAAGTCACGCCAAGCATCAAGCTGGAGTTAGTCACTGGATTTAGGGCAAGGAAACAGAAACCAGGAACAAGGCACAGTAATAGGAGCAAGGAGCAGGAACAAGGCAAGGAGTCAGGAACTTGGTCTTAGAGCATCTGGTCAGCAGCAGGTCTAGCAACTAGTTGCTCAGATAAGGAGCAGAACTGGAACAGAAAGCTTTGTCACCTTTGTCCAGCTTGTCGTTGCCCGTCCCTCCATGAATGCAAGTTGACGCCACACCGTTCTATTTTGTTGTGAGCACATTCTTTCCATTTCTAGCCAAACAGTTTTGTCCTGGAATCGTCCCAGCATGTTTTCAGTCTGCCCAATGGTCACTTGTGGTCTCTGGTATTTCAATCACTTTTGCGGGTTGTCCATCTATTGTCTTGCCTGAGGACTACATGACCCACCCATCTTCACTTTGCATCGTACATTGCGTGCACTACATCGGTCACCTCTGTATGTCTTCTGATCTCCTCATTCAATATATGATCACAGAGTGATATCTTACACATTTGCTTTCTCATTGCTGTCTGGGTGACAGCAAATTTTTCTTCCTCCACTTTCGTAATTGACTGGCTTTCTGCTCTGTATATCCTTGCTGGCAGAATAGTGGAGTTAAACAGTTCTTTCCTTTACTTCATGGGCAGTTCATCATCCACTAGAAACATTGTTATTTTATTGAAACTTGCCCACCTCGCCTTTTGCCTCCTACTACATTCTCCTAATTATTTGTCTCTGCTCCAGGTAAACCAGGTAAATATATTTGTCAACCTCCTTGATTTCTTTCCTATTTACAGTGATGATTCCTTCTGCACATGATCATTCCGCATGCACTTCATTTTCGACATGTTCACTTCCAACCTGATATCATGTGAAAGTGTTTCCAGTTCCTTCAATTTGTTCTCCAGTTCTTCTGTGTTCTTTGCCAGTATTGCACAGTCATCAGTGAAGAGAAGATACATTAACTGTTCTCCATTATTTCTGATTCCTTCTTCCCAGTTCAATTTCTTGAACAGCGACTTCAGTAATGCTGCAAACAGCTTCAGTGAGATTGTGTCACCTTGTCTGATTCCTCTGCATATAGTAAAAATGCAGGGGACATTGAGTAATGTTATCTCTGTTGAGCAATTGTGATTAATTTCTTCCAGCAGGTTGATGTACCTTGGGTCAATTCTGATTTCATTGAGCACGTAGAGTACAGCGTTAATCTCTACCAAGTTGAATGTCTTTTTATAGTCGACAAATGCAATACACTATGGTACTCTGTATTCCTTGCATTTATGATAAGCTACAGAACAGAGTGGATGTGATCAATTGTCAAATACCCTGAGCAGAAACCAACTTGTTCTTTGCTTTTGTGCATATCAAGATCCTTCTTAATCCAATGAATATGATGCCGGTGAAGACTTTATATACTTGTGAGAGGAGTGTGATCAGATGGTAGTTGCTTAGTTCTTCTGGATTGCCTTTCTTCATCAATAGTATTCTTTTTTATTTCTTCCATGCATCTGGAACATTCTTGCTATTGATATAGATGGTGAACCATTGCACCAATGAATTGAAGAGAGTATCTTCCCCTGCTTTGAGATATTCCAGCCAAACATTGTCCAGTCCCAAACTCTTTCCTCTCTTCCTGTTATGAACTGTATATTCAATTTCTTCCCACATAACGTCCTTCTGTAACCTGCTGCCTTGACAGTGTACGCTGGAGTTTGACATTTGAGGAATGGAGGTCACTGTAGAATTCTGTAAATATTTCAAACAGATGTTCTTTCTGGTGTCCTTTCTTTATGCTCAGTGATTTCCAATCAGCAGTCTGCTGCTAATCACCTGACCCAGCTTAGTCAGTGGATGGCGCCTCTGGTGATGGGATATCAGCAGTAGTTCCCTTATTTGATTTTTTGGTGGTGGTCAGGGGGTAAAGCTCTCACTTGGCAGGCCTGAGTGTGAGACCCACAATATCTGACAAAACCTGTGAAGGGGTTTACTTAATGGAAGAAGTCCTCCTTGTGGCCAGGTGTGACAGCGCTGGTGTCTTTCAATTTGGCACCCTCCACAGAACGGCTCCCAAGGTTCTCTCCTGCTGGCAGTCCAAATCCTGCCCTACATTCAGAGTGCTCACTAGGGTCTGCTACACACAAGTGGCCGCTTAATGACTCCCCAGATGCTTGCCAGTCTTCTCTAATCAGGCTAAGATCCCTATTCTTCCACTTGGGCTTCCTCCTCATTATTCCTAGGGAGTGACTGCAGATTCTCTCTCTGCAGACCCTCTGGTTTTTTTCATGGTGAAGCAGACTTGACTGGATAATCTATAACTGACAGCACCTATAATTCTTAAATATCTAATGGTTTATTTCTCTCATTCTGTCCTATGTCTTTCAGGTAATGTAACAACGCCTTCTAATACTACCCCATTTCCCAGATATTTTTACTAAATAACTTAATGTAACGTTTGTCATCTTAAGCCACTTAAATTCATCAAAAAGCATTTTCCTTTCTTTATCAAATCCCTTTCATACCCACAAAAGGGGATCAATTGTTTCTTCTACCTTACAGTGTGCATGTAATCCATCTTCGTATTTACTGATTCTAAAAAGTTTTCCAATTAAACTACAATGACTAGTTAGTATTCTAAACAAAATCAGTTAATTTTTCCTACCAGGGTCCTGAAGTGTGTCGTTACCCTGGACTATAGGCCACAATTCAAAAAAATCTTCATCCTCATTTTTTATGGACCCAGATTTTTTGTCATTCCTTTTAAAATATTGTTCTCTACTAAGCTTTTGAATTCCTATTTACTCAAGGGTATTTCTGTGTCAATCCTTCCATTTCTTACAGTGGTTTTAGTTGCTTTGTCCTCCATTTAGTTCCCTGTTATCCTGGTATGCATTGAGATTCAAGCTAATGCTACATACATCCCCATCTGTACTAACTCTGTTATGAGAAATATAATTTCATTGATTAAATTGCTTTTACACACAGAAACACCCATAAGACCTCATATTGAGTCCAAAAATATGACTGCCGCTTCTAGGCATACATCCCAGATCCAGTTTAATGCTTGCATTATTGCTATTAGTTCAGCTGTCATGACTGCTACAAAATCAGATATTTTTTAAATTAATTAATTCCTAACTTTGGTATGTAATATACCACTTCTATCTCTGATTTTTTTCTTTTTTGGACCCTTCTGTACATATCTGACAAAAACAACTCCATTTTTCATCTATATACTGGTACATTTTTTATAGCAATTGTCTGCTTTTTACCCTTAAGTTTATAAAATAAATCTAAAGCTATATTTGGATACGTAGCTTTCCTTCCATGACTAATTTTCTCATGACTAAAAGTTTTAACTTTGTTAAGCTTTTCCTTGCCTTTCAACTCCTACATCCACATTTTAACTCAAATCGCGTGTAGAGTTCTAACACTATATGCTTTAGTCTGCCTACTGAATTCCCAACAATCACCATAAATTTACTTGGTACTTTCATCATTGCAATTCACATTAAATGTGGCCCAGAAAGTTAGGTACAGTAGTTTTGTTCATAGAGTCATTGTCATTTCACTAGCAGCTGTCTGTGGCATGCATATGAGTGTTGTAATAAATGCACTACATGTAACTTGCAAGTGCCTGTATGTGCATTAAATCATTTTGTTTAAGTTTTGATGTTGATGCAGACCCAAAAGCTTGGCAGCCATATTCAATAACTGATATGATTAAGGCTCTGTATAATATCAGCAGTGGGTTTTTTTATTCACTTGCCTCCTCTGCCCCCACCATTAGCCAAAACATACTTTTAAGCAGGTTGATCCTTCCTTGGCATTTATCTTTAACATAGTCTGTATGATCATTCCAAAGTAATTTAGTATCAATTGTTACCCCTAGGAATTTAAATCTTGTAACTATATCTATTTGTTCTCCATAGAAAGGGTTTACATTCCTTAGTAGCATTCCTTTTCGTGAAGATCAGTTCTTTGGTTTAGCAAAACAGAACTTGAAATCCCATGTATTTCCCCAGTCAGAAGTCTCTCACAGTGCTTTGTTGATTCTTTTTATAGCCACCTCAGTGTTCCGGTTTCTAACCCATATAGCACAATCATTTGAACATAGAGAAACACCTACTTCAGCACTTATTTGTTTTAGATGATCATTTGTCATTTCCTGCAGTGTACCATTTTTAATATTATATATTGGACATAACTTTCCCAACTTTCTGACCTGCGTTGTCCATTTACTCAAAAATTCTATAATTCATCCATATATTGTTCCCCTTATCCCTGTCGTACCTACTTTGTGTAATAAGCCTTCTCTCTATAACATGTCATATGTTTTTTCAATATCTAGAAAGACAACTATCATAAAATCTTTGTTTCTCATATTTTTTTGTATTTCATTTTCCAGTTTACCAATATGGTTGATGGTGCATCTTCCTCTCCTAAAACCACCCTGCCACTGTTTTCCAAATAGGCAACCAATTATTCATTCACCATTTTCCCCATAATTGTATCCAGACCAACCAAGAGGGCATTTTTGTGGATAGTTTGCCTGGTTCTTGTATTGGAATTACTATTGCATGTTTCCATCATAGCAATATCACTCTTTGTTCACGTATAGTATTGTGCATAAAAACATAAGAATGGCCATACTGGGTCAGACCAAAGGTCCATCTAGCCCAGTATCCTGCTTCCAACAGCAGCCAATGCAAGGTGCCTCAGAGGGAATGAACAGAACAGGTAGTCATCAAGTCATCTATTCCCTGTCATCCATTCCCAGCTTCTGGAAAAAAGAGGCTAGGGACACCATCCCTGCCCATCCTGCCTAGTAGCCAGTGATGGATCTATCCTCCATAAACTTCTCTAATTTTTGAACCCTGTTATAGTCTTGGCCTTCACAACATCCTCTGGCAAGGAGTTCCACGGGTTGACTGTGCATTTTGTGAAGAAATATTTCCTTTTTTTTTTAAACCTGCTGCCTATTAATTTCATTTGATGACCGCTAGTTATGATGTTAGGAGAAGGAGTAAATAACACTTCCTTATTTACTTTCTCCACATCAGTCATGATCTATCATATCTCCCCTTAGTCGCCTCTTTCCCAAGTTGAAAAGTCCCAGTCTTATTAATCTCTCATGCAGAAGCCGTTTCATATCCCTAATCATTTTGTTGCCCTTTTCTGAACATTGTCTAATTTCAATAACTTTTTTTTGAGACAGGGTGACCACATCTGCACACAGTTTTCAAGATGTGGGAATAACATGGATTTATATAGAGGCAATATAATATTTTCTATCTTATTATCTATCACTTTCTTAATGATTCCCAACATTCTGTTAGCTTTCTTGGCTGAATGGCTTGAGTCGATGTTTTCAGAGAACTATTCACAATGACTCCAAGATCTCTTTCTTGAATGGTAGCAGCTAATTTAGATCCCCATCATTTTATATGTATAGTTGGGATTATGTTTTCCAATGTGCATTACTTTGCATTTACCAACATTGACTTCCATCTGCCATTTTCTTGCACGGTCACCCAGTTTTGTGAGTTCCTGGGATTCAGGAGGCTGCCTGGGATTTAACTATTTTGAGTAATTTTGTATCATCTGCAAATTTTGCCACCTTACTGTTTACCTCTTTTTTCAGCTCATTTATGAATATGTTTAATAGTACTAGGCCCAGTACAGACTCCTGGGGGACACCACTATTTACCTCTCTCCATTCTGAAAACTGACCATTTATTCCTACTCTTGGTTTCCTATCTTTTAACCAGTTACCAATCCATAAGAGGACATTCCCTGTTATCCCACGACAGCTTACTTTGATTAAGAGCCTCTGGTGAGGGACCTTGTCAAAGGCTTTCTGAAAACCCATCATAGGACCTAATCACATCAGTCATACTCTCAGAGGCTCATTCACCTGTACATCTACCAATGTGATATATGCCACCAGTCATTTGGTAAAGAAGATGATTTAAATTATAGGTTACAGACTACAGTTAGTAGTCCTGCAATTTCACATTTGAGTTCCTTCAGAACTCTTGAGTGAATACCATCTGGTCCTGGTGACTTATTACTGTTTCGTTTATCAATTTGTTCCAAAACCTCCTCTAATGGCACCTCAATCTGTGAAGTTCCTCAGACTTGTCACCTAAAAAGAATGGCTCAGGTTTTGGAATCTACCTCACATCCTCAACTGTGAAGACTGATGCAAAAATTCATTTAGTTTCTTTGCAATGGCCTAATCGTCTTTGACTCCTCCTTTAGCATCTCGATTGTCCTTTGGCCCCAGTTGTTGTTTAGCAGGCTTCCTGCTTCAGATGTACCTAAAAAAAAAAAAAATTACTTGTTGAATCTTTAGCTAGCTATTCTTCAAATTCTTTTTTGACCTTCCTATAGTGGGGTGGCTGCCCCACTCCTGCAGAACAGGGGTTAAAAGCAGCCCTGGAGAGGGCTGTGGCTGGGATAAAAGGAGTGAGAGCAGCTGAGTGAGTAGCTGAACACAAGTATGGCCAGCTCAGTCAGGGTCTAGCTGGTCCTGATAAGAGGGCTGGGAGCCAAGAGCTGAAGGAGTCTCGCTCTAGCCCTGGAGTGGGAAAGGCTAGCTGACTGAGAGCAAGGTAGCTGAGGTGGAGCAGTGCTGGGGAAGGGTAAGAGGAGCTGGGGAGCTCCAGCCTGGTAAATCCCCACGCTGCAGGCCTTGGTGAAGGCCTACAACGGTGCTGGGGCTACAGAGGTGCAGCCTAGGAATAGCCAGACGCAGCTGGTTCTACCCCCTTGCCAATGATGGGAGGCCATTACAGACTGCACTCTGCCCCAGTGAGCGGGGGCTAGATGATGACTGGCAGTAGCACTGAGGCAAGGTGGGTTTAGAGGGCTGGAGGTTCCCTGGGAGGGGAAACCCAGAGTAAGGGGATACTGCTGGGGGCAGAACCCCAAGATAAAGGGACACTGGGGTCAATGAGGGACACGGGAGCCTGAGGCAGGTGAGCCACCAACCAGCAGAGGGCACTCCAAGGCTGGAAAAGAGCTAATTCCCATGACGACCAGGAGGAGGCACTGTGCCGGTGAGTCTTCGACGTGCTATACTTTCTAATTATATTTTTACACTTCATTTGCCAGAGTTTATGCTCCTTTCTATCTTCCTCGACAGGATTTAAATTCCACTTTTAAAGGTTGCCTTTTTGCCTTTCACTTCTTCTTTTACTTTGTTGTTTAGCCACGGAGATTTTTTTGTTTCTCTTACTAAGTTTTTTTTAAATTTGGGGTATACATTTAAGTTGAGCCTCTATTATGGTGTCTTTAAAAAGTTTCCATGCAGCTTGCAGGGATTTTACTTTTGGTGCTGTACCTTTTAATTTGTGTTTAACTAACCTTCTCATTTTTGTGTAGTCCCTCTTAAATGCTACAGGGTTGGGCCTCTACGGTGTTTTCTTCACCACAGAGATGTTAAATTTAATTATATTGTGGTCACTATTACCAAGTGGTCCAGCTATATTCACCTCTTGGACCTGATCCTGTGCTCCACTTAGAGCTAAATGCCTCTCCTCTTGTGGGTTCCAGGACTAGCTGCTCCAAGAAGCAGACCTTTAAGGTGTTAAGAAACTTTATCTCTGCATCCCATCCTGAGATGACATATACCCAGTAAATATGGGGAAAGTTGAAATCTCCCATGATTATTAAGTTTTTTTATTTTAATAGCCTCTCTAATCTTCCTGAACATTTCACAGTTCCTCTTGCCCATCCAGGTCAGGTGGTCAGTAATAGATCCCTATTGCTATATTCTTATTATCTGAACATGGAATTACTATCCATAGAGATTCTATGGTACAGTTTGGTTCATTTAAGATTTTTACTTCATTTGATTCTTTTTGCTTTCTTTCACATATAATGCCACTTCCAGCATGACCTGTTCTGTCCTGACATATTTTGTACCCTGGTACTATCATGTCCCATTGATTATCCTCATTCCACCAAGTTTCTGTGATGCCTATTGTGACTTACGCCCCATATTGTTCATAGAAATATTGTTATGATATGAATATGGTGTAACTAAGGTATACTTTACACAAGATGGCTCATGTAAGATATCATTGGAAAGGTTACAATTTACTGAGTGTGATTATCCAATTTGTGTACATGTATCATTTCTGTATCTAAAGTTAGGAATATTGACCATGTAACAATTACAACTTTGAGTGTATTTGGGAGACACACACCAGAAAACCGGCCATCACAGCCTTGGAAGAAACAATAAGACTGTGAAGATACTAATCTCTCTCCTTCCTCAGAGGTGTCCTGAGATGTAGCTGTGACATTACTAAGTCAGGTGATAAGATCACCTAATACAAAATACTACCTTGGATACTGGGAATCAAACAAAGGTTTCCCACCTTAGGTAAATCCCTTTTGAGGCCAGGGAGGGGGTTAATCTGGACTCTCCTCCATTACCTAACCAAGAAGAAAGACTGCTGAAAGTACCTGGAGGGACAAAGGAACTAACCTGACAAGACAGGCAGGGGTTAGCCCAGACTGAGACAAGGTCTTGTCTGTAAAAAGAAATAACTGGAAGTCTAAAGTACAGAAACTCTGCAACTTGCCTAAAATAACATTTAGGGTGAGAAATTACTCTTGAAACCAGTCTTTTTAAGATCTTAAGCTTAGTATGCATGTTTTGTTTATTATTAAACCCGATTTGTACAATTTCTAACTGGATGGGGCAATAAGTTGTGCATATCTCTGTTCACACTGAGGGAGAGGGTGAATTTTTATGAGCTTGCGCTGTACAGATCTTTCTATACAGTGCAAGACAGTCTTATTTTGGGTTTATTATCCAAAGAGGGTGTGCATGTGAGTGCTGAGTGAATTCTCTCACACAGAGCTGACTTCATTCTGTGTCTGCAGCTTGGTGTGGCCCTATCTTTGTGTGTGTGTGTGCTGCAAGAGCCCAGAGAGCCTGAGTCAGCAAAACAGGGAGAGGGAGCTCAGGCTAGTGAAGCAGGCGGGCTCAGTGAAATCCCTGTACATCAGGTGGAATCCCAGAATGGGGGTCAAACCATCACACCTATTATATAATATCCTAATTTAATATTAGGCACTCTAGTTCACCCATCTTATTATTTAGACTTCTAGCACTGGTATATAAGAACTTTAAAAACTTTTCACTTTTTAGCTGTCTGCCATTACATGATATAATTGAAAGAGACTTTTTTTCATTTGACTGTTTCTCATCAGATCCTACCTACATTTAATCATCTTCCATCCTCTCATCCTTATTAGGACATAGGGAATCTCCATTTATAGATCCTTCCCTAAGGGATGTCTGAGCGACATGCTTCTCCACGCCTGTTGGATTTCCCCCAGCCCTTAGTTTAAAAACTGCTCTACCACCTTTTTAATTTTAAATGCAAACAATCTGGTTCCATTTTGGTTTAGGTGAAGCCCATCCTTCCTTCCCCAGTTCCTAATAAATCTAAACCCCTTCTCTCTACATCTTCATCTCATCCATACATTGAGACTCTGAAGTTCTTCCTGTTTAAAGGGCTCTGCACATGGAACTGGAAGCATTTCAGAGAATGCTACCATAGATGTCCTGGACTTCAATCTCTTACCTAGCAGCCTAAATTTGGCCTCCAGGACCTCTCTCCTATCCTTCCCTATGTCATTGATATCTACATGTACCATGACCACCGGCTCCTCCCCAACACTACACATACATATATATAGATGTCTCGAGACATCTGCAACTTTTGCACCAGGTAGGCAAGTCACCATGTGGTTCTCCCGATCATCACAAATCCATCAAATCACCCATTACTAATACCTGTCTTCCTAATAACCAGAGTTTCCCCCAGAGAGGTACCCTCAGTGCGAGAGGATACCACAACACCATCTGGAAGGGGGATCCCAACTATGGGATCGTTTCCCTCTGCTCCATTTGGATGTTCTCCTTCCCTGAGACTTTCATCCTCCTCAACAGCACAGAGGATGTCAGACCAGGGGTGGAACCATTCTACTGTGTATCTTTGTGTATCATCTGTGTATCTCTCTGTCTAACTTAGCTTCTCCAGCTCAGCTGCCCTGGTCTCCAAAGCCCATAAAAGGTCTCTGAGGGCCAGGAGCTCCTTGCACTGAATGCATACCTATGCCAGCTGCCCATAAGGCAGGTAATTATACATGCTACATTGGGTACAATAAGCTGGGTAGCCCCCACTCTGTTCCTGGTCTTTTGCCTGCATTCTTTTTTCACTCCTTCAACTCATTCCTTTATTGTTTTGTTTTTTATTGAGGGGTGGTTTTGGCTTTAAGTTTAAAGAAGCTTATGGAATGTTAAGTGTATGTAGCATCCCCTCACACTTATAAACTCCCTTGCAAAACCTCCTTTTTCGTTAGCTCCTCTGGTTGCTTAGGAGTGGGCTTTTTAAAGCACTGATCTTCCTGAGTAACCCTTCGCCTTGATTAAGAGTTGATAGGTACTAAAGGGCTTAGGGATCAAAGCCTCATTAAAAAGCTCTCAGCCTTGCCTAGCAGGCTGCTAGGCTCAGCACCCACATAGTAGGCACATGGTCCCCCAAACAGACCACATGGTATACAATTCCAAGAGAACCCGCAAACTGCTTTCAGGATGATATTTAAACATTGTATTGCATTTATTATCTTTCCCCAGTGACATATTCTTGCCTATATCAATAGCTTTCTCACAGTCTCAAATATAAAACCTTTCATTTTGTATAGTATCCTCATGTTTTCCCCAACCACAGTTCTTACTTCTCTTCAATTAATTATCTTTGAGTCTGGTGAAAACCTACACTTTGGTTTTCATCATTACTCACCCCTCAGAAAGTTTCTGCTTCAATTTCTGCTTTCTTGTTATCAGAACTTCTAACTATTTTGTCAGTCCCAATGAGACCTGAGATGTAACAACTCTTATTCTAAATTTCACAAATTCTTTCAATGTAGCTGGTTTTGTATCTTTATTTAGCCTTCCACAATACTTTCTCCAACTCTCTTTCTTTGATTTTTTTAAAATAATTGTTTGTGCTATTGCCTTACTACTTTTATACTTCATTAAATCTTCATTATTCATTGTATTTTTCACTTACTTATTTCTTTCACTTTGTTCCTTTCTTTATTATTTTGCACACCTCATTCCATCATGAAATTGAGTTTTTAGTTTTGCAGCCCCTCTTCTGCTGCAAACTTTCTCTTGATGTCAGATGCTACCGGTGGGGTGCTCTGCTCTATTCTATGTTGATATCACTCGGCTGCGTGCGTGTGTTCCCTCTGTGTGCTGTCCCAGCTCTTCAAAGATAGCTGACACAGCAGACCCGAAGATAACCCCCAATGACCACAGAGTCTAGTAAGGTACGAAGGCACGTCGGCCAGGTTTATTGTCAAACGAAGCACAATGATAGTTTCCTGTAGATTTCTTAGTCTAACTCAGGGCATACTACGAATATGTGCCCCCTGGCAAAGGACTCAGCTCAGTCAGTGGCGGGACTTTCTACTGCCACCTCAGCTGGACAAAGACACTGCCCCAAGGATGCAATCTTATACACAGGTACAAACAAGTTACACATCACTCCTGATGTGTTGAGGTGCAACCCTTCTATGCAGCAATATACAACCCCTCTACGTAGTAAGGTGCCGCCTCTCACCTTGTACATGTTGGTTCGAACAAAACAACTCTATCCATCATATTACCCTTTTGCCCCTATCATTGGGATGGGTTAGTCTGTTCCTTGTTATCTGTGAGGAGTGTACAAGTATGTGAATGTTCTGCTATCTGGTGTCCAGTACCTTTTAGCTATGTCTCTTTCTGCAGCATCAGCCCTTTCCTTGCCAGCCTCTGTGAGCAGGGCCTGTCTCTGGCTCCAGCTTAACTTTGCTTTATGTTAGCAAAGTCTTGACCATTACTTTAGTTCAGGACTTAGGCCTCATACCAGGCCTCTGATACCAAGGTTTATATCTTAGGGCCTCCTCGTACTACACCTCTCTCTATTCTAACCAGCCTGCTCCTACCCAGCTGGGCTTCATGATCATTTAAGCCTGGTTCTTGATCTGGATGCAGTCAGAAAACTTAGTTGACCCAGACCCACATTAACCTATTCAGGGCCTGTGTAGGATGCACACTCCAACACAAGACCACATATCCACAAACAGAGGGGATGTCTGCTTCCTGGACTGTCCATTTCTTCACCTAGTTTAAAAACCCGAGGAAAGCAAGTCAACTTTAAATACCATGGGCTAGAGGGCTATTCCAAGTTCTGCTACCAGAATCTGTGCCCCGCATCATGCAACTGATCAAAGAGTGAGTGCTTTAATCTCTCATGCTACCAGTTCATGAATATAGGAGGAAAACTTTCAGTGCAGTGATTTGAATGGTCAAAATGCCTCTTTGAAGAAGATTTTTTTCCCCTTCAATTGAAACACTGTACTCCTGTGCAATATGAAAGGGAGTTTAGTGAGTGAAGTCTTCAGGTTTCTGCCACCACCTTTTACAACCCAAAGAATTGTAAAATAAAACTAAATGGCAGAGAAGCCATGTGAAATTTGGGTACACACCGGCAAATAGATGGTGGAAGGCAAATGGGGTCCCTTCTGATGTGGATGGGTTGCTTAGACTTCTAGAAGAAAAGAGATAAAAATGATATCCCCATTTAATCCCCAGTCCAGGGAAGATTATTATTTTTTACAACATGTGCAAGATTGTCTATCCTAATGACATATCAAACAGATTGCAGTATTACTATGGCCAAGGAAGACTGGATACTTCAAATTGCTGTGGTGGATAAAATTCTCTGTAGACACACAGGCTTCTTTCATCCATCAATTAAATCCATCACTGTTTGTGCTCAAGTTAGGGTAAAACTGAATTGAATTGCCAGTCTGGTTCAGAGGATCCCTCTTTCACAAATAAACTGAGGCAGGGATGATTCTTTGGCTCTAGAGAAAGTGATCATAGATTTTAAAACCAGACAAGACCATTAGGATTATCTAGTCTGACCTCTTGCAAAACACAGGCCATAGAGCTCATTAATTAATTATTTTATGGAGCTTGCCATTTCAGATAGATTGCAAGTTCTGATTTAAACACTCCAAATGATTGAGAATCTACCACATTCTATGGTAAATTGTTCCAATGGTTAATTACCCTCACTGTTAACAATTTGCACCTCACTTTCAGTTTGAATTTTTCTACTTTTTAACTTTCTGCTACTAGATCTTGTTATACTTTTGTCTGCTAGACTGAAGAACACTTTATTCTCAAGGAAAGTTTAGTTGCAGGCCTCAGAACTGCTGCAAAAGGGAAACATTCCACAAAGGTGATTAAGATCTGTATTTTCAACTCCCATTTCTAAGATCATTAACTCTAAAGTTCTACACGTCAAACAGAGTAACTTTCTTCTGAGGGTCCTGGTCTTCTGTGTGAACTTAAAAGTGGCTGTAGATAATAATAGATGTAAGAGCAACTTTTTCAGCATTACCATGCCTCAAATTACACAAAAATTGCTAAGGTTCTCCAGAGAAAGAATGGAGAGCTATGGGTTTTGGCCTCTACATCGTCCTAAAGGCATTTATATAATTATGTGACCTTTCATTCATGTCTCAAGGCCTCTGGAAATAAAAAAACATGCTAATCTTCTTAAACAATATTTTGAATGAAGCATCATCCAAATTGTTCATATACCTGCATATCTCAGCCACAAAACATCTGTTAAGGGCCTCAGATTTTTTTAGTAAATGTGGAAAATCCATTCCAAACCAAACCTTCAATTTAATCTTTCTGTGATTCAACCTAAATGTCACAGCCCTGACCTGTGACATTTCCTGGCCCAAGAGAGAAACTATAACAAATGTATGTCCAGAGGTGATGACTCTTCTTTCTGTCATACAAAGGAATTTAGCAAGCCTACATGGGTATGTTGGCCCATCCAAGGGTTAATCAGTATTCCAGCAACATCCAGAGATGTCTGTTATACGGAAAAAATCTTTAACCAATTGGGAAGCAAGAATTTCCCTGTTATTTTCTGGCTGGAACTCTTGTGGTGAGGAGAGGACCTAATGCCAACAGAGTCTTACTCCTTCCTAGAGCTTCTCGCTACAGAAATGCTAGATAGATGCCTCAAAAACAGTCACAGGAGCCGATTTTGAGCATTCTAATATAAGTGCTTTATGAAACTTATCAACTGCTCTGTTAAGCATAAATATTGCAGCTGCTTTTGATTTAGAAAGTGTTCAACAGGTTATCAGTGACTCAGGGAAGCCTCATAAGAGTGGTGTTAGGTAACAGGAAGAAGTATATTACCTGTCCAAACTGGGGAGAAAACAAGTAAGAAGGGCTCTACACTGTGACTGTAAAAAAGTTGGAAGTTATGTTAGTTTAGGAAGTTGCATAACCATTCAGTGCATTTCACAGACAGATAATGTGATAGCCAATGACTTAAAAAGGGACAAAGACTATTGGAAGAAGCCTTCCTAAACTAATCCCTATATATTTTGCTCAGAGTGGATTATCTGAAGCTAGATACTTCAGAATAATAAAACTGATTTTTAACTCACAGTAGTTTCAGTGAAGACAACAGTGGATAGTGATGGATTCATTATCCCCTATGGATTCACTATCCAGTGGTTAGTGATGGATTCACCATCCAGCCAGATGGATTCACTATCCACTATGATTACTCTTAATTGCTGCATACATTTTCTCTTCTTCAGTACTCCAGCAGGTGCTAGCAGAGGTACTGAAGCACTGGCCAGAAAAGAAGCTTCTTATCCAACTCCACTGGCCATACAAAATATGGAGTCATTTGGTCCCACAGTTTCTGACAGACTACCATGCAATCCTGAGAAAGCTAGCTACAGGGACTCTCACATGAAGAACACATGGAAAAGCTAGACAACTCCACAGTGAAAGGTTCTCTGCTAATTGGGTCCGTTATCTAGAAATTATCACAAAATGCAGTGTTTCAGAAGCACACTGTCAAACTCCTGTCTTCAGATTTGAAAAATGTAGTCAACCAATCAATACAGTTTATAGGGACTTTGTGGATGAACTCAAAATCAGGAAACAAAAATTATCTATTTTAAATGAAGCTTCTAATCCATGAATATTTGGTCAGCAAGCTGTACTGGCTTCTGTTTTCCCTAGTGTAACTAGAACCAGGGAATTTTTCAAATGAGTTAGAATAAATATGACTCCATTTGGGAACTTTTATCTTTTGATGTTGTAAATCACAACTAACTAATCCTCTAATAGACATGCTAAATTGGCATGTCTCTTAGGTCTATGTTGGCACACCTTATGATGTCTAAATGGGCTGTCCTAAAAACTGATAAACCATTTTGATAAATCAACAATAACACTGATAGTATACAGATTTCTCCTTTCTGGAACCCATTCTTTCTATAAGGGAATAACATGCATTGGATGAGTGGAACCAAAGAAACTTAGCTTGAGGGACACAAGGGCATCTGCCAGGGTCTGACTGCTGATTGTGTGTTGGAGGGGAAACAACATGGATATTTGAGGGACTGAACATCAGTAAAGCAGCTCCGACCATACAGCTCCCATTGGCTGTGGTTCCCAGCCAATGGGTTCTGTGGAGTTGGTGTTTGGGGTGGAGGCAGTGCACGGAACCCCCCTGGCAGCCTCTGCACGTAGGAGCTGGACATGCCGGCTGCTTCTGTGAGCTGTGCGGAGCCAGGGCAGGTAGGGAGCCTGCTTTAGCCCGGCTGCAACATCGACCAGACTTTTAGCAGCCTATTAATCTCCCAAATTGCTTTCAGTAGTCACCGGGAGATGGGATGACAATTCTGGTAGACTCCCGGCCAATCCAGGAGGGTTGGCAACCCTAAAAGCAAGCAGTGACTGAAGGGGACTGCAGGCTACTGGGCTTGCATGTGGAGAAGGGATAGTATTTTCCCCCAGAATGGTTTTCGGAGAGCTTCCTTCACTTAGCATTAGCAACTCTCAGTATTCGGGTCTGTTCCTTCTTCCAGCAGCTGCACCTGCTCTCACTAACTCCTCAGGCCTTCTACATGAAGGAAAAAGAATCTCCATGGACTGGTACCCAAGCAACTGATTTCCTTAGTGCTGATGACTAAGTGAAATCTCTAACCCGGTGGCTCTCAGCCTTTCCAGACTACTTTACCCCTTTCAGGAGTCTGATTTATCTTGCATACTTCAAGTTCCACCTCACTTAAAAACTACTTGCTTACAAAATTCAGACATAATAATACAAAAGTGTCACAACATTCTACTACTGAAAAATAGCTTAGTTTCTCGTTTTACCATATAATTATAAAATAAATCAGTTGGAATATAAATATTGTACCTACATTTCAGTGTACAGCATATAGAGTAGTATAAACAAGTTGTTGTCTGTATGAAATTTTAGTTTGTACTGACTTCGCTAGTGCTTTTTATGTAGCTTGTAAAACTAGGCAAATATCTAGATGAGCTGATGTACTCACTGGAAGATCGCTGCATACCCCAAGCTGTACGTGTGCTCCTGGTTGAGAACCACTGCCCTAGCAAACCAGCTGCTAGCTGTATTTATTTTATATACATAATCAGGCCTTGTCTACGTTAGGACTTTTGAACCTGTGGTTCCCAATGGGTGTATCTCCATCAGTGGTAAGCCGTCTGAGTATGACCCTCATCAACACTACAACTTCCATCAAGTGAGCTGCACTCACTGGGCATTATGAATCTGTAAAATTCTAGAATAGACAAGACCTCAGTGAAAAGAAAGGGAAAGTTAAAAGTCTTTGTCCAATGTATATGTAATAATATGTTTTCTATCAGCACTTTTCTAAGTGCATATTAAAATAAAATTGCATCAGGAACAACACCTTAACTAACATTATTGTTTAGTAGAGGTGATTAACACCCACTGAATGGACAAACACATACACATACACGCTTACACAAAGAGTAGATCGATTCACCAAAGGAAAGCAAAATTTGTCAAATAATTTATTTAGTGGTGCTATTGCTAAGTTATACTAATGTGATCTTGTCATTAATTGTTTTATGTCCCCTTCCCCTTCTCCTTCTTGTGTTTTAAACACAGTCACAGTCCTCATTTTCAATATCAGTAAAAGCAGGAATACTGAAAACTGTTCTTCAGCAGTGAAAAGTTTAAATCTTATTCCTGTTTAACTACAGCATCAAGAACAGCGGAGAAAAAGTTTATTAGAGGCTTTTTCTATAAATCCAGTGCCACGTTGTGAAAATAAAAAAAATAAGAGGCCAGGCTTGATGGACTAATGCCATAGACTTTTATGACACAAATTGGTAAAAATGAGAGTCCTTGTCCGCTTTGATGGCTCTTTTTTATTGTAGCACAATGCCCCCTGCAGGAACAAACTGATTCTTTGTTTCCAAACATACTAGAGCTCTCACAGTGCAGCCTGGAAAGGAGCATTTCATCGAATGAGGACAAGCAATGTTTTCAAGAATTATGTTAATTGCATTTTACAATATTTAAATCACATCAAAATCATGACACATACCCACAATAACCAGAAAACTGAAAGAAAGAAAGAAAGAAAACAGCTGATGTATTCTGCATGGTTCTCACAACACAATGCAGAGAAAAAGGCACAATGGTCATGAATTAATGACAATTTGTGTCCCACCCTTAACTCAATAGGTCTCAAGAGGTTCAGATTGTGGGGGAAAATGCGGTGGTATTGTACTGTGGTGGAATAATTAACAATGGTGAGTCAGAACTTCAGCTGTTAAAAATTGAAATACCCCTACTTGTTGGGGCTACACCAATTTACACCACCGAGGATCTGGCCCACTGACTTTAAATTGTAATTATTTTATTTCAGTTCACACAAACACATCTTAGGATCAAATGCTGGATCCCTCTGAAGGACCCTGATAAATGTAATTTTCACAAAAGATTTAAGAGGGATAGGTAGACCTGCTCCATCCCTAACCCAGGATCTTGGCCTGAGACAACTGTATAGCTGCTACAATGACACCGTTTCAGTTATTATTTGATCTAAATCCACTGGCCCATCCCTGATCACAAAGCTAAAATTACATCAATGAAGATTTGTGGAAAGAAATTGTTCACAGATTAGTTGTTTGCTGAGGAAGGAAGCATGGAGAGAAATGGAATGAAGTAACTAGCTGCCTTTCAACCTGTGATCGGTGCTGATAGATGACAATTGGTGGCATTTGTTATAGTACCACATCCCTCACTACAGTAAACCCTCAGAATCACACAAGCAGAAATGCTTTTTGACGGGTGCTGAGACATAATTGAAATATGGCCAGATTGTGGCAAGTGTATGGTGGGGGGGGGGTGGAGAGAATGGGATAAAGAGTGATGCAGAAGGTACTTTTTCTATCCTTGTGCCACCTTTGGAAGGGCCTGACACAGTCAAAGTCACTGCACATCAGAGAGTGCAGGGACTGCTCACTCAGTACAACCCATGGATCTACTGTGCCCCAAAGAGGGTGGAGGAGATACAGAGACTTGTCTTCCATTCCAGTCTGCAAGTTTAGTTCCTCCCTGAGCTCCTGATTGGGCAGGATAGCTCTGCACTGCTTCTTAATCAGCCAGTGGCTATGTGCCGCAGATTGTCTCATAAGAAGCAGCTTTCAGAAGAAGGTTTTACTGGGATGAGTCCAGAATATAGTACCCAGCTGTGTAAAGATATATCATGTGAGGGATATTAAAGCTAAATTAATATTGATCCAACACTTTTTCTCAGTGCAGAATATATATGAGCAGATCATAATTACCTTAAATTTATTTGTTATTCAAAACCATTCTATTATTTTGGGGATAAAAAATGTTTTTAGCTCTATGGGAATGGTCATGAGCCTTTCTCAACATGTATTAAAAAATAGCTATTCACACTGTTTAATTAGTTGTGATTAGTCTAATGAGTCCTGTGGTATTGTTTCTTTTTTCCCATTAGTTGCCTATGCAAACGCTCCCAAGTATATGAATTTAAAATATAGTGTCTGTGAATGTTCATTGCATTAATGTTTGTGGATAGAAAATCCAAGAGGCTTGATTTTACAATAAATCTGAAGTCAGTAGAGTTATACTGATGTGAAATTGGTCCCAAATCGGAATGTGTATGTCCAAAGCCAGTTTACTATAAAATTAGAATGGTGATTTCCCCTCCCCATTCCCAGTATCCATCCAGCTCTGAGTGATCAGGTAGGTTCCTGTACTAGTCTACTAGTATACCTTGACACTAAAATACTATTGCATAAACTTTAAGGTCAGAAGGAACCATCATGAGCATCTAGTCTAGTCTCTTGCATATCACAGGCCACAGAACCTCACCCATCCATTCCTGTAATAGACCCTTAACCTCTGGCTGAGTTATTGAAATCCTCGAATCATAATTTAAAACTTCAAGTTACAGAGAACCCACCATTTACAGTAGTTTATACCTGCAAGGGACACCGTGCCCCGTATTGCAAAGGAAGGCAAAAAACTCCTAGGACCTCTGCCAATCTGTCCTGGAGAAAAATTCCTTCCTGACCCCAAATATGGGACACCTGGGAAAGAATTCTCTGTAGTAACTAACAGCCTGATTATCCTCTCCTTACACCAGTTACACTGATTAAACACTGTTGACTTTGGTAGATTTACTCATATTTTAATCAGATGTGACTGGAGAATAAGCCCATGACGTCAAGGGAAGAGGTCAGCACCACCATGTTGTCCAGTGGACACTTGACAAAATTACTAGACTTCGTGGTGGACTTCGGCAGGGGGATTATGCCATTCAGTCATTTACCTGTAAAATTGTGCACATAATTTTCCACATTGGAAAAAAAAAACCTAGCTAGCTAATAATAATAATAATAATAATTATTAAATCTTAATATTTTTGGCTGAAAGGTGCTGTAAGAGTGCAAAGTATTATTATTTCAAATAAGCAATTACTTTTCTGTACCCCGTGACTACAAGATCTGTTTCAAGGCATAGCAAGAGCTTGGATGTGTACAATGTATAATTTGTTACAGAAATTATTTTATTACTGGATGAATTGCCTAGTTACTTGACTTTCTTCCTGCAATGACACAATAGTGATGAATTGTTTGTTAGAAAAACTTATACTTTGTAGCAGAGGAAGGGGGCAGCTAGAAAAATACAATTGCTAGCTCTTGAGATTTAATATTCTGTGTTCAAATGATGTTAGTGGTTTATCTAAAACTACCAATAGCAGAAGACTCTGAGTTCAAAGTGATCATGAGCTGATTCAGTTCAAACTAGATGGAAGGATAAAAAAAAATAGATCAGGGATTAGGGTTTTTGACTTCTCAAGGGCTAATTTTAAAGAGTTAAGGAAATTAGTTAGGGAAGTGGATTGGACGGAGGAATGGATTTAAATGCGGAGGAGCCTGGAATTATTTTAAGTCGAAGCTGCGGAAACTGTCGGAAGTCTGCATCCAAGAAAGGGGAAAAAAACCATGGGCAGGAGTTGCAGGCCAAGCTGGATGAGCAAGCATCTCAGAGAGGGGATTAGGAAAAGCAGAAAGCTTACAGAGAGTGGAAGAAAAGCAGGATTAGCAAGGAAGCTACCTTAGTGAGGTCAGAACATGTAGGGATAAAGTGAGAAGGCTAAAAGCCGTTTAGAACTGGACCTTGCAAAAGGATTAAAACCAATAGTAAAAGGTTCTACAGCCACATAAATAAGAAAAAGAAACAAAAGAAGAAGAGTGGGGCGCTATACACTGAGAATGGAATGGAACGGTTAAGGATAACCTAGGCATGGCCCAATATCTAAATAAGTACTTTGCCTCAGTCTTTAATAAGACTAGTGAGGAGTTTAGGGATGATGGAGGGATGATAAATGGGAATGAGGATATGGAGGTGGATATTACCGCATCTGAGGTAGAGGCCAAAACTTGAACAGCTTAATGGGACAAAATCGGAGGGCCGGACAATCTCCATCCAAGGATATTAAAGGAACTGGCGCATGAAATTGCGAGCCCGTTAGCAAGATTTTTTAATCAATCGGTAAACTCGGGGTTGTACCGTACGACTGGAGAATTGCTAACGTAGTTCCTATTTTTCAAGAAAGGGAAAAAAAGTGATCCGGGTAACTATAGGCCTGTTAGCGTGACGTCTGTAGTATGTAAGGTCTTGGAAAAAATTTTAAAGGAGAAAGTAGTTAAGGACATTGAGGTCAATGGTAAATGGGACGAATTGCAACATGGATTTACTAAAGGTAGATCGTGCCAAACCAACCTGATCTCCTTCTTTGAGAAGGTGACAGATTACTTAGACAAAGGAAATGCGGTAGATCTAATTTACCTCGATTTCAGTAAGGCATTTGACACGGTTTCCACGCATGGGGAACTGTTAGTTAAATTGGAAAAGATGGGGATGAATATGAAAGTTGTAAGGTGGATAAGGAACTGGTTAAAGGGGAGACTCCAGCGGGTCGTACTGAAGGGTGAACTGTCAGGCTGGAAGGAGGTTACTAGTGGAGTCCCTCAAGGATCGGTTTTGGGACCAATCTTATTTAACCTTTTTATTACTGACCTTGGCACAAAGCGGGGAATTGTGCTAATAAAGTTTGCGGATGACACAAAGCTGGGGGGTATTGCTAACACAGGAGAAGGACCGGGATACTATACAGGAAGATCTGGATCACCTTGTAAACTGGAGTAATAGTATAGGATGAAATATAATAGTGAAAAGTGCAAGGTCATGCACTTAGGGATTAATAATAAGAATTTTAGATATACATTGGGGACGCATCAGTTGGAAGCACAGAGGAGGAGAAGGACCTTGGGGTATTGGTTGATAGCAGGATGTCTATGAGCCGCCAATGCGATATGGCCGTTAAAAAAGCAAATGCGGTTTTAGGGTGCATCAGGCGAGGTATTTCAGCAAGGAATAAGGAGGTGTTAGTACCGTTATATAAGGCGCTGGTGAGACCCCACCTGGAATATTGTGTGCAGTTCTGGTGTCCCATGTTTAAGAAGGATGAATTCAAACTGGAACAGGTTCAGAGACGGGCTACTAGGATGATCCGAGGATGGAAAACCTGCCTTATGAAAGGAGACTCAAAGAGCTTGGCTTGTTTAGCCTGGCCAAAAGAAGGCTGCGGGGGATATGCTTGCTCTATATAAATATATCAGGGGATTAACGTTAGGGAGGAGAGGAGGATTATTTAAGCTTAGTACTAATGTAGGCACAAGGACGAATGGGTACAAACTGGATATTAGGAAGTTTAGACTTGAAATTAGACGAAGGTTTCTAACCATTAGGGGAGTGAAGTTCTGGAACAGCCTTCCGAGGGAAGTTAGGGGTTGTTATAAAAGTGGATGGGTAGGGTTCTGTGGCCTGCTTTGTGCAGGAGGTCAGACTAGATGATCATATTGGTCCCTTCTGACCTACGAGTCTATGAGTCTATGAGTCTATAAGCTACCCTGTTTGCACAGTGCAGTCTTCTGAAAGCTCACCTAGAACAGGGTTCTGATTGCAGATGCAATGGTGAGATGTATTAGAAAAGAATAAAGGCTTGATGGAGATCTGGTGTGTGACACCCTAGCCATAAAATAATACAAATAATAATAATCCTGGAAACCAGCCTGCAAATAATTTTACTCATGCTGAACTAAATGGAACTACACAAATGAGTAAAATTACTCGTGTAAATGTTGGCAGGATTGAGCTCAAAGTTTTTTCTAATGAAAATCTGCATTCCTGAGTTGTTGTTTTGTTTTTTTGGGGGGGAGAGGGCGGGTTGGGGTGGAGGAATCATGAAACCAGTGAAAGTTAACACAATTGGTGAAACTTTGGAGCCCTGCGTCAGAAATTGCAAAGCAATTTTCACTTGGTTTTTAAGGGTGGACAAAGAGAATAATTTCACCACTGAATGTTAACCAAAATAAAGTTTAATGCGTGTAGTCTAAAGTTGCCCTTGGGTTATTGAATTATTATTTACAACCAAGCAGAAACTGGTTTCCATTGAGTTCAGTTAGGACCTGATCCAAAGTCCACTAAAATCAGTGGATAATCTTCCATAAACTTCAAGGGGCTTTGGGTCAGGCTCTAAGTGCTGAAGACAATTCTTAGTGCTATAGCATCTGCCAACAGCAGACTTAAGACATACCAGACTCTTTATAGGTGATGCGATTCCATTTCCTTATTTTAAAAATGCAGTAACATTCTAACTTATTTTCTGGTTTAAAAATTAATTAAAGTATTTTTAAAATGCATATTTACCATTAATTTCATCCAAACCCCACTATCCAACTAAGCTTCATGGAGAAATGTGTGACTAAAGCTGCACAATCCTAAGGCTAAATTCAGCTCAGGCGGCTCCCTGCAAGCAGCTCTCCATCCCTGCTGTTGCTGGCAGAGGTGCAGCCAGGCAGCTCTGCAGTCACTCCGCCTCCGTCTGCAGGCGGTTCCAGCCCAATGGGCTGGGAGCTGGGGAGTCAGCGCTCTGGCAGGGGGTTATGGAGGCAGCGTGCAGAGCCGCCCTGTGCCTCCACCAGCAACAGCAGCGACTGGGAGCTGCTTGCTGGGAGCTGTCCAAGGTGAGCACGTCCCATGGACCTCACAATTTTTACCATGGACACTTGTTCACGTTGCGACCCCTTGTTCAAGGGAGGAGGAAGTTATGTAAGCAAATACCTTAAAGTTCTGGTCACTCTTCTCCCCTCCTGCCTTTAGTTCCTTTTCCTCCCTCTTTCTTTTCTCATATCTCAGTCCCTTGAACATTTTTCATGATTTGTTTTAGGCTTTTACAATATCCCACTGTAGCTGTCCTGATTCTCTCCAGAGTCCAAAGCCTGTAGCCTCTGCTGCTGCATCTGGCATGCTAAATCAGCATTGCAGAGACTGGTGCATCTTATCAGTGACTAAGAGGAAGCATTGTTTTCTCAGGGTTTTGTTCATCTAATAGATAACAACAGGCCAGGAAGCAGTGACTTTGTTTTAAACTCAAATCTGACATCAGGAATAACATTCAAAACCAGGGGGAGAACACTTCAACATCTCTAACCACTCAGTGACAGACTTGAAGATGGCAATTTTGGAACAAAAAAACTTCAAAAACAGACTCCTTAGAGAGACTGCTGAACTTGAATTAATATGCAAATTAGATACAATTAACTTAGGTTTAAATAGAAGACTGGAATGGTTGGGTCATTACAAGATTGAATCTATTTCCCTGTGTTAAGTTCTCTCACACTTCTATGGGTCATCTAATATCACTCAAAGGCTTTTTTTCTCCTGTTGAGATAGCTTATCTCAATTGATTGGACTCTTCCAGTTGGTATACATACTTCCACCTTTTTCATGTTCTCTGTATGTATAATATCTCCTGTCTTGTGTTCCATTCTATTGCATACGAAGAAAGTGAGATTGTAGCCACAAAAGCTTTGCTGAAATAAATTCGTTAGCCTCTAAGATGCCACAAGTACTCCTGTTCTTTTTGTTTTAAACCCATGTATCTCTTGGCATACTGGAGTATAAAAGCATTAGATTGTTGAGCTATTTTTCATCAAAAGGCCAACTTGCATTGACTTCAAATTTATGGACAGATGGTAACGTTAGATTCACATTTTTTTCCTGGAGAATATTTTTATTAGAAATAGCCTAGGAATGTTCAGCAATCTTATCGAAGAATTTGGTCACTGACCCGACCTCTATAATAGGTACCAAACAGAGATGTGTCTGTGTTCCTTCCAAATATGACTGACATTTTCCAGGTATCTCAGGATCAAATTGTGTGTTGATGATTAATTCTTCTTTCATATGACTGGTCTAGTCCTTATAAAACATATCCAGGAAAATGTTGAAGTTGGTCACAGTTCAGTTGTCAATATGGGACCAATTCATCTAATTAATTTTATTTCACATATATTAAATATTCTGGTGTTTGGTAGTGAAAATTCCCTATTTAATACTTAAGTGGCATGTTTTAGTAAAAGTGGGTACTGTATTTTAAAACTTTCCATCATTTGGTAAGTAAATATAGAAAGCTAAATCAAGAAGTATTTTTGCTGACCAGAGATCTTAGAAGGCTGTGGTACTGGTTTAGCCCAGACCAAGACAGTTAGGAAAGAGCTGCTAACCTTTCCTAACTGTCTTGGTCTGAGTTTGTAGCTGTTGTCAATAATAAGGGTAGGGAGTTGCATGGGAATTTAAACAACTCTTAGAAAATGTGAGATTTGAACTTACGATTTCAGTCTTAGCTCAGGGAATTTTCTTCAAAAATTGTAAGATTCCAAGATCTTTAGCAAGCAGTTGATTCATCCATCCATCCCTCACTCTCTCCCCCTCAAAATACGTGATGGCATTGACACTATGCCAGCTTTGTAATCAAATAACAAGTCGGTGGCTTCACCTTGGTGGACACACTTTCTGTTATGTCTGTAAAGTTATAAAATATTCTACAGGGGACGCCTAGCATTGGCCACTGTCAGAAGACAGGATACTGGGCTAGATTGTCCTTTGGTCTGACCCAGTACGACCGCTCTTATATTCTTCTATACAGACAAAGGCTACTGAAGTATAACTGGAAAAAATCACTAAAAAGGGTGATTTTTGAACTCTGTATCAATTCATTTTTCATCAAACACCATGAAAAATAAAAATAGTGCTCAAAGTGTACATGCTATTGTTATGAGGTGTACAGACTTCATCTGCCCTAGCCAGTAAAGGGTTAAGAAGAAACTAGGTGCCTCCTCAGCTGGGGCTGATTGTTAGTCCTGCAACAGCTGTGGGGGGCTAAGAAGGTTGCAGAGCAGGTGGGAGGGGTAACTGCTACAGTAGCTGAGAAGTCACTGAGAGCAGGTTCTTTCAGCAATACATTAATAGGAAGCTGCCCCAGGTAGATGGACCTCCAGAAGGATGACAATGTGAGTCTGGGAAACAGCCAGACGACAATACTCATGAGGGAATTCTCTGCCAAAAATAAATAAATTCTTCACTTAACATTTTAAAATTCTGCAAATTTTATTTGTCAATAAATAAACATGGAGGCCCCAGCATAGCAGTGGGAAGCACAGGACACTGGCTGCATAGAGGTGGAAGATCACCGTGCGGTCCCCACCTGGGACAGGGACTCAGTGATGAACCTGCTCCTGACCCTGACCCAGTGCAAGGGCCAGGCCTGCCCCAGAAACATCCTGGGACCCTGCCCCTCCGGGCCAGGAATATCAGGTGCAGGGAGGCAGGCTCAGCATGGCAGGAACCAAGTGTGGAGGGGCTTAGTGTGGAGGATCCAGGTGTGGGGTTCTGTGTGGGGCAATCTGGGTGCAGCCAGCTCAGTGGGTGTCCAGGCTTGGGGTGGGATCTGGATGCATAGAAGCTTGTTGAGGGTTCCAGATGCAGGGGCAATGGGACTTTCCAGGGGGTCCAAGTGAAGGTGGTTGGGGCTCAGCAGGGGTGTCTGAGAGAGGAGGATGGGACTCAGCAGGGGCGCATCTGGGTGTGCCGGGCTCCTGTTCCCCCCCCCCCCATACACAGACGTTCCCCTTCTCTTTCTCTTCTCCACTTCCTTCTCCCCATCCCATCTCCTTTCCCCTCCCCACTGTCCCCTGCTCCATCCCTCTCCCCTCACTCCCACATCCCCCCCTCCTGCCCTAGCCAATCCCTTTCCTTCTCCACTCCCAGACTCTCCACTTCCCCTGGGATGCCCAAGAGCAGCCCTGGCCCATGTCCCCACCCTTTGGGGTGCATTGCCCATGGCAAGTGGAGGCTGCTTGCATAGCTCTTACTATGGCCCAGCTCTGGGTTCTGGCCTGGCCAGGAAGCAGGGCCTCAGGGGGAACAGGAGGAGCAGGGGACAGGGTCCTGTGGTGAGAGGAGGCTAAGGCCCACCTCAGCCCCACACCAGGAAGAGGGCTGCACTTCGTGGGAAGGGAGATGATCACCTTTTCAGATCCCCACTGTGAAACACAGCCCCTGCCACAGCCACTCTGCATTTTGGTACATTCGTGTTTTTAATGGGGTGGAATGGCCCAAATGTTCTTCATGCCCAGGACGCCAATAAATCTTAATCCGCCTCTGCTAGTTACATATGGTGTACCTGGCACAGCACTCATTCATGAAGAGTCTGCCTTATGCTTCAGTTGTGATACCACAACCCTCAAAGGCCTGGCTTTACTTCATAATTACTCCAACTCACCACCCCACAACATATACTCCTGCCACCACTCGAAGTATAGTTCCTCTGTCCAGCCTAGACACCTATAGACATCTACCTTTCATCAGACCACAAAGGCGTTAATCAATATGTGTCCAAAGGGAAGGAGAGGAGATAAGTGATGGTAGGGTAAACAAATGTATTTTGATGAGGATTATGAGACAGCATGGGAGATAAAGCAAGGCACAAGGATTCATCCTTATCTTTGCACTTCTAAGGCTAGGTCTACATTGGGGTGGGGGGTTCGACCTAAGATACGCAACTTAATCTATGCGAATAGGTCAATTTAGCTGGCAGTGAGGACAGCAGCGAGTCAACCGCTGCCACTCCCCTGTCAACTCCACTTCCACCTCTTGCCGCGGTGGACTTTCAGAGTCGATGGCAGAGCGATCGGGGGTCGATTTTATCGCGTCTACACTAGACATGATAAATCAATCCCCAATAGATCGATCACTACCCACCAATCTGGCAGGTAGTGTAGATGCACCCTAAGTAACATCTTTCAGTTGTGCTGTTCAAATAACTGAACACTATTGCTACACTGACATGAGCAAAAGGTACAACCTAGGATAGCAACTTTGAGCCTCAGGGCTGATTAAAGTCACTGTAGTACTGTCCATATTAATAGAAAGGCACAGATATTTTTAAAGATATCGTGACTTTTCCCTGTATTCACCCATAAAGCTTTGAATGGGAATGAGCACTAACTTGACATGCTCTTTGGTATGGCTTTTACAAATATTTTGACTCTCTTTTGTATGTATGAAAGAGCAGCTCCACACTGAGAAAGAACTGGGAAAGGATAGAAAGCAGTGGGAGATTTTTAGATATGATTAAATTAAAAGATGACCTAATAGTGTTAATACAAATTAATTAATAAAGAACGTGCTCAGTTATATGACAACTAAGGTGGCCTTTAGTGCTCAGTAATATATAAAAGTGCTTAAGACCAAAAAATGTACAAAAGAATAGCCATAGTGGGCCAGACCAATGGTCAAGCTAGCTCAGTTTCCTCTCTGCCAACAGTGGTCAGCACCACGTGCTTCAGAAAGAATGAACAGAACAGGGCAATTATCAAGTGATCCATCCCCTGTTGTCCAGGCCCAGGTTCTGGCAGTCAGAGGTCTAGGGACATCCAGAAAATGGGGTTGCATCCCTGACCATCTTGGTTAATAGCCACTGATGGACCTATCCTCCATGAACTCACCTAATTCTTTTTTGAACCCAGTTATAGTTTTGGCCTTCACAACATTCCCTGGCAATGAGTTCTATGGAATGACTGTACATTGTGTAAAGAAGTACTTGCTTGTTGCCTATTAACTTCATTGGGTGACCCCTGGTTCTTGTGTTATGTGAAGGGGCTAATAACACTTTTTCCACCACACCATTCATGATTGTTTAGATCTCTATCATATTCCCCTTAGTTATCTCTTTTCTAAATTGGACAGCCTCAGTTTTTTTAATCCCCTTTGTGGAAGCTGTTCCATAACCCTAATAATTTTTTTGACCCTTCTATACACCTTTTCCAATTCTAATACCCTTTTTTTTAGATGGGGCAAACAGAACTGCACACCGTATTCAATGTGTGGGCATACCAGGGATTTATATAGTGGCATTATGATTTTTTGTCCCATGTATCACTTTCCTTATGGTTCCCAACATTTTGTTAGCTCATTTGACTGCACTCAAATGATGAGAAGATGTTTTCAGAGAACTATCTACAATGACTCCAGGATCTCTTTCGAGAGTGGTAACAGCTAATTGAGACCAATTATTTTCTATGGACAGCTGGGATTTTTTCCAATGTGAATTACTTTGCACTTATCAACATTGACTTTCATCTGCCATTTTGTTTCCCAGTCACTTGGTTTTGTGAGATCCCTTTTTAACTCTTTGCAGTCAGCTTTGAACTTAAGTATCATAAATAATTTTGTATTTTCTGCAAACTTTGTCATCTCCCTGTTTACCCCCTTTTTTCCCAGATAATTTATGAATAGTTGAACAGCACTGGTCCCCTCTATTGATCGTTGGGAGACTCGTCTATTTACCTCTTTCCATGGTGAAAACTGATCATTTATTCCTGCCATTTGTTTCCTATCTTTTTACTAGCTTCTGATCCACAAGAGGACCTTTTTCCTTATTCCATGACAGCTTATTTTGCTTATGAGCCTTTAGTGTAGGACCTTGTCAAAGGCTTTCCGAAAATCCAAGTGCAGTATATCAACCACTTGCCACATGCTTGTTAAACCCTTCAAAGAATTCCTATAGCATCACAAGGCATGGTTTCTCTCTACAAAAGCTATGTTGACTCTTTCCTAGCGTCTTGTGTTCATCTATGTGCCCCATAATGCTGTTCTTTACTATAATTCTACAAATTTTCCTGGTACTGGAGTTAGGTTTACAAGCCTGTAATAGCCAGGATCACATCTGGTGACTATTTAAAAATCTATCATCCAATCATCTGGTAGAGCAGCTAATTTAAGGGGTAGGTTACATATCACTGTTCTGCAATTTCATACTTGAGTTTCTTCAGAAGTCTTGGGTGAATACTATCTGGTCCTAGTGATTACAGTTTAATTTATCAATTTGTTCCAAAACCTTCTCTACTGACACCACAATCTGAGACAGTTCCTCAGATTTATCATCTAAAAACAAATGTTAAGAATGAAGCTGACTTCATTCTGACCAAAAAATTGAAGATTACTGACTAAAGAGCTCATCCAATGTAATGTAAAAAATGATATGACTGCAAAATAATGTGGGGAAGTGTTTAAAAGTAGCAAACGTTCATTTGGCAGTGCCTTGTAAGAGACAGAGTTTGATTTTTTTTAAGACAAACGAGCGTCTAAACTTTGGCATATAAAACATATGAGCAAACTTTGAATGTGGTGATGTGTGATGACACAGAATACATCTGTAAACTAGCTATGAAAATAAAGGGAAACAAGAAGACTTTTTATCAATACATTAGAAGCAAGAGGAAGACCAAGGACAGGGTAGGCCCACTGCTCAGTGAGGAGGGAGGAACAGCAAACAGGAAACTTGAAATGGAAAGGATGCTAATGACATCTTTGTTTTGGTCTTCATCTGAGAGTCTGAAGGAATGCTCAACACAGTGAAATGCTTATGGGAAGGGGAGGTTAGAAAATAAAATAAAAAGAGCTAGTTAAAAATCACTAGAAAAGTTAGATGCCTGAAGTCCAACCAGGCCGGATGAAATGCATCCTAGATACAAGAGTTAATAGAGGAGGTATGACTCTAGCTATTATCTTGAAAGTCAGGGAAGATGGAGAGATCCAGAAGACTGGAAAAGAGCAAATATAGTGCCCATCTAAAGAAGGAAAAAAAACAACTAGGAAACTACAGACCAGTTAGCTTACTTCTGTGCCAGGAGAAGATAATGGAGCAAGTAATTAAGAATCATCTGCAACACTGGAAGGTGGTAAGGTGATAGGAATAGCCAGCATGGATTTAAAGAACAAATCATCAAACCAATCTGATAGCTTCTTGTATAGGATACGATCTGTGGATAAGGAGAAACGGTGGATGTGGTAACCTAGACTTAGGGAGCATTATACGGCTCACATGATATCCTTATAATAAACTAGGCAAATACCAATTTAGATGGGGCTACTAAAGTGGTGCATAACTAGCTGAAACATACTCAAGAGTAGTATAATGGCTCCCAATCCTGCGTAAAGGTATATACAAGTGGGTTCCGAAGGGGTCTGTTTTGGACAGCTCTGTTCAAAATCTTCATCAACGACTTAGATGTTGCATAGAAAGTACCTTAGTAAGTTGCAGATATACCAAACGGGAGGATTGCAACGGCTTGGAAGACAGGTAAAATCAAAATGATCGGACAAATGGAGAAGGTCTGAGGAAACCGGAATAAGTTCAATAAAGACAAATGCAAAGTGCTCCTCTAGAAGGAACAATCAGTTCACACATACAGAATGGAAGAGACTGTCTAGGAAGATTAGGCAGAAGAGATCTAGGTCATGAGTGGACCACAAGCTAATATGAGTCAATAGTGTGATACTGTTGCAAAAAAGCAATGTGATTCTGGGATGCAAACAGGTGTGTGTAAACAAGATACAGAGAGCATTTCCACTTCTTCTGCGCTGGTTAGGCTCAACGGAGTGTTGTCCAGTCTGCGCACTGCATTTCATGAAGATGTGGAGAAATTGGAAGGGTCCAGAGAAGAGCAACAAGAATGATTAAAGGTCTTGAGAACATGACCTATGAAGGAAGCTGAAAGAACTGGTTATTTAGTTTGAAAAAGAGAACTGAGAGGGACATGACAGCAGTTTTCAGGTACTAAAGGGTTCATCAGGAGGAGGAGAAAACTGTTCACCTTAGCCCTAATGATAGAACAAGAAGCAATGTAAACTGCAGCAAGGAGATTTAGGTTGGACATTAGGAAGAAGTTCCTAACTGTCAGGGTAGTTAAACACTGGAATAAATTGCCTAGGGAGGTTGTGGAATCTCCATCTCTGGAGATATTTAAGAGTAGGTTAGATAAATGTCTATCAGAGATGGTCTAGACAGTATTTGGTCCTGCCATGAGCGCAGGGGACTGGACTCGATGACCTCTCGAGGTCCCTTCCAGTCCTAGAGTCTATGAATCTATGAATCTATGATAATAGGTAAGAATTTGTAGTAAAAATAAGCCATGCACAATTCCCATCATAGATAAAAACTGGAGAACATAAAGTAGATGAATGCACAGAATAACAGGAATATGATATGAGCACAATGAGGCATATAGGACCTTACGTAAAAAGATCACAAACCTTTACCATAGATGGGAAGATCACTGAACAATCTTCAATGAACAGATGGAAGAAATCAAGGAAATTGGGACTGGATTATATCAGAGAAAATAAGTCATCTAAAAAAACTGTAAGTTCCACCAAACTAAAAACAATGCTTATAACTAATGCTTGAATGTGTGACAACAAAATTCAGACATAGTCCATGAACAAGAAATGACAGCACACACAGCTGCCCAGTGAAATATCCAGAAGAGAACAATAGAGATGACATTACAATAAGGTCTCAATGCACAGGCGCCGACTCAAAAAAAATACTGGGTGCTCAGCACCACCGTCAGCCCCACCAGTCAGCTTCTCCTTCTCCCCCCCAGCACCTCCTACCCACTGCAGATTAGCTGTTCAATAGGGTGCAGAAGACACTTGTGGGGAATGGGGGCAGGGTGCACTCGGGGGAGGAATAGAATGGGGGAGGAAGAGGAGGGGCAGAGTTTGGGGCCTGAAGGACGGGGTGGAGTGGGGGCAGGGCCTGGGGTGGAGCAGGGGTCAAGCATCCCTGGCAAATCACAAAGTTGGCGCCGGTGTCTCAGTGTATAAAGAAAATCTACTGAAAGCATTCAGAAGTCAAGAAATATCTAGAAAAACAAAAGAAGAAACAGTCTTGAATAAATACTTACAGACTAATGGAGAGTAAAATAGAACAGTGGCTCTCTGAGTATAACAGCTATATCCACATATTCATTCATAACATACTATGAACATTTCACTTTGATCCAGGCAGCAGTCTTTGAAATGGAGTGTTGTGAAGCATTATGTAATAGTGCAAGAGAAGTAGTGTCTTATTGCCACACTCATGTAAAGAATGCTGGCTTGGATTAAAATCCATTTTGGGGGGCCTTCTTCAATCTTTTCAACATTATAAATAAAAAAAACCTAACTTGGTTTCTTCTTGCTTCTTCCTTCCGGGGATACATTCAGCCAGAGAGAGAAGTCCTATGTAACACTGGGCTAACATCAGCACGCTCTTCCATACTTCTGTTAAACACAATCATCCTTACAAACATCCCTCTTATTAAACATATATTGTAATATTCACATGATAAGAGATGACTTGTTAAAGATGAGATTGGATAACATACACTTGCAGTGCTGGACTTCATCTTCCCTCTTATATGAAGAACATACACATTTTTATTAATTTGTCTCTCTATTAGACATATAGGTGAATCCCTACAAACTTGCAACTTCCTCATGAAGGGAATAAAGAACTGACCCAGTCGGGCTGTGTATTTTTGATATCAGTTGTAACACTGGGCCACCTTACCTAGACAACTCTATGGTTGGAGGACATACTTTATGCCAGTATGGAGCTTCATCTGTCATCTATGGCGCTACTTTAGGAAAAGACTGCAATGCTGTCTGAGCCTCTTTTTATAGTCCTGCAGGCTATGAGGCATGTGAATATCTGAAGTAGGATTTTTTTTGAAATTTTTGATAGCTGCTATGTGTGCTTCAATTTTTGTCTGTACTTTCCATTGCTGCTCAGTGGAGGCAAAAGGGTTAAGTCTGCTCTTGGAGGAAAACAGGAGACATTTGGTGTGTCACCTCATTGTCTGGGGTGCAATGAATGGGTTGTTAAGGAACTGATTGGAACTTGCTGAAACCAAACCACAGCACTGGAGAATTATAGAAAGACCATGGGAAATCCCCAATGACCAGAACATTTGCACCTAATAACAAAGACCAGTAAGGGGTGAGAGAGAGGTCAGTTAACTGAGCAGCTAGCTGGCCATAGCCCACTCATCCCAGTGACAACTTGTTTTAAAGATCTGAGCTGTCAATCAGAACTCTGAAGTAATGGTTGATACTGGGCATGTGTGAGTGAGGTAATCGCTTCACATTTATTTCTCTGTGCTACCGTAAGGTCTTCCAGTGCTGTGCTCCAACTGACTAATAATCCCTTCTCTCTTCTGAAAACATTGCCTGGTGTAACTGCAAATACTTGCTGAGGTGCACCGGTCCCTGAAGAGGGAAAAAGTCTCTGACTAGGAGTCTATCTCAGTTGAATGGCCTGGAAGAGCTCATCATGTGAAGCAGGAGTGCTGAAGTACAGGGGCTGTCTCAGAGGCAGTCAGGCTGTTTCTACCCTGAAGGAAGAGTCTGCCACACTTAAAGGAGTCCCTCCAAGAGACTCTTTAAAAGCTGGAGCATAGCACAGATCCGGTGGATCCGTGACAGAGCCCCACCTGGGTTCTGTTATGCCTTTAAAGGTGTTCCCCACCACCACCCCAAATCATAGTCAAATTCAAATTTCTTGAGACAAGAAAAACAAAAAAACCAGAACACATTTGAAATTTATTCAGCTATAGATCTGATGGGCAGAATACAGGTAAGGATATTATAAAAGTTAAAAACTAGTATAGCAGTCATTTTGTCTTATGTGTTAGAGTTCAGATTCTCAGTTCATCGATCTCTGTGAGCCTTTGCAATGTTATAGCTTTTCTCTTCCCACTGTAGCCTGTCAGTAAGTAACTGGTCTCTCTCAGGTGCAGTCACAACATTACAAATAAATCTGCTCTCCTCATGAGGCATGAGAAGCCAACAGTTTGTGGAGAAGCAGGGGAGTACCTTAATGTAAACACTTCTTCTAGTTAAATCTAGGGCATAAAGCAGAAGGAATATTGGAGGGATCATTGTCCAATGACATTTGGTCTTGTGTGCGTATCACATCAAAGGAAGCCTCCATTTTAAAATGCCAGGAGATATCAGTGAGGGAGCAGTAGCAGCAACAACTCTGACCAAAGGATATGGAGATTATCTATTGATATGCCCATCTACATATCAACTAATTTGACTGTCATCATTATACGTACTGTCTGAAGGATGGTGCCTTAAGCAAATATCTAGTCAGTCTCTCCCTTTGGCCTTCAAATGGCACTTTTTGACAGAGCAGAGCATGGAAACTGGGGCTAAATTATAAAATGTTCACCAAATATCTCCACAGGCATGTGACATATAGATGTCCTACTCTGACTTGTTCTAGTTTTGAAAAGAACAAAATAGCTCTCTAATGATTAGTTTTATTTTAATGATTTGAAAAATCTTGTCTTACTTTCACAAGCCCGATGAGGTTTCTTGCCATATACTCTACTATATTATTAGGTTTTTCTATTGGGGTTAAAGTCAACCTCTTGGTCAAAGGAGATAAAACTGAAATATATATTCTAATCATTACTGTATTCCATGCAAAAAGAAAGAAAGAAATGAAAATAACTAATACCATGGTAAGGATGAGAAATTAAATTCTAACAATGAAATTCAGAAGTGATATGTTAGCTTCCAAATGCATTTTGGATCATGTCATAGTCATTTGCACAGTACACAGTTTAATGTATGGTAGTGAGCCATGTTTTATCATTACTGACTTTCTCATCTGACCGTAATTATTTAAAAAAAGTTACTCTTTGTTTTGTTAATTTTTGTGCTGGTCATCTTCACCTAATTTGAAATAAAGTATTATGCGCTTGGAATATAATACAATAAATATGTACTTTTGTACTGCAGAATTCCTTTATTTTACTAGCAACTCTTCATTTATACAACCTTTAGGCTGTGTTGAACTTGTTCTTCAATAGATACTCTTGTTTCATTATGTTCCGTTGTTTCAAAAAAATAAAGAAACTGTGATATGAAAATTACTAATAGAAACAAATGACCTGTGTGATGAAAATAAGGACTATTTACCAGATGAAGACAGCTTTTAGCTTATGGGCACCTCTCAGCAAAAGTAGCTCAGTGTCCCCAATGATCAAAGTCACTAAATTTTTAGATCACTGAAAGACAGAATAATTCTACAGTGCATGCCACAAAAATGTTCAATGTGAATACTCAACCCTTCTTAACCAGATATTTGCCAAAAATGAAATATTGCTTAGATTTTATTGAGATTTGCAAAATACTAAGTTTCATGTTTGAGTCTACAGCTATTGTTAGCTGTGTTGGGAAACTCTGTTCAGAACATCTGGGGAAAGGATGTAGTTTGTGTGAATACATACACAGAATCTATTTGTTCAAACTTGAGGTCAATGGGACTACTCATACTCAAGTATTTGCAGGATCTGGTCTTAAGTGTTTAGAAGGTGTAATTTTCATGTTGTTGCAGTTCATTAGTAGAATAATTTTGGCTTAAATCATTTTAGATAGTGAAGCTGATGAGGGATAAAAATGTAGCTTGGTAAGTAATAATAATTAGCACTTCAATCACATTTTTGATCCATAAATCTTCACTTTTTAGAGTGCTTGATGGCAATTGATGGCTTTCCAGGTAGGGGAACTGCAGCAAACAGAGGTATAGTCTTGACTTGACTTTTTAACTCATGCCTCAGTGGTCTGACTCAGACGTGCAAGGACTGTCTATCTGCAGATGCACAATAGAAATATACCCTCTCATTCTTTGCCCACTTGTGCAAGGCCAGCCACCAACCAGCCCTAAATTTTCATTTTATGTAAAAGCTTGCTTTATCTTGCTATCTGTGGCTTAATCCAAGCTAGTCATCCAAGGGATGTTCCAGACTCATATAACAAGCTGAACAGGCATCTAATTTCAAAGTAACACTAGTTAAGAATATGTAACAAAATTACATTACAGAAAATTAAAGTACGTTACAATAAATTACAGTACTATACCTACCCAACGTGTAATCAGCATATTAATGTTTAGCTATCTGCACTAATTTGCAATTTAGGAACAGCACAAAGGGCTCTTCTCTCCCTTAAACTGAAAGAGAAACAATGTATTCTATTATCTAAGGTAATGATTTCATAATATCTCCAGCAAAAAATGCATAGTACTTCATGTTCTGGGAAGAGTCATCTGGCTTCTCACTTCAGACCCCTAGAAAATCACCAACAGTTTGTTAGAATTTTATCTGAAGGCATTTGTCTTTTCTGTGATTGATGTCTCTGAAAATAAACCCAATGCCTCAAGCTGCTTCATACCTGACTTGATTAAATATAGAGAAGAAGAAGGTTAGGCTGCTCAAAGAGGAGAATTGACATAAATAGTATCCTGGTTCTAGAATTTGGACTTCAGGAATGGGTTCATTCCATATAAGGAGTGAAATGAATGGATATCCAATTGCAGGAGATTCTTTCTTAGACTTTATTAATAATGTGTTCATACTTGCTTTTCAACTTAAATAAAACAGAGAAGGCTGAAAGCCACAGCAAATCTCATAACACAGGTAACTCCACTTTCAGAGTTTCAGCTAAACACAGTTCTTGGTTTCCAAGTCAATTGGCTTTCCTCCCTGCTCCGTGAGCCCTGTAAGCTAGAATTAGGAATGGTGGAAGATGCAAGTCACTTCAACCGGAGTGTCACACCAAAACCAGTTGCAGACTAAGCATTAACTCTGAATTTCCTGACTTATGTCAGTTTGTTAACCTTTTTGTAAAGTAGTTTCTATACTGATATAATACTAAATGGTGGGTACAGAATTTAAATCCATTCTGTTTTGCTTTCTAGTTTGTTTTTGCTCTTCAGAGCTGATGTGGTGAAATATTTTCCACTCTAATGTGCAGAAGTTTAGGCGGGCAAAGATCAGTTGGACAGAACAGTCAAATATAGCCTAAGATAGAAATACACAAATGTGAAGACAAAGCCATTTATCCTCAGAGTGTTAATGTACCACAATCCTGTCCAATGAGCCAAGTGAGACAAAACTGTTCTGTGCTCAGAACTTAGACTAAGGACTTGGATACAAAGTCATTAATAATTTATGGACCATTTTGTACATCACAAATTGAGCCAGAAGCCTGCTTTCTTGATCTTGTACAGTTTGTAACTAACATGTGACAATGATTTCCACTTGGATTAACCTGTATTGATTGCAAATCTTAAAGCTCAACTCTACCCAGTAGCAGCAGCAACAAAAATCTATTCTGTCAAGGTAATGCTCCATTTTTTTATAAAATACAAATGAGTATAAGCTCTGGATAATGAACATAGCTTTTTAAAGCACATGCCTTCATAATGTTCAGTTTAAAAACCAGATACTCTTTCCCTACAACCCAAGTAGCTGCTAGAAAGAATACAAGGCCATGTTAAGAAGGAATATTTTTTTTGCATGATTAAAATGAGTGTCTAGTATCATGAAATGTTCCTGCAAATATGGTCACTTTTAGAGTATCATTATACTAGTGTGTTTCACTTGTGGTTTCCATAGTTAGCATTTTTTGGCACAAGTAATGGTTTGGGAATTAGGTTAGTATTGAATATGAAAAATGAGTGCTTTCCAGTAACTTAGAGGCAGCCAAATATCACAGCATTAAGCCTTATTCAGACAGCATGCACTTACAGCAAAATCCTGCCAAAACTAGTCATGCATCATTTCCAGCACTTAAAAATGTCTATAAATGGTAAATAATACTGGAAATATTGCAACATTTTCAAGTGTGTTTGCAAGGAGAGAAATATTTCTAGTCTGAATTTCCCCTGTGAGGCTGTACAGACTCCTGAATTGTGAAATTTGTTGCTCTTCCAATAATTCTATGGTCTCCCCAAGGTTCTCCAGCACTGATAAGTGCTGTCACAGTTTAAGAGTAGGTTGTAGTGAGAAGTGAGGGCAAAAACTTTCAGATTAGGACTTTCCAGGCTTATCATCAGAATCATGAACTGAGTCCTTGACCCAGCTGTTGCTCTCCTTATTTGCTGCTACATTTAGCTTGTACTCAGATGTCCTTGACCCCTTGTTCTTCCCCAGTACAAGATGCTATAAGGCATGTGTGTCTACCAGGAAAAAACACGACTATCAAAAATGCCTGAGTGGAGGCTCTAGGGGACGGGCAGGAGCAAGGAACAATAAGATGAGTTTACAAATAATTGCTTTAAAAGTAGAAGAGAAGATCCAAAAGTTAGGTTGGAGGATGTGGGAGAGAAGGACTTAGTCTTCTCTATGTCCCATCAGCTCACAGCCCATCAGTAAGCTGAGTAGGGGTAGGAGGAAAAGGGAAGAATTCAGCAAGTAAGAAAACAGAAATAAATAGACAGGGTCAGATCTTCAGCTGGTGTAAAGTGTCTTAACTCTATTGATTTGAATGGGTTGATGACAATGTGTACCAGCTGAGGATCTGTCCTATAGGAATAAATTCAAATAAAAAGTAAACATTTGGGGGTTTAGACTAACATTCTGAAATTCACTATTTGCAATCTTTTAAACTGTAGAGCTTTAACAAGACAAAGAAAAATACTAATCTCTTCAGGCGTGTTAAAAGGCTTTCAAAGGGAAAATGGGGGCAAAATATAGGCACAGTCCTGTATATATAGCCACGTGAACTGCCACATAATTATCCTTCTCTGTGCATTTTCTGCATAACTGATGTAAACATTAAACTTTCACTAATATTTCATTTGGAAAGGACAGAACAAAAAGGAAGATGAGAGTGGTGTGCCTGAACATGAGCACATGCATTCTGGAATTATATTTCAAATACTATCCTTAAAATCATAAGTTAATTGAATGCACAGTGAGCATACTACTTCAGGTCGTCTTTAGATTAATATATGCCTCAATTTCCTTACTCCCTCTGTCAGCAAGATTTGCAGTAGTCACCTGTTCTAAAAATCTGTCTGACAGCTTCAAACCTCAGGAAATGTAGATTTTATAGTTGTAGGATATCAAGTTAAGCGGAAAATGGTATTGTAGTGATTATTCCTCCTTCACCAAAGACTTGCTTTGTCAATACAAAATCTCCTTCTCTTGGCAGATAATGTTATCAGAACAGTCCCACTCTCTTTACCTCTGCCTCTCATGGGGATTCAGGGCTTGGTATGAGGCATACCACAAAAGCCAATAGAGCAGTCATGCTTCTTCAGGATTTTCCAGAATGCTGCAGACTGGATTTTTTCCCCCAGTTTTCAAACTGTCAGATTTGTTTTTAAACAAGCTTTTAGAAACTGCTGATATTTCAGAGACCTTCTTTTCTGCTGTCTATTGCTTCACTTTTTCTCAGTCCTCTTAAATAGATAAAGATTCCTCCTATCTTTCTCTTAATGAGGACAAACTCCCTTGAATGTTACAATTCTTAGCTAATCATTACCAGTATTTCTCAGTACCAAGATTTCAGTTCAAAGAGGGAGGGTAGTCACAAGATTCTGAGCACATGTGTGGCTGGGAGGCCTCTGTAAAGCCCCTGAAACTTTCTCCTCTTAAACTTTTTAGTTCCAGCATTATCAAGTGTAATAATTAATACACTATATTTATACATGCACACCTATTACAGTATTTCCAACACATAGTTACTACAAATGGCTGGTTTACACTGTGTGCTAATAAGCACCAGTTGGGGTGGAAATTCTAGTCTGCACCAGCATGTCTTTCACTAAACAGGCCTGTGTGGACCTAGCAGGCCCTCCTGGTGGGCACTTAAAGTTCCCTAGTCCATTTGAAATTGAACTGATGGATATATTTTCTATTAGTTTAGTGCTTTGGAAGATAAAGAGGAAGAAGAGTTAAAAGGATGGCCAGCTGAGGAAGAAAAGAAAAGAAAATTATGGTGATTGCACATGCAAACAGTGATTTGCAGGTTACACCAGACAAGAAAGTTGTGAACAGTAAGTAGAAGACTTTAAATATTTTTTAGCAGCATAGCAATACAAGGAAAATCAGTTTGATGAAAGTGGTGATGACTATCTTAGGGGAAAAAGCAGGAGGAAGACTCCAAGAAGGAAATGGGCATGCAAACCATATAGAACCTTAGGGACCCATGGAAAGTGGAAAAATCCAAATATTAGGGATAATGTGAGTTGGAAAGCAGACTGGCATAATTAACTGGAAATTCAGATTGGATATGCGTAAAGAAATACTGGAAGCCTCTCCACCCAAAGAGATGAATGAACTGTTGCTATTTGCCAACATGGTCCTCATAAGCCACATAAAAAGTCTGTTATTTATATTTTATGGAAGAAAAAAAAAAGATACGAAAAATATTTTTTGGAGGAAATAAGGGGGAAAGTGGGAAAGGGAAAATAGAATAGGGACAGGATAATTTTGTGAGGGAAGACAGAGCAATAATGGAAAAGATGAGAGGTGTTTTGGGAAAGAAAAGGGGTGGAGTGATAGATATTTTTTAACAATGCCTTGAATTATAAAATGGGGAGAAAGAAAGAGAGTGGGGGGAATAAAATAGTACTATATATAGAAGGGGTGATAACTATAGCACACTACTACCTGGAAGCAAACTTATTGCTACAAATTCCATCCTGTGGTGGTGATTTTCCTATAGCTTACGTAATAGTGAATGGATGATGAATGGGTGAATGGATGATCTGGGGTATTGCCCTATAGCCAAACTGCCAAGTCTTTTCCCATCCAAGAATCAACAAAGAGGCCAATGGAGAAAAAAGTTTCCACTCAATCCTTTTCTGTGTACCAGCTTTATCCTTGGGCTCAGCAGTCTTCTCAGGTCCCTCTATGAGATCTTGACAGTTTTGAGTTACTGCACCACCTGTCTGGGTGACACTCTAAGGATGTAGTGTTGCCCTGATTCTCTGCCCATCCTAAATAACAGCCTGAAGTTCCTTAATTGAAGCAGCCATCCATTTCATTCTTCAATCTTACTTCACTTGTCCCCTACTTTCTACACTGGGCCTGTTACCCTGAAAACAGATTTTGTGGCACTGCTATAATGACTTGCCTATTGTCCTCTTACTCTGTTCTTTCCGAGGTAAAAGTTCCTGGGGTTGTTAAGAAAACACTAAAGGACACAGATATAACCTTTCAATAAAGTAATTGACATAGGCAGTATTCTCTCCAGAACAAAGTGTCTTTTTATTTAAGTGACTAATAATCCCTACTACAATATGATTTAGAAATCTTAAACAAAGCACAAAATCCCTGAGACACAAATCTCTAACTGCACTTTAAAGAGCCTTCATACTACAATAGTATATAGTTCAAATGATTCTAAGGGAACCAATTTGTTGCAAGTGGCCAGTTTGATGACAGCAGATCTTAAATTTGCTTTTAGAGTTTACATAAGTAAAGTACAATTAACACACACATTCCAAGAATACACATATTAAATACTATGTTAAACAATACTACACTAAAAATTATATCAAAAACGTCAAGCTTACTGTATAAATCACTTGTAGGCAACTTGCGGCTCATCGGGGTAATCTGATTGCGGGCTGTGAGACATTTTGCTGACGACCGTTCACAGGCACTGCCCCCCCGCAGCTTCCAGTGGCCACGGTACTCTGTTCCCAGCCAGTGGGAGCTGGGGAGGCAGTGACCAGCACGTCCCTGTGACCTCTTTGCCTGCAGGCACCACATCTCACAGCTCCCATTGGCCAGGAACAGAGAACTGCGACCACTGGGAGCTGCGGTGCCTGTGGAGATCTCATGGCCTGCTTGAGCTGCAGGTTGCTTACTACTGCTATAAAGCCATTGATGTTTCCTTTAAAAAAAAAATCACTGCTACTGCTGATCAGTTCCTGGTCAGTCAGCTCTGCTCTGCTCCAGTTTTCTTTTCTCTCTCTGCAGCAGATTTACTGATTTCTTTACAGCAGCTCTCTCTTTGCTGGCTTCCAGTTCCCATCATCTTCTGATCAAATCTCCCTCTCTTTCTCCAATCCAGATCCTCTTCTAGCTGCACCGACTGACTCCTCTGTTTTAAGTGTCTGGCTTTTTATACTGTGCAATTGGCTGTCAGGTCTCCATCTGGGCATTGTAGTGAAGTGAAGACTCACCAGTGTGGCGCCTTCTGCTGGTTGCCTTGGGAATTAGCTCTCCAGCACTCAGAGCACCTCCTGGTGGCCGGTGACTCACCTGCCGCTGGCTCCCATGTCCCTCCAAGACCCGGGTGCCCTTTACCTCAGGGTTCTGCCCCAGCAGTACCCCCACACTCTGGATCTCCCCTCCCAGGGGAACCAACACTGCTCTGTCCCCACCTTGCTTCAGTGGCTACTGCCAGTTGTCATCTAGCCCCTTCTGACTGGGGCAAACTGCAGTCCATAATGGCCACTCATCATTGGCAACGGGGTTATGACCAGTTACCTCTGCCTAACCCCGGCCTGCCCCTCTGCAGCCCCAGTACCTTTGTAGGCCTTTCACAAGGCCTGCAGCCTGGGGACTTACCAGGCTGGAGCTCCCGAGCTAACCTTGCCTTTCCCCAGCACTACTCTATCTCAGGTACCCTTCTCTACGAGGCAGCCAGGTCCTTCTCTCTCTATGGATGGAGAGAGAGAGTGCAACTCCTCCTCCCTGAGCCCTTATAACAGGGCCAGGTGTGGCCTGATTGGGGCATGGCCCCAGCTGTGGCTGCCTCCCTAATCAATTTAATCTTTTCTCGCAGGAGAGGGGTAACTGCCCCACTACAGACATGTTTTGCACATGCTCAGTACCAGTTGTGATCTCAGAGCTATGATTGACATCTCTGACCTTTAAAATAAGTTGTGACTAGTCTGAGTGGGCTCTGACCAGTTAGCTGCTCAGCTAACTGACCTTTCTGTCACTACTTACTACATATGCTCAGTAGCCACCAATCTTGCACATGCTCACTGTTATTTACATCAGAGCTGTGATTTTGCTGATCCTTTTTGCCAGGGCACCATTTTAGAAATCCTAGGATTTCACTGAACATGCTCAGGGTCCACAGTGTCCATCGCAGGGTGGAATGATTTTTCAGAATAGAGATCAGAAATACAAAGTGGAGACCTGAGAATTTCCTGTAGTAGTAGCCATTTTAACCCTTCATCCTGACCCCTTCAGTCAATGATCCAACAAACCCAGCCCAAATTTGTTTCCTCGAATTCCACAGGGAGTCATGCTGGCTACTCAGTTGCCTCCCCAGCAAGCCATTTGTAGGCCTGGCTTAACATGAGTAACTGGACATGGGTGAGGCCTTATTTTTGGGGAGACAGGATTAGGGAGGTAAATGAATCAGCAGCCTGGAAACAGAATCTCTGGGCTAGCGAAGATAAGGGGGAACACCTAGGGAACCATTTATAATGGACAAGATAAGAATGGATAAGATAGTTGGTGTCTGTTACAGCTATCCCCCTATTCCATTTTGTTTTCTTACAGCTGTCCCCATACTCCATTTTGTTTTTGTTCTCCTGTGGCCTCCCCTCCCTGGCTGTTAAGTTGTTTACCAGGGCCACTGCCCTTCTCAAAGGGAGGGCCCCTTTAAAAGTTGTTACCAAGAGCCATTGCCCTTCTCAAAGGGATGGCCACTGTGCTAATTTGGACCACTGCCCTGTTCAAAGGTTAGTCCTGTATCACCTTGTTAAACTGGGCTTGGGTAGGGTAGGCAATGTCCAGAGCTGCAAGACCTATTGTGTTTTTAAGATCTTGGGCATGAGTCATAGCCTCATGTGCTTGAGGTCACCTATTACACAGGACTCTGCCCAGGCATGTCTCAGTTTTCCTGCCTGCTCTCCTCCCCTGTACAAGAGGACCAATCAGTACTGGCGGGAAACGCCTGTTGCCTTAACAAGACATTTTTAACTAACAGCAGAAAGGTTCTGCATTGCTGCCTTGTCTGATCAGCCAGGGTTCTGGGGGTCCTTTCTCCGCTCTCTTTTATTTTTGAGCGTACCTCTGTTTTGAACCCCCTCCCCCACGAAGAACAAATGCGCCTAAGAGATTCCTGATTATTGAGGACCGTACCTGCCTCTGATGTTCTTGCTGCTTACCTCTGCGCTCCTTTGGGCTGGTAAGAACCTCTTGGAACTCTCTATACTTTTATTTTATATTTAGCTTCTGGCTTGTTCCCAGCACACGACTCAAGCTAAACCTGGTCTGTGTCTAAAACTCTCCTAAACTCCCTGGCACTTGCGCTAAAAATAAGTATTGTGCCGCTGCTAACTCTGCTCCGTGGGCTTGCCTCGGGCCTCTGCTGCAGCGTGTCCACTGCTGCAGCCACCATCCTGAGCTCATACCACTCTGCCCCTGTACTCCCATAGCATGAGGTGCACCATAGGTTTTGTTTTAGTTTAATAAGTATAGTTTGTTAAGATTATAGAGTTGTAAGTTTCAACCTGCCTTGTTCTTGTTGCTCCCTATAGGTTGTAAAGCTTGTAAGTTTCACCTCCTTGTTATAGTTTGCTTTTCTGTTGCTCCGTATAGTTGTCTGTTATATTTTGCTTAGAATTGGAATTGTTGTTTTGCAGTTGTTGGTTAAGATAGATAAGGTTTTTGCTGCTTCTCCTCTGTATAACTTTGTCTGTTTTTCCCCGCTCCAATCCCCCCGTGTGTTCTTCCATGTCTCTCTGTTACAACCCTGCTGCCACCGAACTCCCAACCCTTGCTGTGCTCCCCTGTATAAACTTTGTCTTTTTTCCCCTTCATACTCCACCGATTGCTTAAAACCTCTCAGCCCGTTGTCCTTACCTGCAGGCTCAAAGTGTCTCGCTGCTTCCAGCCGCATCTCCTCTCATCAGTTGCCACTAATCATTCACATCCCCCCACTCCTGTTCTGTAACTCAGTTTTTAGGTACACTCTTGCTATCACAGCCTCACAAATTAAGTCAGTAATTTTCTACATTGCATAATTTCACTTATCACCCATATTGCTGATATACTTTGTATTTACATTAGTACCATTGTGTTACATTGTATATAAGGCCACCAACCACTTAAAACATTCTATCTAAGATTGTTAACCATTTTATATAGAAGCTACCATTTTATTTTGCATTTCTTTTTGGTACGTTTTGCATTTCACACTGTACCTAGAATTGTTCCTCTATAAAGTTAAGTTGCTTATTGACTGTACTGTATCCCATTGTGCTGAACCTCCCTTACTGTACCCCACTGTTAGAACTCCCTACACTGTTCAATAAGAAGAACCCCCCCCATCATTGTCTGTTGTAAACACCCTATACACCCCATCCCTTCGTATTTTATTGTTAAATTCCCACCACTTCCTTTTTCCTTTAATAAAGAAATTAATTGGCACCCCACCTGTGTGGTAATTGCTCCCCAAGATCCCATATACCTGCTGGCAGGGACAGTTGGAAATGTAAAGATGAGGTAAAGAATAAGTTGTGCATAGACAGAGCACACTGTACAGGAATTGGTTTCTACAAAGTAACCAAGCCAATTCCAAAAAAGTGTAATGCAGTGTATAGTATTGCAATATATGTATAAATGCATCATAAAAAAAAATTGTTAACTTTGAATGTGTAGTATATCCTATACTCACACCCTATGCTTGAGTCTAATCAGTTCAGCATAGCCCTACTGTATGTCAGACAAAGGAACCTAACAAGTCTGGTGACAACCTGAGTTCTTGGATAACCACCAACATAGTGGTACCATGGCTCAGATCTGCTCATCTGGAGCAGCTAACATACATATCCCCTTACTGTAAGAATTGCAACCAGCATTAAGGGAAATGGCATTGAAAGGATTTAAGAATTTAAATATGAAGTTAGTACCATGCTCAGGGCCGGCTCCAGGCCCCAGCGCTCCAAGCGCGTGCTTGGAGCAGCATGCCACAGGGGGCGCTCTGCCGGTTGCCAGGAGGGCGGCAGGCAGCTCCAGTGGATCTCCCGCAGGCAGGGCCAGCGCTACCATTTAGGCGACCTAGGCAATGGCCTAGGGCGCCAGAATTTTGGGGGGGTGGTATTTTACCGGGAGGGCGGCACGCGGGTCCGGTGGACCTACCGCAGTCATGCCGGCGGATGGTCTGCTGCTGGAAAGGCTCCGGTGGAGCTGCTGCAGTCATTTCGGCGGGCGGTCCGCTGGTCTAAAGGCTCCGGTGGAGCTGCTGCAGTCATTTCGGCAGACGGTGTGCTGGTCTAAAGGCTGCGGCGGACCTACCGCAGTCATGCCTGCGGCAGGTCCACCGGAGCCGTTAGATCAGCGGACTGCCCACCAAAATGACTGCGGCAGCTCCACCGGAGCCTTTCCAGCAGCGGACCGTCCGCTGGCATGACTGCGGTAGGTCCATCGGACCCGCGCCGGGGTGGCGAAATGGCTGTCCACCTAGGGCGTCAGAAACCCTGGCGCTGCTCCTGCCCACAGGCTTCCCTGCGGAGGATCCGCCGGTCCCACGGCTCCGGTGGAGCATCCTCAGGCACGCCTGCGGGAGGTCCACAGGAGCCACGGGACCAGTGGACCCTCCGCAGGGACGCCTGCGGGAGATCCACCAGAGCCACGGGACCGGCGAGCAGCAGAGCGCCCCCCGTGGCGTGCTGCTGTGCTTGGGGTGGCGAAATGGCTAGAGCCAGCCCTAACCATGCTGAAGAAGTGGGTTAAATCTAAAGGTGGACCTCATGGACTCCTCAGAGAACTACTAGCGGGAGACTGGAACCAGATAAAAATGAACTCCAGAGGTGGTATTAAATAAATCAATTTTAAAAAATGCTTGGCAAAGCAAGGCAAAAATCTATTAAATGCCACTAAAAATAGGACCCATTTGGCAGCTATAAAAGAAAAAAATGTATCTAGGTTTTTGGTTTTTTTTTCTTTATCTTAAGGCAAAAAAAAGCCCAAATCAAAGCAGCAGTTTTACAAAGATTATTTCTAGTGGTTAAAACCTTCAAATAAAATGTGCCAAAATTTTGTTTACAAATAAACACTAAAAGTATAAAAATCAAGTTTAAAAACAAACAAACAAAAAAAACTCTAAATAAAAAAGGTAAAGAAAAAACAGTTTGTTACTATTTGCAGAAATCCATAGTAAAAAGCATCCATTCTTCAAATACTGTATTTAGTAAATACCTCTTTGCAGGCAAAGTATACTAAGTTTATTTAAAGGGGAAAAAAAAAAGCTTAAACTTGCCAAAAGTTGACTAAAAATGTTATTCTAAACAATAAAATAGAAAAGTTACAGTCCCCAAATTTAATAGCTTGTAATGTCTTTAAAATGTCTTATTAAACAATTATAAACGAAAATAAGTTTTTTTCTTTTTTTTTCTTAAAAAAGATGTGCAGTTAGAAGATTTTGCACAAATTAACACTGTAGAGCTCAGAGAGAATTAAACAGTCATGGGTAGCAAAATTAATAAAGTTTTTTTTTTAAATGTCAGTGTTGAGATAAAAATTAAAAAAAGTTTGGTTTAATAACAAAACCCAATTATAGCAGTATAACTTGATGCAGTCATGCCTGCTAAGGAAAGCTCAGGTGGTGACAACTACCCACCACAATGTTTCCTCCTCCAGCCCCCACAAAAAAGACTTTAGAGCCATTCTAAAAAAACAACATTGGCCCTCCCCAATAAATGTGTCTGTAAATTATGGATTGTGCAGGCTGCAGCAAGTTAAACAAACAAACAAATAAAACTCTAATTTAAATTGTTTATAAACAATTTAATTAAAATCCCCAGAAGAAATAAGGATTTCTATATGACTTAATAGCTTCCAAATGTACTAGTACAAACGTAACTTAGGTGCAAATAAATAAATAAATTCTAGTGCTAAGTTAAAAATAAATAAATAAAACAGCTAAAAGTATCCGTCAAAGTTAAGCATAACTGTAAACTTACAAAAGTCTCAAGTAGTGAACCCTCCCACCCCAAGTAGAAATGGTAATACAATAAAAATCTTTGCTATAATACAGCAATTATTAAAGTCCAGGCCAAAAAAAAAAAAAGTAAAAAAACTTATTCAACGCATAAATATAAAAATAAAAATTGCAGTTTAAAAATGTAAGCAACTTTGATTGTCATCTGCTCAGAATTTGCAATTTACAAAAAATCAGGAGTGTAAAACCATTTCAAAATGCAAAGGCTAAAATAAACCAAGCAAATTTAAAATATGTATTTAGTCTCTCATAATAAACTGCTTACACCGTAGAAGGGAACTGCTGTCCCTCTAGTTCCCCCCCACCAGCTTCCCTTCAGCAGCCAGACCCCTAGCATTAGACAGCCTCCACATACTGCTGCTTCTCCTTATACCAGGGGTAGGCAACCTATGCCATGCGTGCCGAACGCGGCACACGAGCTGATATTCAATGGCACTCACACTGCCTGGGTCCTGGGGACTGGTCTGGGGGGCTCTGCATTTTAATTTAATTTTAAAGGAAGCTTCTTAAACATTTTAAAAACCTTATTACTTTACACACAACAATAGTTTAATTATATATTATAGACTTATAGCAAGAGACCTTCTAAAAATGTTTAAATGTATTACTGGCACGCAAAACCTTAAATTAGAGTGAATAAATGAAGATTTGGGACACACATTTCTGAAAGCTTGCCGATCCCTGCCTTTTATAGTAGTTCTCCTTCATACTGAGGACAGGCTGAACATATATTTTCCCCAGAAAGCCCTGATTCTCAGTCTCTGCCTTGGGAGGAAAATCAGGCACAAGGAAGACAGAGCCCAAACTCTCTTAAAAGGGTCAGCTCACCCTGTCACAAAGAGAATTGAGGCTAAGAATTGGGGTTCAGGGTTAGGACTTGTTTTAGGGTTGCTCCAGAGCTCAGAAATTTCATTCCTGATGAACAAACAGTTTAGTCCAGGGGTGGGCTAACTAAGGGCCAGCGGGCCAGATCTGGCCCCTCAGGGCTTTGGTTCCAGCCCACGAGATTGCCCCCCGTGGCGCCGTGGGCCCCACACCGCTCTCAGAAGCAGCTGGCACCACGTCCCTGCGGCCCCTGGGTGGGAGGGCAGAGGGCTCCGTGCATTGCTCTTGCCTCCAGGCACCGCCCTGCACAGCTCCCATTGGCTGGGAAAGGGGAACTGCTGCCAATGGGAGCTTCGGGGGAGATACCTGGAGGCACGGCAAGGGCAGCGCATGCGGAGCCCTCTGCCCACCCTCCCCCAGGGACTGCAGCACTTCCTGGAGCAGTGTGGGGCTGGGGACAGGGCATTCATGTAGGGAGCCTGCCCTGGCCCCAATGCTTGCAGCTGCCACACCGGAGTCACTTTAGGTAAGTGGCGCTGGGCCGGAGCCCGAACCCCTCCTTTACCCTGCCCCCCAAATCTCTGCGCTAAGCCCCCTGCCGGCACCTCGCACCCTGCTTGCACTCCAACTCCCTGCCCTGAGCCCCCTGACACACCCCACACCCTTCCTGAACCCCTGCCCTGAGCCCCTCCTGCACTCCACACCCCTCCTGCACCCACCCCCTGCCCTGAGCCCCCTCATAAACTCCGCAGCCCTCTTCTGTCCCAATCCCTTGCCCTGAGCCTCTTCCTGCACAACGCACCCTCTCTCACACCCCACACACCTTCCTGCACCCCAACCCCTGCCCTGGCCCTGCATACAATTTCCCCACCCAGATGTGGCCCTCGGCCCAAAAAGTTTGCCCACCCCTGGTTTAGTCAAAGCTCATCTTTTCCCAAAGGGCTGTGTTTCCTGATTGTGCAACACTGAGCACCTGCAAGACTAAAAAGAATAGTCTTCAAAAGCATTATCACTAGCCCATGAGCACAGATAATCATTTTAGTTTAGTTGGCTGCATTATTTTGCAATTTCATAATCTAGAAATTCTAATTCACAACTGTCACAAGGTATCTTCTAAACTCAGTGGACTGACTGCATTAATCCTAGCGATATCTACTGTATAGATTTTTTTTCTGCCTTTTCCACCATCACCAATGGGAATTTCAAGTGATAAGAGACTCAACACTTGACAGCAGAACCAATTTAGTATATTGCTCTGGACTTCAGGTGTCACAGCTTGAATTGGGGTGATTTTAAAAAGCTGGTCTGGTCACAGCACTGGTCTCCTGAGCCTTTTCAGTTTACCAATAATATAATTCTAGAATCAAACAATACATATTACTCTTCTGGTAAAAGTAGGGCTTTGGGGGGAGGGGGAGAAGGGCTGCAATGAAGGAGAGAACATATCCGCTCGTTTTGTCTGACAATCATCCTCAGTAGTTGTTGGTTAGCTCTTCAGCTTCAATTTTAAGAAAAATGTACACTCCCCCATTCCAGCTGTTGCAAATTTCACAACAGATTGTTACATTTTGTATAAAAGAGTATAAGAGTGCCAGGAAAATTTTTAAAACAAAGTTTGTACCAGATGACAAAGGTCTGGTCTGCATTTATGAATTAATAATTGTTGCCTGTCTCCTTTTTTTCCTGAATTAATTCACTTACCATATGTAGTGTTTTTAATTTCAACAACATTTGCGTTTCTACCAGTTATAAAAAGAATGAGCTCTTTGATGGTAACTAATGGAAACATTAAAGTGGAGGCTGAATAGTATGGATAAAGACACTTGTGTTATCTGATGTTGTGTGTAATTACAGCACTACTCTACAAATTGGGACTAGACAAACAGCAGCACCACCTACTGCTTGGACCATATTTTCTGAAATTACTAAGAGCTGTGATCACACACTTGAAACAGTTTACAGAGGAAATTATTTTCAGACAAAGAGTAACTTTCTGTACTAGGTACAATAATGCTAATAAAAAATGGTCAGTTTAAAAAAAAACAACACAGCTGAGATCATTGTCCCATGTTACAGCCTATTTTCTCATGACCTTTTCTTTTTCCAATAAGAAAAACATATTTTTAAAAGCTTGAGGGAAGTGGGAAGGCAAACATTTTCACCATTAAATAGCTCTAAGTATCATTTGGTTTCACACTGTCTCACCTGGACATCATCATCACATACGCTTTAAGTGTCACCTGTGATGTAGCCAATGGGCTAGATGGACCACTAGATCTGATCCAGTATGGCTGTTCTTACAAATGTTTTGTACACTTAGCACATATAAATATTGTTTTGGCCATTTAAAGGCTTCCAAGGGAAGTTACTACCTATAGCTTCAGTGGTTGGTAGCATTATTTATTATTGAATTAATATGAGAAAACAAAACAACTCATTACTCAGCAGTTGGACTAGTCCAGTGGAGTTACCGATATAAAATGCTGTCTCTGCAGGCCTGAAGAACAGACACAGACTCTACCCAGGTCATGAATAAACTCCACCAACCAGACACTTTCTTAAAAAAAAAAAAAAAAAAGGGTGCCTCCAATCCGCACTTGATGCAAAAGGCTCTTCACTCCATCTTACCACTCCTGTGCACCATTTATTCTCAGCTACGTACAGGTATTTGAGTTTAAGATGCAGACACACTGTGCCCAGTTACCATTAAGGACTCCTGCAGAGTTGAGACAATTTCTTGAATCCTGACTACAGCCTTTAATATTATACACATCAAATCAATATATATTAGGACACCCTTTGAACTAACTGCTAGGCACATTTGCTAGATGTGACAAAAATGGCAAAACCAAAAATAATCACTGGCTCATGGGCCAATTGGCAGTGAAGGAAAAAAAAATTCCCAGACCCAAGTGGTCAAACACAGCTCAAAGTATACCCTGAAGCATGTGAGAGCCCTGATCCCACATTAGGCAGTAAACTTGGGGGGAAAAAATCTGAGGATAGTAGTGGTACAGTTATAGGGAAGTTAGCTGACAGGATTTTACCTTTTGGTTGTATGTGGCTATAAATGTTGGCACTAGCAGTGCACTCACTGTGCTTGGATGATTTTCTTAGCTAAAATTTTCTAGCTTAGAGACTACATACATAACTGCCTTATGGAATAACTTAATATAATATCTGAAAAATCACTTAAATGACCCTCTGGTAACCTATACCAAAATGTTAATTTTCAAATTGTCTCCCCCACCACCACCTCTCCATTATCAGTTTAATAAACTTTCCAGAGTGTATTTCAGAAGAGCTCCTGAACTAGGAAAATATAATAAGAAATGATAACCTTTTGGACATTTCTAATGGAAAAGTCAAAATTGATTGACATTTTGAATTTTTGTTCCTATACTTACTAGTTTATAATGAATGTGTACTTAATTCCAAGATATTATTCAATGGAAACACTGAGACACTCTGGCAGTTAGCCCATTAAGGTGTCTGTGCAACAACAGGTAATTATATATGATGAAATTCACCACTATGCAGAGGGTAACACAAGGACTACACACCATTTAAGCCCTACTTTTAGGACTTAAATGACGCAGAGGCCTTATGCTAGCTCTCTGCATAAGGGAAAATTTGACTCAGTGATTATGTAAGACACTTCACTCCCATTGATAATTATGGTTATCAGTTAAGGGTTTCAGATACTGTAAAGGACACCTATAATCAACCAGCCTAAAGGAAAATGCATAATAGAAAAATGAAACTATGAATCAATAATGTATAACATCCCTACACTTTCGGTGACAGGCAATTTTATTTCTGTAAAGTACCAGTTATACTCCCTTTCCTCTTCCTCCTCAAAATATTTGTAGATTGTCATCATTTCTCTACCTTCCCCCCACCCTTAGGTAAATATTAGGTCTGTCAAGAGATTAAAAAAAATTAATTGCAATTAATTGCGTTATTTTTTTAACAAGCATCATCAGCATGGATGAATATCCTCTGGAATGATGGCCGAAGCATGAAAGGGCATATGAATATTTAGCATATCTGGCACGTAAATACCTTGCAACGCCAGTTACAAAAGAACCATGTGAATACCTGTTCTCACTTTCAGATGACGTTGTAAACAAAAAGAAGGCAGCAGTATCTCCCATAAATGTAAACAAACTTGTTTGTCTTAATGATTGGCTGAACAAAAAGTAGGATTTGAGTGGACTTGTAGGCTCTCACTTTTCACATTGTTTTGGTTTTGAGTGCAGTTATGTAACAAAAACCACTACATTTGTAAGTTGCACTTTCATGATAAAGAGATTGCATACAGTATTTGTATGAAGCGAATTGATAAATACCATTTTTAATCATTTTTACAGTGCAAATATTTGTAATAAAAATCATATAAAATGAGCACTGTACAGTTTGTATTGTGTTGTAATTGAAATTGATATACTTGAAAAGTAGAAAAAATCCAAAATATTTAATAAATTTAAATTGTTATTCTATTGTGCAATTAATTGTGATTCAATGTTTTATTTTGTGATTCATTTTTTTGAGTTAATCACATGAGTTAACTGTGATTACTCAGCAGCCCTAGTAAATATACATTTAGCTTCTTTAAACTTTGGTTTCAAGTCTATCCATCTAGGCCCCCTACCTCCTATTTTTTTTCTGCTCTTCTGATTACCAATTTTGTCTCTTTCATCTTGGCAATGGAGAGCCTAAACCAGAATGCAGTGCTCTAGGTTCAATTGGCCTATAGCGAGAAAAAGACAATGACTATGATCATCCGGATCTGTTAAAAGATGTCTTTGCATATGACACCCAACATTTCATTGAGTTCTTTTGCTGCTATATTGTATTGTAAATTTGTATCTAATTTTATGTCTATTATGGCACTAGGGCTCTTTGATTTACTGCTTTCTATGATTGTTTTCCAAATTAGTTCCCTCTAGAAGAATAGTATATAGACCAGATCATCAGTCTTAGTTCACAGGAATAAAGGATGAACGATCATTCTGGAGCTTACATTTTAACAAGTTGAACCTCTTTTTGTTATTTTTTTCCTTTTATCTAATATTTCAGCAGTCCTTTATATTATTCTTCTGACCTCACTCTTGCTGGCAATTCCCAAGTGTGTCATCTGTGAGTTTCACTGTTGTTATGTCTCCTCTTGTTGAACATTTACTAAGGTGTTAAATAAAACAGGATCAACACTGATCCTTCTAATACTCCACTAGTTGTCTCTTCTGATTTTAATACATTACCATAAATCCATATACTTTTTATGGTCCTTCAGTTTATGTATCAGTATTTTAATCCAAACCAATGTGAATTAATGTTGCAAGACACTGTATTTAATCTTTCACTAAAATCCCAAATCATGTATATTACATCCACTGTATGTAGATTTACTATGCAGAGTTCATAATAAATAGGAGCTCAGTGGATGACAGAATGTAAATGTATTCACTTCTGAATAATATGCCTAACAGTTGTCAGCAAAAAAGAATTTCAAATTAAGTCTTTCCCCACTGATTTTGTCTTTATATCCCTCTTCATTTTCCACTTGCCATCTTGAAACTTCTGTATACTTGATGCCAGCTCTTTGTATAAATTTCATTCTTGAGAAATGGCAAAGGTATTGTGACCAAAACTATCCCTTTATTTAGACCTCACATGCTCTTTTAATCATCTTTGTAAAAAATATGCCTTCTGAGATATCATTTGAAAACAACTCGCTTATCAATAATATCATGGTGAAATATATGTAGCAAAATTATATGTAAAGTTATGAATTCCCTGATAAACAGGTCTATCCTAAACACAGGAATGTGTGTTTACTTCAGTTTACATATATGTAGTAAATAGGGTCCTCAAGACAACAGGGGAAGAGATGGCAGGGAAGAGAACAATTTGCATTTTAGCAAACAAGTGCGTGGGGTGGTGGGGAAAGAGCATGGAGCCTCCTTTACCACCATGTCACCTTTCTCCCTGTTTGGATAAATTTTACTTTGAGGGCTAACTTTCAAAGAATCCACTTCAAATATCCACTGGACTTTAAAAAAGAAAAAGAAGGTTGAAAACCCTGTTATCTCTTTATCACATGAGATGACAAAGACACTAGCACCTTTGGGCCTCTGAGAGAGATCCTGACCAAGGAGAGGGTCAGTCACCATCTTGCTTGAAGACTACAGGTAAGAAAGGCCATCTTAAAGCCTCGAACCAAAACTTGCTAGATTAAGTTTGAGACTTTTAGGTGCTTGCTTTTACTTTTATTTGCTGGTAACCATTTCTAACTTTCTCTCTTATTCTTGAATTCCCTTGAAATCCTGTCTTCTTTTAATTAACTTGTTTTATTTTTAATCTAAATCAGTCCAGTGCTGTGTTTAAACTGAACTGTTTGATTATTCCACTTAAAGTAACACATTGTTGAATAATGACTCCTCACAGGGGTAACAAACCTTACTATCTGAACCATCCAGTAGAGGGCTGAACATTGCAGAACACATTTTTGGGAAAATCTGGGACTGGGAGTGTGCTGGGAGCTTTCCTCCCCCGCCCACCTCCTTCATGGATAGCAGGGCCGCCCACAGGATTCAGGGGGCCTGGGGCAAAGCAATTTCTGGGGCCCCTTCCATAAAAAAATTGCAATACTATATTCTCGTGGGGGCCCCTGTGGGGCCCAGGGCAAATTGCCCCACTTGCTCCCCTCCCCGGGCAGATCTGGGAAAAATAAACATTCCACATCTCAGCACAAATCCAGTTTTGAGAAAACTTCTTTATAAGGTATCACGGTTTCGAATGCAGCTCGCGGCTAAAGGCACGGGAAAGCTATTTGAAAGGGTTGGACAATATTTTCATCAAAATTTTTTTCAGATCGAGAAATGGCAGTTTTTAAAAACAGAAAAAATTCATGGACAATGTCTGTGTTCGCATCAAACTATTGTTGTGTTTTTTTTTACATTCGAAAAGGTGACTTCGTCTGCAACGTGAACATGATTAGTTTTCAGAACTGATGTGCCAAATTTCTTGCGCTGTGTGTGTTGTTGTTTAAAGAACATTAAAAAAATTCTGCTTAAAAAGAATCCAAAACTTTTGAACCACCTCAGGTTGTGACCAACTGCCTAGCATCCAGTTCGGATTTCCAGGTTTCTGATTACACTGCGCTGGCTTCTTGACTCATATCATAACTTGGCTTCTTTGGTGGAACGAACAGCTATATTGGGTCAACCAAAGGCCGTCCCGCCAGTATCGTTATGACAAATGGCCAATGCCAAGTTGCCCCAGAGAGTGAACCAACAGTAATGATCAAGTGACTCTCTCCTGCCATCCCTGCTTACTCTGTACAAACAGGCTACCGCACCATTCCTTAGCATCCTGGCTAATAGCCATTAATGGAGCAATTACTCCAGCATTATCTGTGTCCTAGATTTGCTCATGGGGTCCCTATCTTTTCCAAAAACTGGAGATGTACTGTGGTTTGGCCTTGCCATAGCTTATGAATTATCCACCATTGAGCATTTAAGTTGTTCGAATATGGATGACCTATGTTGTAAACTGAATGCTCAAAATAGCTACATGCATGTGACTGGACAACGTGCTAAATTAAATTAACCAGGGATTCTCAACTGGAGGTGGGACCCCCGGGTCATGAGTTATTACTGGGTCGAGCTGTCAGCTCACTAAACCCCGCTTGTCTCAGATTCTATATAGTTGTTAAAATATAAAAAAGTGTTTTTCAATTTATAAGGAGGGGTCACTCAGTGTTTGCTTGTGTGAAATTTCGGTCACCAGGCAAAGTTTGTGAACATTGATTAACCCTCTGAAGCCTGAGGGAATGCAGGGAGAGGGGGTCTGCCATGGTAGGCGTGGGAAGGATATTGCTCTTTTATGTGATCTTCTCAGCTGGCTATTTTAAATGAAGCTACCCTCCGACATGAATCTCTTTGATGTACAGAAATTTAAATATTAGACTAATTTAGCATTGAGATGAAAGGCATGGTAGGCCCTAATGGAAACCTAACAGGCTTGGCTCTTCTGCAAGCCTCAAACTGCTGAATGAGCTTTAGGGCAGGGAAGGCTGTACCTCCAAACAGCCTGGCCCTGCCCCCTATCTGACCCCCACCCACGGCCTGCCCCCCCGACTGCCCTCCTCAGAATCCCTGACCCATCCTGCTCCTTGTCCCCTCACTGTCCCCTAGAAACCCCACCCAACCACCACCCCGGGACCCCACCTCTGCTCCCTGTCCAGACTACCCCGACCTCTAACCACCCCCACCGAGTCCTGACAAACCCCCCGAATGCCCACAATCCAACCCCCCTGTTCCCTGTCCCCTGACCACCCCCCCAACCTCTGCCCCCTCCTTGACTGGCCCCAAGACTCCCTGCCCCCGGCTCACTCAGAGCTCAGCGCGCTCCCGAACAGCTGAAGCACGCCTCCTACCGGCCTCCTGAACTCCTTCCGCCCAGCCCGGACCTCACAGTCCTGCCCCCTGACCACGCGGCTCTGAGCGGGGCGGAGCTCAGGAGGCCCACCGGATGGACACTGCAGCGCCGTGCGGGAGCGCTGCTTGTTGTGCTGAGGCTCCAGGAGAGGGGCGGAGGTGGAAGCCTCGGTCGTTCTCTTGGGGGCCCTTGCGGAGCCCCGGGCCTGGGGCAAATTGCCCCACTTGCCCCCCCCCCTGGGCAGCCCTGATGGATAGCACTGGCCCCTCCCTGCAGCTCCCAGCTGTTTCTCCTGCCTTTGCCTCTCCCTGCCTGTTGCAGCTCATAGCTTGCCTGCTCAGCTGTCCCACAAGTGTTATCCCAAAATGTGGACCCAAGGCACCCCAATAGTGGCCTGCCTGTAATTGTAACCCAATTATCAATTTGGCCTGCTTCAATGAGTAACAGGAGAAGGGCCTGCTCTAGAGGAATTGCCAGGGTTTTACCACGGGTTTGTCTCTGACCCTCAGAGGACTCCCCATAGCAGACTAGTTCTGTTAACCTGTGAGAAGACACGGATACAGCCTTCTGCTCAAAGGATTGACACAAACATAATTCTTCAAAAACAAAATAACATTTATTCAAAGAAAATAATCAAGAAATAATACACTAATACATGACACATAGCATAACACAATTGTGTTGCATTTAGGAATCATATACTAAGGCAACACAATAGGCTACACAGACCAAATAGCAGATACAACGTTGCATAATATGGTACACATTGATCCCCTTATACACATGTATAAAACCTTATTACAATGCTATTAAATCTATTACAATGTAACACAGAGATTTTCCATACATATGTATAAAGCAACATTACAATGTTATATCTTAAAGAACTTGTTGAACTTTATTTCGCCCTAATCTTCTGTCTCCTATTGGTCAATTCAGTCTGAATCCTCCTTTTAGATGTCTCTAATATAAAATTATTGTGGTTGCTATTTTGGATTTCTAGCTATAAACTATCATTTATTTCTTATCAAAAGCCTTAAATCTCAAACTAACTACATTGCTATTCATGTTTAAGCATTATGACACTGTTACCACCTTTGTTATGTTAATTGGGAGAAGTGATTTCTACAACGTTTTCTGCCCCTTTGGCCTGGTCTACACTATGCGTTTAAACCAATTTTAGCTGCGTTAAACCGATTTAACGCTGTACCCGTCCACACTACAGCGCTCTTTATATCGATATAAAGGGCTCTTTAAATCAGTTTCTGTACTCCTCCCCAATGAGAGGAGTAGCGCTAAAATCGGTATTACCATATCAGATTAGGGTTAGTGTGGCTGCAAATCGACAGTATTGCTCTGGCGGTATCCCACAGGCACCACTGTGCCGTCAACAGCAATCTAACTCGGATGCTGTGGCCAGGTAAACGGAAAGCCGCGAACACTTTCTGAATTGCATGTCCTGTTTGCCACTGGAGTTTTCGATCAGCACGGGCTGGCTATGCAGTCCAAATCCAAAAGAGTTCCAGCATGGACCGTACGAAGATACTGGCATCTGGATTGCTGTATTGAGAAACAATCTTTTATCAGGCTCCGTACAGAAGACGAAATGCCAGAGCGTATTGAAAAATTCTCCAGGCATACCACAGTGACTGCGGACAGTTGTACGAGCCAGAGACTCAAATGACGCTATGGAGGGAGGCGGTACTGAGAACTCAAGCATATCCCAGTCCCAGCAGTCTCCGAGAAGTATTGCATTCTTGCTGACTCCATGCCTCGTAGGTTCAAACACATTGTTCTGGCGTGGTTCAGGGAATAGCTCTAATTTACTCCCCCCAACCACGTGAAAGAAAAGGGAAAGAAGTGGTTTCTTGCTTCTTTCAGTGTCACCCTATGCTATGAATCGCTGCTGGTAGCGCGATGCTGCAGCAGTGAAGCGCAGTATTCGCTCCTCTCCTCCCTGTGGCAAATGGTGCAGAAGGACTGGTAACCGTCTTATTCACCATGGTGTCCTATGCTTGATATCTGCTGAATACCCTGGCTGGCTGAAGTGAGGCTGGCCGGGGCTCATGGGGGTTGCTGGGTAAAAAATAGGAATGTTCTGGGATTCCCAGTAGATGGCACAACAGCTGATAACCGTTTCATCATGCAACTGGGCTGAGCTTCAATCAGGCCCTCCTTTATGTGTAAAGAAAAGATTCCGTACTGCCTGGACTATCATAGCAGTGGATGCTGGGCTCCTCCTCCCACACCATAATATCCTCCTGACTATCATAGCACGGGAGCCTGGCCCCTCATTTTAGTCACTAAAACATGTTTCTTATTCCTGCATTCTTTATACTTCATGACAGAAATGGGGGGACACTGCACGGTAAGCCAGGAAGGTTAGGGAAGGAAGCAACGGGGGTTGTTGCAGGGCACCCCCATGATGGCATGTAGCTCATCATTTGCCGGGATCTGACACCAGAGCACCTGTGCTTCTTAGTCACTGGTTGTCTAGTACACTTCCCCATATTCTAGGCAGGACTGACTATTTTTAGAACCATAAGGAGGATTGACTCAGGGAGTCATTCCCAGTTTTGCTTTTGCGCCCGGCCGATCTCAGCCAGGGGCAACCATGATAGCAGCAGACTACAGGAGCACATAACTGTCATCTCATTGCAATTCACGCTGGCAGCAACATACAGAACAACTGTAACCGTCTCTTATCATAGCAAAAGCAATAAATGCTGCTGTGTAGCGCTGGACTATCGCCTCTTCCAAGCATCCAGTACACATACGGTGACTGTAAAAAAAAAGCTGAACGGGCTCCAGGTTGCTGTGCTATGGCGTCTGCAGGGGCAATCCAGGGAAAAAGGGAGCAAAATGATTGTCTGCCGTTGCTTTCCCGGAGGAAGGAATGACTGATGACATTTACCCAGAACCACCCGCGACAATGATTTTTGCCCCATCAGCCACTGGGCTCTCAACTCAGAATTCTAATTGGCGGGGGAGACTGTGGGAACTATGGGATAGCTATGGAATAGCTACCCACAGTGCAACGCTCCAGAAATCGAAGCTAGCCTCGGACCATGGACACACACCGCCGAATGAATGTGCTTAGTGTGGCCGCATGCACTCGACTTTACACAATCTGTTTTATAAAACCGGTTTATATAAAATCAAAATAATCCTGTAGTGTAGACGTACCCTTTGGCTATTTCGAGTTGCCTGGCCTGACTGCTTTCCACAGGACTGTTGATTTCCTTACACAGCATAGAGCAGCTATGTATCACAGAGAGGGGGCAAAGCTGCACCACGTGACTGAGCAACCTGGTGGTGGGGGATGGGGACATGACCCTGCATCCCCCACCCCACCCTATGCATCACCTCTGACTTGAGGACAACTAATGTAACACCTTTTTTTTTTTTTTTAAAAGGCTCCAAAGGTGATTCTGGAAATTACAGGCTGGTAGGCCGAACTTCAGTACCAGGTAAAATGGCTGAAACTATAGTATAGCCAACACCTTGATTACCGCATGCAGTTCTGTTTGTTCCATTTAAAAAAATGATATATAAGAACTAGAAAAAGTACAATCGGCAACAAAAATGTTTAGGGATATGGAACAGCTTCCAAATGAGGAGAGATTACAGACTGGGACTGTTTATCTTGGAAAAGAGATGACTAAGGAGGGACACGATAGAGGTCTGTAAAATAATCAGCGGTGAGGAGAAAGCGAAGAAGGAAGAGTTATTTACTCCTGCAAACAACACAAGAATCAATGAAATTATTAGGCAACAGGTTCAGAAGTACTTCTTCACACAACTCAAAGTCAGCCTGTGGAACTCTTTGCCAGAGGATGTTGTGAAGGCCAAAGGTATAACTGGGTTAAAAAATAATTGGAGAAGTTCATGGAAGATAGGTCCATCAATGACTGTTAGCCAAGATGATCAGGGACTCAACCCCATGGTCTGGATGCCCCTAAGCCTCTCACTAGACTAAGCTGAGACTGGAGAATGCAGGGCTAGATGGACTACTGAACTGACCCAATGTGGCCATTCTTATATTTTAGGAATGGGCACATATTTTAAGTGGGAAATAACGCCTTTCGAAAACAACCTCAGTTGTTGAAAAATATGTCAAATTAAACCAAATGTAACATTTCTCAAGAAGCTTTTAGCATTTCTCTCAAATAAGAATTTACATTTTTCTAGGCAGTTTAAGTTCATGCTTAACAAATGTATGGTAAATGTAATTTTCAACCATTCCTTAAGCATTTCTATTATGTTTAAAATAATTACTCCTCAGGGAATTCTGCAGCACTGCATGCATGTAGAATTAACGACCCACACAGATTTCTTTGATTCCCTACAGAAAAATGACTTTCTAACAGGGAAGCAAAGGGAAGCCACAAGAGCAGTCATGCGCCCCTCCCCAGCAGCATTGGCATTTAGGGTACCCAGAGCAGCCAGTGGAGAGGTAAATCACTGTGAAGTGGGGGACTGGGGATGTCCGGCCAGGGTCAGGAGAGATGTCCACCCAACCCCTGTGTATCCAGACCCCCCAAACCCAGACCACCCCCACCGAGCCTCACTCCCTGTATCTGGAGTCCCCCAGCATCCAGACCCCCCTGCTGATCCCCAACCACCTTCACCTGGACTGCCCTGCAGAATCCCATCGCCCATGCATCCAGAAACATCTCAATGAATTCCTGTGCATGCAGATCCCTCCTGCACCCAGACCCTCCTGGCACAGAACCACCTGCACCCAGATTGCCCCACATGGAACCCTCTTATGCTACACTTGAATTCCCTCCCCGCCCCCTCACACACAAAGCCTCTCTACACTTGGATCCTGCAGGGCTAAGCCTGTCTGCTCACACCTGTTGCACCAGGCACAGGTCTACTATTCCTGATGGAATTCCACACCAAAAAAATTAAAGTTCTAAGCAAAATATTTTAAAATTCTGCCAATTTTGTCAATAAATAAATGTGGAGGCACTAGCATGGCAGTAGGGAGCACAGGGCACTGGCAGCACAGAGGTGGAAGATCGCCCTGCAGCCATTCTCCCCGCCCCCTCCTGCCCCCCAGGACACAGACTTCTAGGGCAGGCTTGTCCACTGTGCTGTGTCAGGATTGGGTGCAGGTTCACTGGAGAGTCTGGGGGGGAGAAGTGAATGAGGGGCACGTGCCAGGGGGAGACTAGAGGGAGTTTCAGGAAGTCCCTCAAAAAGAGGGGGATGGGAAAGTGGAAGGCAGCGAACTTGGAGGTAGGAATAGAGGAATGCTAGGTGTCCATGGGCTGCACAATAAGCTCAACCAACAGAAGCTGTAAACAAAACTCATTTTTCATTACACGTAGTAAAAAAATAATGGAAAATCATTGCAAGCATCTATCATCTGCATACTGCAGATTAAATTTATGTTGGGAGGGGATGGGGCTTGTGTAAAATATCACCTGCACCTAAAGTGGCCTCTAAGGAGCCTTGTTTTTGTCATTAACTGATAACAGAATTTAATTAGTTCAGAATAATATTTTAGGGGCTGGGTTGCCTCCAGTTGGTGGGGTGGAGCCAAGGAAACGTTCCTTCACATTACATTATGCAGCAGAGCAATTTAAAAATAAAATTGTACTGAGTGCACTGATTCAAGGTGCGCGTTGGGTGGCTGCTTCCTCTGCGCCAGACTGACTGGCCTGAAAGGGCCGAGGCAGCAGAATAACATAAAAACGGCTGTACCGGGTCAGACCAAAGGTCCCTCTAGCCCAATATCCTGTCTACTGACAGTGGCCAATCCAGGTGCCCCAGATGGAGTGGACCGAACAGGCAATGATCCATTGGTCTGACCCCTAGATCTAGCCAATGATTCTATTCAGTTATTATCGGACTTCATTAATGATCCATCTCCATCCTCTGACAAACCGAGGCTAGGGACACCATTCCTTACCCATCCTAATAGCCATTAACAGACTTAACCACCATGAATTTATCAAGTTCTCTATTAAACGGTGTTATAGTCCTAGCCTTCACAACCTCCTCAGGCAAGGAGTTCCACAGGTTGACTGTGCGCTGTGTGAAGAACTTCCTTGTACGTGTTTTAAACCTGCTGCAAATTAATTTCATTTGGTGACCCCTAGTTCTTGTATTATGGGAACAGGTAAATAACTTTTCCTTATCCACTTTCTCCACATCACTCATGATTTTATATACCTCTATAGTCTCTTGTTTTCCAAGCTGAAGAGTCCTAGCCTCTTTACTCTCTCCTTATATGGGACCCGTTTCAAATCCCTAATCATTTTAGTTGCTCTTTTCTGAACCTTTTCTAATGCCAGTATATTTTTCTTGAGATGAGGGGATCACATATGTACTCAGAATGACTCCACAAAGCCTAGAAAAAACTACCATGAAGCAGGGAGATTCACTGCCCTGCTGAAGGGGGCACAAATGTGGTGTTTAGCTGCTGCTTATTTTATTAGAACTGGGAGCACTGGCTGGTGGGAGCCTGAAAGGACAGGAAACAGGAAGGAGGGGGGAGGAATTGAGGCGACCGAGTGAGTGAGAGTTACAGAGTGTGCAGCAGCAGCTTGGTAAAGAAGTTTCCACTGTAAAAATAAAGGCCTGTTGAAGCTTGTTAGTACCTTGCCTGCTTGATACAGCATTTTGGTGAAGAGGATGGATCTTCTGCCTCTGAACCCACCTGCACCCTTTCTGCAAAGCCCATGTGAACCTCCAATTGCTTTTACTGTCTGATCCTATATGTTTGAGACTTACCTGCTTGTAATCAGTGCTACAGAGATTTCTGAAGTAAGAAAGCATACTCTGCTAATCCACTGCCTTGGAGTAGAAGGGCAGCGTATATTTTACACTTTTCCCCTTGCAGATGATAAATATGAGACTGCACTCACTGCATTAAAGAACTTTTTTGTCCTAATTGCTACAGATTTTGCCAGCATGAGCAGAAACCAGGTGAGACTATAATGCAGTATATTGCTTCCCTGGGGAGTCTGATCGTGACTTAAGGAATATGGCAGATTAGATGATTAAAAACCAAGTCATTGAGAAAACAACCATACTTCGCGTAAGAGAACACTTACTTCTAGAACCACAACTTACATTAGAAAAAGCAATAACTATTGCTACTCAGATTGAGCAAGCTACAGCTGAAGCCAGAATAATGAGCAAAGACACAGGAGGCACAGTCCACGATGTGACTCCTTTGCAGAAGAGTTCACTATTGCTGCAAACAATATAAGGGGGAAAGTGAAGCACCTTCCCGGCTCTGCACATACATTGTGGCCAGGTTGCCTGGTACCTAACAGACTGCCCCCCCCCCCCCCAAGGCAAGAAGCTTACGGTGACTCATTCGATTGCCACCCAGCTCATGGACTCCACCCCTTCTCGTGCCTGCTGCTCCACGGCCTCGCACATGCTACCGCTCGCGCAGGAGCCTAGCCAGCCGCTCACTCTGGGCGTGTGAGTGAGGGGTGGGGGCGCGGAGGGTTATGCCTGGGCATCCTCCGCCCCAAAGACCGGCGTGCCTCGTTCCAGCGCCAGCACACTGCACATGCGCATGAGTGACACGCACTTTTTCGTCCGTCTTCGCGCACCAACCCCGTTGTGAGGCGCGCGAGCTGGGGCTGGGTAGGGAACTGCCCAGAGCAGCGAATTGTTAATTCGGCCCCGCCCCTTCATTCGTCACATACGTGCGACTCCAGCGCCGGAGGTGCTCACGCTGCCAGCGGGCGGGAAAGCGAGATCTCGCGAGGTTTCGACAGAGGGCGGCGGGGGCTAGGGGGCGTCGCTCGGTTTGTTGGCGCTGAGTTGGTAGAACAATAGGCGCGTCAGCGGCGGCCGGCGCGTGCACGGAGAAGAGGTGCGTGGGTGCGCGAGGCTCCCGAGCGCCCTTCCTCACACCAAAGCGTTGTGCCTCGCGAGCCCGCCCCGCGCGGGGCCCTGACGTTGGGAGCCACCACAGCCCCGCCCCCTGCATAAACCCTGGGCCTCTAGGCGGATCCCGGCAGAGGCTGCTGCGTCCTGCCGGCCCGTCATCGAGCCCTGCTTCAGCGTATGGGGTGGACGGGTCCTCCCGCCCCACGTGTCTATGCAACCCCCCCCCCCCCCCCCCCGGGGGGGACGCCCCCGTTATATGTTTTATGCCCATACAGAAGCTTCCCAATTTACGCCCCCCCCCCCGCGGGGGAGAGGCTGCCCCGTGGTGGCGGGAATCTGCCCTTGCACAGAGCTGTCCTAGCTGCCTTTGCAATGTTAAAACTCCGCTCAGACTAGGATTATCCACACACGCACACATCCCCCTGTGGAGACGGCTTGTGGGGAAACGGTGCCATGGGCTGACTTCTGTTTTAGTGCCCCTGGTCCCCTTGGGTGTGGTACCCCCCCGTTGCCCCCGGCCACCGTGGGCTCCCCAACCTTCCTCGCCCCTAACCTCTGCATCCCCTCTTGCACCCATGTTCGGAAACTGACCCGGATGCAGGTCGCCTTGAATGCTGGGCGGGGAGCAGCATCGGGACTCCCTACATCCAGGTCACTTCCCCACCTGGCTGCCTGAGAGAAAGGCAGAGAGCAGCAGCTCCTGATGCTCGCCTCCCAGCCCAGGTGAGGAAAGTGAGCTGGATGCATGGAGCACTTGATGTTGCTCCTCATTCGCCCCCTCACAGCCCCCTAGGAGGGCATGAAGGAACATTGTGGGGGGTGCATTGCACCCCCTTGACCACATGCACTTTGGGCAGTCACCCATGTCTCTCCAGTCAGCCCTGGTATTGGGTGACACTGTGTAGGCAGTTGTACAGTTTCTATCCCATAGTCAGTGCAGGTGTTTGAGGCAATACTAAATTTCTCCAAAATTCTAAAAGTAAGACAAATGTGATTGGACTACATTGGAAGGGGCGCTGATGGGCAGGTGTAGTGACTTTTCCCTCCCATTTGAGCTGCCTTTCACTCCTATTTGAAATTGAGTACATTTCAAGCTGATGGTTTCCTTCTATGGTCACGTATTATCAGGATCCCACAGTGTTTTATTTGAAGTAGAAATCAACGCAATCTACCCTCCTAGATTTTTTTTTTTTTTTTGGACACTTAGCATTCATGAACTTCCAGACAAGGAATGTGTTTTCAGTTCTTCTGTGTAATTGTCTAGAGTTTGTATTTCTAATGATATAGCTGAGTTGGTCTCAGGCGGGGGACCGTGGAGCGGGGACACAGGCCAGTGGCTGCTCTCCGACCCGTACGCCGGACAGGTGGTGGGTCCATGGCATAGCGCCCAACAACTGCTCAGACTCCCCTGCTGGGCTCCAGCTGCCACCTGGCTGAAGGGGGGCAGGGGAAGAAGAGGGGCCAGGGCAGGCCCATGGTGAGAAGGGGATGGGCCAGGCTCATTCCACTTTCAAAAAGGGGGGGGCCATGGCACCCTGAGTCCCCCACCCCTTACCCCCGTTGCAGCACCTCTGGTCCCAGGATATTAGAAAGACAAAGTGGGTGAGGTAATATCTTTTATTGGACCAGCTTCTGTTAATGAAAGAGACAAGGTTACACAGAGTTCTTCAGCTTGAAAACTTCTCTTTCACCAACAGTTTTCCCCCAAAAAGGTATTACTTTACCCACCTTGTTTCTCTAGAGCTTGTATTGTCACCTGCAAAATATGGCCCAATCCTACAATCTAATCTGTGCAAGCAGTCTTCATGGATCAGTTTGCATGAGATGTTACTGATTACCTTCTACATGGCTCCCATTGTAGTGTCAGGGCCTTAACATACAGCTTTCCTTTTTTTTTTTTTTTAATCACTCAACTTGGTTTTGGCTTTCTGTGTTTTCCACCAGGTATTTTAAATATTTTTAGTGGATGATGGAACATCTCCCTTGTAATGTCCAGCAATAAACTCATCTGGTGGTGTCTAGCTACCTCGTTCATTACAAGTGGCAGTAAAATGATCCTGTTCTGAGCAATTCCATTTATTGTTACACCATCTGGATTCAGGGGCTACTTTGCAGAGGAATGTGGGCCACTAAACGCTTGTGTAGCATCCAAAGGCAATGGCCTCGTTTGAAAGAGGATGGACTGCATGGTAACATATTTTTTAAACTTCAGCAGTTTTGGACTGGTGTTCTGGGTTACTGCAGTCTAAGAGCCACACATGTTAAATCCACATATAATGTAAGTATTTACTTAATTTATTTTTTTCTATGGCGTTATAGGTATTCATAGTACTCTTTCAACAACAAGACCAGATCCCTTCCTCTAGAGTTTGCTGTTTTAAGGTTTGATGAATTGAGGACTACTGGCATAAGGGATTGCAGGTTTGGACATTAACTCAGATAAATGACCAGACTGGGGAGTGGAGGTTGGGAAGTAACAGGATATGTGACTTGCCATGTAGGTTTCTTGTTGTTCTAGCTTCTTCAAGAGAAAAATAAAACCTCCATGTAGTTATAGTGTAGGAAAAATAAGATGATTACTGATGTGGAAGACTAGCTGAAAGAAATAAATGTTTAGGAGAGACTTCAGGAGGGCATGGACTGAGGTGATTTGATTTACCGAAGAATGGAATTAGTCCTTGTGTGTGTGGGGATGAGACACAAAGACCAGAAAAAGAGGTAAAGGATTTGTTAAGGTAGGATAAGAGCATAAAACTTGAGTATCACTATGGAACTTATGCAAGGAGAAAAGCCTAAGGCTGTGGAAACATGACTGAAGCAGTTCACAAGATCATTTATGAAATACAAACTTAATCTTGGTGTTTGCACATCATATTCTACACATAATGCCTGTAAGTGGCATAGTCTACTGCACCTAGTTTTAGACATCCACTTAGATTAGTTTCAGCTTTGAAAGTGTAAATTATTGCATGCTGTTGTTGATTATAAATAATAGCATATAACATGTTATATGTGGTAGTGTGTTCAGACACTGTACAAATATGCAAATGACATGGAGCTTTTATTCACCTTTCTAAGGAAAACATGCCCAGCTAGTTTTAAAGGACACATGATAATTTTTCACAGTATTATTTTAAATACTTCAGAAAAAAATCAGCTGAGATTTTCCTGCAACCATTCCTTTTATTCTTTCCTTGAAAAGATTAACCTTTGATTGTCTTAACGTGGGTGTCCCAGGTACAGAATGAATGGCTGATAATGGACATGGCAACTGCTGTTGTTGCTGAGGAAGTTAAAACAGCCTGTGGGAAAGGGCCCAAAGCAACATATGATGGAAGACAACTCATGATGGAAGGTATTTAATACTTTTATTCTTAGTTAAATCTCAAGTATCTTGTTTTTATCATCAAGTTACTGTATAATATGGATTTAAGTATTTTGGGGGAAAAAGTAACATACAGGAATTTTTTATTGCTAATAAAAAAGGGTTTTGTATTTTTTCCACGGGGCACTAAATAATAATAATAATGCTTCACTGCAGTACATTCTGCAATTTAAAAAATAAATTTTGTTCACCCAATACACTATTGGTCCAATCAAGTTGAAGTCATCAGCAGAAGTCTTTCTGTATACCTTATTGGGACTTGGCTGATGATTCAGAAGAAGCTTTTTTTTTTTTTTTATTAAATATGTGGAGATATTCCTATCTCATAGAGCTGGAAGGGGCCCCAGATCCCTAAGTGGCCCCCTTAAAGATTGAACTCACAACCCTGAGTTTAGCAGGCCAGTGCTCGAACCACTGAGCTATCCCTCCATCCTGGAACAGTCTACTGAATAACTAGGACACAATCAGGTATTATTTTTTAGTCCTTTAGCTTGTATGGTGGTATCATGAAGTGACATAGTAATGGAGTCTTTGTGTGCGCTTTGGGCTCAGTCCAAAGTCCATTGAAATCAATGCAAGGACTCTTTTTTGACTTCAATAGTTTCTGAATTAGAACCTTTGTGTTTGATACAGCTCACCCACTTGGGGTTTTTGTGGTCTTGAAGATACACCAAAGGCAGACTCTCATAAGTATTTACCCCTATCCGGTTTCTTGATGCTTATTAAATTGATAGTTATTTTACAATCCCTGGAAAGGTGCCTCAGTGTAAGTATAGATTTGTAAATACCTTGCATCTCTTCCTTTTATGCCTTTTCTTATTTTCTCAAGGTAAAGTCCAAGTTAAATTGTAAGCTTGTTTATTGAACTAGCAGTGCATCATAGCTAACCATCCAGTGTGCAAAAGTAATATTTTAAGGCTTTTCATTTAATGCAAATATTCATATCTTATCTAAACTGCTTGATAGCTGTCATTCAGTATATTTTTGTTCATAAAAATGGCCCATTTGTTGGCAGTTCCTTTTTGTTAATTCTTGTTAAAATTTTTGGTGAAATAAGTTTATAGCAAATGTTAGGCTGTGGATTGTTATTTTTAAAATATTTTTTTACTCTTATTTGTGTAATGGTAATTCCCAGAAGACCAACAGACATAGAGGCCCCATTGTGCTAGCTGCTGTACATACACATAGTAAGACACAGCCCTGCCCTCAAATTTTTAGTGTGAGTTTACAGTCCTGCAGTACATGCAGACTCAATGAGTGCGCAAACATCCTTCATCCACCCACATGTATTACATTGCAGAATCAGGGCCTAAATAGACAAGACAGATTAAGAGAAGAAATACCAACTATATAGAAATTGATTTTTCTTTGGCTCTTAAAATAATTAAAATACATTTTCAGTTCAAATGAGTTTGCACACATAAGTAGATGCATCTTCACTACTGGTTCCACTTCATTCAGGGTCTCTGCAAGTCTTTAAACAGCAGTTCTATGGAACACCTAAGAAGGCTCTTGTGGCAGTAGGAGTTCAAGCAGTTCCTTAATGCTGCTGACATTGAACTCTCTTGTCTGCTTGACAGCCTTTTATTTGAAGCACTGGAATTTTGAACTAGTGACCACTTTTTTTGGTCAGTGGTCCAGTGTAATCAGCAAACAGGCCAAGTAAAATTGTTGCTGTTTTTATAAAGGAAGTTTTACATGGTTGCGGGGGAATGGTTAGTTCTAAATTTGAATAGGTTTGATACATAGATATTTTGGGGCAGAGGGAAGGGGACAGAACTTTAAAAAACAAAGACTTAGTCATGACTGTTTTTCAATTTAACTATTCCAGTGCTACAGATTTATAAAAATCCTTATTTTTTTGGCTTTCCTCTACCCAGAGCTGTACCCTAGGGATCCTATTATGGCACACTATAGAATTCTCTGTGCTCTTGCCCACCTGTTCAGAATGCCAGATTTGCCATTGCCTAAGGACCCTTTCTCATTAGCTAAGTTGATGCAAAGAGCTGGTATATTGGTGTAAACCTGTCCCAAAAATATCCCTTGTACAGAAGCCTCTTGCTTCAAGGCATAGTTTTCTCTCTCTGCTCTGTTGTTGCTTCACAGAAGATGCAAGAAGGATTTCGATGCATGAGACATGGGTGAGCCAGAGGTGGGAAGGATTGATTTGAGAGTGGTAGGGTGTGTGTCCTAGGCAAGTTTGTCTCCTTGCCTTTGCAATGGCCCATAGGCATTCTGTATAACCGGGGCACCAGTTAGAGCAGCCCTTGGGCTTGCCCTAGTTTGTGCCATGTGGCAAACTAGCCCCTAGAAGTCTCTGAAACGGGGGAGGTGGAGCTATCCTCCCTCTCTTCCCACAACAGCACTAAGACCTTATCTGTGCTACCACTTTACAGCACTGAAACTTTGTCACTCAGGGGTGTGAAAAAACACCCCCCCAAGCGCTGGAAAGTGGCAGTGTAGGCAGTGCACCAGCGCTAGGAGTTACTCTCCTCACGGAAGCACTTTAACATTGCTAGTGAAGACATACCTTAAGATGAATCTGCACTTAAGTCATGTTTACCTGTTTCTGCATGCCTTAAATGCACAGTTATGTTCTCTTTGAAAACACTGGCAAGCAACAACTGTCTGATGTTCCCAGATACAACAGTCAATGCCAAATTCAATGTAAATTAAACAGGAGAGGTTTACAGACTAAAAAGAAAACAAAAAATGTTCGGTGAAATGTAAATACTTTATCTTGGAAACTAAAATAAAAGTGTGAAAGTTTCCACTACGTTTATGGAGAAATGTAGAAGAAAACAGACTCTCTCATTGAGCTCCATAACAGACCCCAGCTTTTGGTTTTAGTTAGTCTGTATCATTTTTTATATTTATTTTTCTGCGTCCTTGCACTTCAAAAATCATTGATGTCACCATTTCAGTACACACTAGGCTTAGATTATCTCTTACATATGTAGGTAGTACCAAAAAAACTTCTCTGATTTCAGAACAAATCTTAATTTTGCTCTCTCCCTGTTACATTTTCTTCTTAAAATACACTTTCTATGGTATTTATTTTGTTTTTGTATTTTCTCAGCAATTCTGCATAAAATATTCATATATATTCTCCAGTTACTTTTCTCATATATCACTTAATTTGCTTGTTATACAACTAATTGGTTTACAGTATATCTCATCTTTCTTGAAATAGACATCTATTATTCTGTAAATTACAGTGTCACACTGGTGCTTTGTGGCACAGAGAATAAAGTTCTGTGAATTAAATATGACAGTTATAAATAAGTTAGTTCTGTATAGGGAAAAATAGAGATTAAATATATAGATAATTATCACACAGTCTTCTTGATTTCTTCCTGTCATTAAAATCAGAACCAGTAGACAAACAGGGTGAAATCATAGTGCCAAAGTCAGTTTGAATTTTGCCATTAATTTCAGTGGAGCCAGGATTCCATCTATGGTTTCCATATAGGAAATGAGAACAACCGGAGTAGTTAAACTGAAATTTTGGGGGGGAGGGCGCTGGAGAGGACCCTCACGGGATTTTTAGTAATATTGTTGTGTGTTGTTAAATAGCTGCTGCCTCCTGCCAGGGAGGAGGGGTCTGTACAGCAATAGTCATTGTGGATTAAGTGATACTTCTGTATATTCCCACACAAAAAAATTAGAGGCAAGGTAGGAAGTGTTTTTTTCAGTGAATTGCAGTTAACACCATCTAAATGATACACTCTTTTTGTAAAGAAAATCTTACACTTTCAATAGAAAATCTCCCATACATTAATGATTCATTTCTGTGCTACCTGATGGATGGATGGAAGAGATTCAGCGTAGAAGTTTAAGCAAAGTACAGACTTCAATGTATAAAATGTATCAAACTGTTTCTTGATAGTGGATTGATGCTTTTTCATGACTTTCAGCAGGAGCTTTTTAGATGTTTTTAAACCTGTATACAGAGAGGAAATCTTTCTCCTCTTCCTGCTTTAGGGAAAGCCCTTGGCGGGCCAGGCCAATTTGTTTACCTGTCCCATCCGCAGGTCCGGCTGATTGCAGCTCCCACTGGCTGCGGTTAGCCACTGCAGGCCAATGGGGCCTGCTGGAAGCAGTGGCCAGTAAGTCCCTCGGCCCACGCCGCTTCCTGCAGCCCCCATTGGCCCAGAGCAGCGAACCATGGCCAGTGGGAGCCACGATCGGCTGGACCTATGGACGAGGCAGGTAATCAAACCACCCTGGCCCGTCAGGGGCTTTCCCTACACAAGCGGTGACCCCAGTTTGTTAGGGGCTTCTCTTTCAAAATGCTTTATCCTTCTGGTCATTCATCACATCACCATATGAAGCCACCTGAACCTATCCTGTACACATGGGATGTGTTAGAGGCATGCAAACTAAATTTGGGAAAGCACGGAGTCTTAATGCCTAGAGAATTCAAATATTCCTTCAGGTAATGAGGATCAAACAAATCTGTCCATAGTGACTCTGTAACTGTGACACTGCACCCCATATTCTTCATAGTGATATTATTATAATATAATTATGATGTATTTTATGCAAGATAAGTCATGTGAGATGTCATTGGAAAGGTTATGATCTGCTGAATATGATTATTCTATTTGTATGCATTTGTCATTTTTGTACCTGAAGTTAGGAATGTTGACTATATATCTGTATTACAAAAGTGTTTATACCTGGGGAACGCTCACTAGGCTAGAGGTTCTCAGTCTAGATGGTCCATTCAGGTTAATGAGCCATTAGGAGAAAACAATAGGCCTTAGAAGAAGCTTATCTCCCACGTGGGGGCCTTCCTGAAGACACTACAAACAGCCTCTGAATGATGGCTGCTGTGACACTACAGGAACATGTGACCAGGTCACCTGGTGCTAGTCTGAATCTTGGGATATCTGTGTTTTTCCACTGACAGGTGTGGGAACCAAGCTTTGAAACAAAGGGTTCCCACCATATGCAAAAGCTCTATAAGGCAGGGGAGTGACATTATCATGGTTCTTCACTGACTCCCTGTCATAAACAGATAGCTAAGGGTTAATATCTCTTTCACCTGGAAAGGGTTAACAAACGACACCTGACCAGAGGACCAATCAGGAAACAAGATACTTTCAACTCTGGGTGGAGGGAAGTTTTGGGTGTAGGTCCTTTGTTCTGTGTCTGTTGTCTCTCTGGGCTCTGAGGGTGATCACACTATCTCCAGGCTCTCTAATCTTCTGTTTCCAACTTGTAAGTACAGGTAGAAAGACAATATAGGCTTTTACATTGTTTTTCTGTATTTGCAAGTGTGTAGTTTGCTGGAAATGTTTAAATTGTATTTTTTCTGAATAAGGCTGTTTATTCATTTTTTATAAGTTAACAGACCCTGTAATATTTTCATCTTGATTACAGAGACGATTTTTATGTCTTTTCTTTCTTTTTATTAAAAGCTTTCTTTTTAAGACCTGTTTGATTTTCTTTTCTAGTTGAGGCTCAAGGGGATAGGAATCTCTGTGCCAGGATTACTGTCTCTCTCAGGGAAAGACTGGGAGGGGGAAAAAGAAGGAGGGGGGAAGGTGAATTGTCCTCTCTGTTTTGTAATTCAAGGAGTTTAAGTACAGTAATCTTCCAGGGTAACCCAGGGAGGGGAAGCCTGGGAGGAGGTAAAGAGGGGGGAAGGGAAGTGGGTTATTTGCCTTTGTTGTGAGACTCAAGGCATCTGAGTCTTGGGGTCCCCAGGGAAGGTTTTGGGGGACCAGAGTTTATCAAAGACTCAGAGTTTTGATTGGTGGCAGCATATCAGATCTAAGCTGATAATTAAGCTTAGAGGTTTCATGCAGGTACCCAACTTTTGGACGCTAAGGTTCAGATTTGGGAATTATACCTTATGACACTCCCCACCCAGAGTGTCTCCTGGAAACACCTGAGGAACCAAGACTGAACTGAGGGAACTGCTAGACCAGTCTAAAGGGTTTTTAGTCTGTGAATGGAACACCTGGAGTTTCGAAGCTGTAAGCTAGTGCAGCTTTCCCCTTAAACTGCAGTCTGCTTGTACCCTCACTTAGGGTGAAAATTTGCTATTCATATCTGATCTATGTAGTATATTAAGCTTTAGTTTGTGGTTTTTGTTTATTTGCTAGGTAATCTGCTTTGATCTGTTTTGTGATCCCTTTAATCACTTAAAATCTGTCTTTTGTAGTTAATAAACTTGTTTTTGCTTTATTTAAAACAGGTGTGGGGAAGTCATAACTGGGACAGAAAACTGTTGTGTATTCCACTCCACACTGAGGGAGGGGATGAATTCCATGAGCTTATGCTGTACAGTTTCCTGTGCAGTGCAGGACGGTATTATTTTGGGTTTACGTTCCGGAGGGAGTGCATGCTTGAGTAGCTCGGAAGTTCTCTAGCTGGAGCCTTCCCATTCAGGACCTGGACACAGCATCTGCATGTAACTGTAGGTGGGTGTGTACCTACCTGTATGTATGCTGGTGAAAGTGCAGGCTGGTCACCACAGCACAGTGTAAAGGGAGCCTAAGTTTTTGGGTTGGGGGGCTCAGTGGCACCCCAGTTTCAGGTGGCACCCCAGGGGGAATCCATCACAGTAACTTTATGTGAACATGTTTGAGAAGCACACTGAGGTTTAACAACCTTATTGTAGTTACATTGGCATGCCTTGGCACTCTCAAATAAATTTACCTTTAAAATACAATAGATTCAAAGAGAATTAATTTTATAGCTTTTATTTTTGCATGATTTACAAGTCCAGTCCAAAACACACAGAAGAATTTGCATGAAATAAGTGGATTATATAGAGAAAAATTAAGCTAATTACTGGGTTTTGGTCATGCGAAGAGGAAGATAATTTACAAAGGAAATTTTAAAGATATAGTTAATTAGAGTAACAAATCTATTCTCATTTGGCATTCATCTAGACCGTTGTGTTTTAGGAGCTAATGGTATCTTGAGGCTGAGAGAATAACACGAACAATATGGTCTGCCTTTGTTCTCCATCGCCTTTTAACACTCATTTCTTAATCCTTTGCCGAAGGTCTGAGATCATAAGGGTTAGGCCTTCTGTTATGTACTTAGCTTATTTTTTGATTGTTTATTTTAACTATCTTCTGTACAGTATATGGCTTTTATGATCAGCAATAGCAGAATCTTGCAAGTTTCTGGAGGTATGTAAGAAGTTAGATCTTTAGGGTTTTGTCTCCTCAAAATTACTTCAGGAAAAAAAAAAAAATTCTCTAATATTGCCACAAGTTCAGTTGAGCCCATGGTAACACTGGAGGAAATTTTGTTTTTGAAATTTTCTTGTATAAGCACAGCATTTGAATTTAAGGGATCTAATGACATTGCTTTGGACACTTGTCCTCCCTAAACCTGAGAGTAGACTCAATCCTGTAAGAGATTTCAAATTCCTTTAAAAACAACTAGGAGTCTGGTGGCACCTTAAAGACTAACAGATTTATTTGGGCATAAGCTTTTGTGGTTAAAAAACCCCCACTTCTTCAGATGCATCGTGGGTTTTTTACCCATGAAAGCTTATGCTCAAATAAATCTGTTAGTCTTTAAGGTGCCACCAGACTCCTCGTTTTTGTAGATACAGACTAACATAGCTACAACTCTGATACTCAGATTCCTTTGTTACACATTGGGCAATTGAGCTCTAGTTAACTCCATGTTTAATATTAAGTGCTATAGGTGCCATGCTAAGCCATTTTTACTTAAGGTAGGCAAATGCCTCGATCCTGTAAACACTTATGTACTTGCTTAACTTCACTGCTGTGAGTAGTCCCATTGAAATCAATGAGCAGCCACGTATGTAACTTCCTTTCTCCTAATTCCATTTGAAATTCTAAATCTTATAAGAAATATAAATTAATATAAGGCACCCTGTATCTCATACCTCCACTATTTGTGCAAAAATCCAAAGTAATATATCTGGGCACAACAGGGAAGTTAAAAATTAAATTTCAGCTTAATTTTCCCTTTTTACATTTTGTTAGTTTAAATTAGATCAGGGATCAGCAACCTTTGGCACACGGCCTGTCAGGGAAATCTGCTGGTGGGCCGGAAGAGTTTGTTTAACTGCAGCGTCCGCAGGTTCAGCAGATCGCAGCTCCCACTGGCCGCTGTTCACTGTCCCAGGCCAATGGGGCTGTGGGAAGTGGCGTGGGCCGAGGGATGTGCTGACGGCCACTTCCCGCAGCCCCAGTTGGCCTGGAACAGCGAACTGTGGCCAGTGGGAGCTCCGATTGGCTGAACCTGTGGACTCTGCAGGTGAACAAACCGTTCTGGCCCGCCAGCGGATTTCTCTTATGGGCTGCATGCCAAAGGTTGCCGATCTCTGAATTAGACCCTTAGCTCCTTTAAAGTGCATGTGGGGGATTTTGTTTTATATAACTATAGTTTTTCTCTCTTTTGTATCGTCTTATGATTGCAACTATAATGTGTTTTTCCTTTCTCTGAATAAGAAATGCCTTTTATATGAATTTGTCTCTGCATTATTAGATGCTGATGGTAGCATTTCTAAAGTAAATTAATTCCAATAATGAAAGGGAAAAAGTGTTTTTCTAAGAGGACTATTTTAGAGTCAGTACTGCACATTTAAAGAGCATATGATGGCCAGATGTAATTATCTACAATTCTGAGCAATTTTAACTTTCTGAGCCAGCAGCAAAATGGGTTTAAACTGTACCAATCCATCAGACAGCTCTGGAAAATGACTAGAATCATTGATTTTTTTTTAACTTGTCTTTACTAAGTCTCCAGATATGGGAAAACTTATCTACTCAATATACAGTGTTAAACTTTTTAATTTAACAGAGGAATACAACATTTATAAAAACACTTCATTAATATTTTATTGTGAATAAAAATAATTTTCCACTTGGAACAATAGAAATGGAGTAGTATTTGACTAAGCAGCATTTTGAATACAATTGCCCTGAAGTTCAAAGATGCTGTGGACCTACAAGCTCCTGTGAAGATGCTCATCTCCTTTGAAAACAAGCCAGCTGTTTTTAGATATTGTGCATGTGTGTGTTAAATAGAAAAAAATAAATGTGTTAAAGCATTTAACTGATCCATCTCCTGATGGCAAAATTTTGTTTCCACAGCAAAAATGAAACATCTCAACCTATCATTTGCAGCTTGTGGGTTTCTGGGTATATACCACTTGGGGGCAGCATCTGCTCTTTGCAGACATGGTAAGAAGTTACTGAAGGTTGTGAAGGCTTTTGCAGGAGCTTCTGCAGGATCACTGGTTGCCACAGTTCTGTTAACAATGCCAGAAAACATAGAGGTAATTGAAAAATAACTAATTCATTTAGAATGTAGTTTTTTAAAAAAACAACAACTTAAATTCCTAATGTAAGGTTTTTAGAGTGGCGCTATTTTTATTTAGTCAGCAGTTTTTTGGGGTTTTTTGTTTTGTTGTTTTTTTTAGTCTTATCTAGGAGCAGAGCTCACAACTTTGTTTTCCCTAACAAAGAAAGTGTGTATATTGCTTATACAGTTTTTAAAACACTTACCAACTAATGACGTATGTGCTCAATTTACATCATAAGGTTATATTTTAGCTGTATAATTTTAAAGTCATATATGGATGAAGATTTGTTGAGATATGTAAAGTCATACATACATACACTATTTGTATCCTTGTAGTTTAGGACAGGTTCTCAACGGGGGGTCTGCAGCCTCCTGCGGGGTACATGAGCCAGTTTCAGGGGGTCCATGAGCTCCAAGGCCTGGTGCCCTGTGGAGCAGAAGCCCCGAGTCCATGGGCAGAGGTGGAGGGGAGTTCAGGGGTGCGTTAACCCCCATACTGCAGTGCCTTACCCACAGCAGGGCAGTTCCAGCGGCAGCTCCACACACTCCTCTTCCTCACCTCCCGAAGCCTCACCTTCTGGTCAGGTTGGTGATCGGAAGCTGGAGCTGGGCAGTGCAGAGTGGCTGCTGCTCTGACAGGTTTCATGGAGGAGGCAGTATACCGGTCCCTCATCTCTTCCTCTTGGTGCCCAGGGCTATGGCTGATCCTCAGCTCCCAGCCCCTTTTGACTGCTTGTGCAACCAGTAAGAGCTGCCTGGGCATGGGGACCTGGTTCTGCAGAGCCTTTGGGGAGCAGTGACCACATGGGGGGGGTGGGTCTCCTGGCACAGCCCCTAGCTACCCCTCTCTCTGAGCTCTGCCTCCCACCTGTACACAGCCCCTAGGATCCTTCTTCCTGCACCCTGAGTGGTTTTCAAATTTTTTGAGCTGAGCCCCTCACCCTTTGAGTTATAATTTTTGGTTGCGCCTCCCCAACCCAGATGAGCTGGGTGGTCTGCTGAGGTTAGTCGGGGAGTAGAGGTGGCGCTCCTTTTCCGAGCCCTGCTGTGCGGAGCTGTCCCGAGCCCTGCCGGCCCTGCCCCAACCCCACCCCAAATAGAAGTCAAACTACACCTATGCCCGCAGTCCCTGCACAGGGGCTGGAGTGCCAACACCCTTTAGGGCAGAAGCCCAAAGGGGGGCCCCCCAATGCCTCCAATCCTCACCACCACCACCTGGGCTCTGGAGTTTTTATAACATGTTGGGGTGGGAGGAGGAGGCTCGGAAAGGAAAAGGTTGAGAACCCTGGGTTTAGGAGACAGTATGAGGGAAGTGATGAGTGAGAGAGACAGTATGAGGGAAGTGGTGAGTGAGATTTGTGCTGGTGGTATGATTAATTTATTAAAGTTTGCAGTAGAGAAGTAATCGGTTTCTGTCCTAGGCTGGTAGTTACAGCCAACTGCTGACACTGTTCAGTAAACATGTACTACTGTCCTTTTAAGGAAGGAGATATAAGAAACAGACAGGTGCTTTCTTACTTGACTGATATTAACACATACAATTATAGGCTTTGGTTCTCTATTTTGTCCAAGATCTGATTGGGTGGAGCAAAGGGTGGATAAGTGGGGGTATGTTTGCAGGAAGCCGGTTGTTGCTTTCTGATTCAGTGCCACGTGGCCCTGCACAATTTGGGGCTGTCCCTGTGAACTTATGCCAGTGGAGGATGATGCATAGCAGAGCTCTGCTCTGCCATTCCCCTTACCTGTCCCACCCAGGCTTCCCCCCGAAAAAAAAATCCCATCTTCCTTATGTTGGAAGTGGGGCGGGAGACAGGTAGTGAAGCAGCAGAGCTGTCTGGTGGAGAGTTCTCTGCAACAGCAGTTCTCCACTGCTACCTTGGCTCGTTGAAGGCCACTTTGCACTTCTTATGGAGCCAATGTCAGCTAATCCAGGCCAGCCGTAGGTGTTTAACTACTGTATAGACATACCTAAAAGGGTTTAGTTTTCAATACACATAACTTCCAACAAAGTATTTTGCCTCTCTTATTTCTTTGTGAAATGAGTGAATACAGCATTGAAGAAGACCAGACCTTGCTAAACATTGAAATATTTAACATTTAATATCAACGTGTTAGTGTCATAGTATTCTTTCCTCAATCTGAACCTTAGCATCCAAAAAACGAGATACTAGCATGAATTCTTCTAAGCTTAATTACTAGTTTAGATCTGATATGCTGCCACCAATCAGGACTCTGAGTGCCTGATCGACTCTGGTCTCCCCAAAACCTTCCCTGGGGACCCCCAAGATCCAGACCCCTTGGATCTTAATACAAGGAAAGTAAACTCTTTCCCTCACTAGTGCCTCTCCTAGACTTTCCCTCCCTGGGTTACCCTGGAAGATCACTGGGATTCAACTCCTTGAATCTTAACACACAGAGGAATTCCACCTCCTCCCTCCCCTTTCTTCCCTCAGCCAGAGGCAAACAGATTCAGCTCCGTGAATCTAAAGCAAAGAGGACATTACCTTTTCCCCCTCCCCCTCCTCTCCCGAGAGAGAGAGACAGAATAACACAGAACAGGTTTTTCCTCCCCCTTTCTCCGACCAGTTCCTGGTGAGTGCAGACTCCCACCTTTGCCTTACAAGGAAAAAAACAAGAAAAGTTTTAATAAAAGAAGAAAAAGTAAGAAATCTCTGTAATTTCAAGATGTAATTACAGGTCTTTCAGCTTATAGACAATGAAGAAAAAGCCTTCTCAGCAAAAATACAATTAAAATAATTTCAAGCCAAAATACACATTAAAACTCTACCAGCCAGATACACAGTTGCAAATACAGAAACAATCAAAAGACTATAACCGCCTTTCTACTCAATACTCACTATTCTGAATATATTAAGAGACTGTAGCAGGGAGATTGGTAAGAAACTTGGTTGCACATCTAGTCCCTTCCAGGACTCAGAGAGAACAAAGCAAAACCCAAAAACCACAAACAAAGGCTTCCCTCCACGAGATTTGAAAGTATCTTATTTCCTGATTGGTCCTCTGGTCAGGTGTTGCAGGTCACTGTTTGTTAACCCTTTACAGGGGAAAGAGACATTAACCCTTAGCTATCTGTTTATCACAGTTAGGTAATGATAAAACATCAATTTTGATAGTATCAGGAAAATATTATTTGAGGGATCAGATGGAAAATAAACTCTGTGTCACAGTCTCTTGGTTTTCCCATTTTGTCACCACGTTTGTGACCTGAACAAGGGCTATTTGTCTGAAGCTCTAGTCAGCAAAGAGGGGTATGGCATTGGCAGACTACAGAAATCAGATAGATGAAATAGTAAAATTGATATCTTCCTCCTTCTTAAAGATGGTTTTCTGTCTTTTATTAATAAGATGCACAGGCTAGGGGTCCTGTTGAACTGAGACTGAAAAAGTTGCTCACCAAGGGCGAGTGGAAGACTAGGATGCATAAATTAGCTGAGATTAGCTAGGTCCATTTCTCTCTTCTGTTGACTGGAACTTTTTCCTTCTGGCCTCTTTCCTTTGACTGGTATCAATTTCAATTATCTCACACACCCTGCCTTCAGCCTCTGTTCTCTTTATCCATTGGGCAGAATAGTGGTTACACTTACTTGCCCAGATAGCATTTCTGTTTATACTGGGCTTCTGGGCAATAGGGTTTTTCTCCAGCCTAGCCCTTTTTATAGGTTAAGATGTAGGAAAAGTTTTGGTTTTGCTCTTTTATTAGAGTAAAGCACATATTACATTGTCTGATTTTAATGAAATTTTGCATGTATGAAATCGTATGAACTAGAGAACACTATTTGAGCTCTCTAGCCTTTCTTTACATTTTTTAAATTAACTTTTTCATCATTCTGTTTCTGTTGCACTAATGAGAAATTGTGAGCTCTCCAATGGGCAAAATAATACAATAGAACCTCAGAGTTATGAACACCAGAGTTACGAACTGACCGGTCAAGCACTCACCTCATTTGTAACCAGAAATATGCCATCAGGCTGCAGCAGAGACAAAAAATAAGGCAAATACAGTACAGTACTGTGTTAAGCATAAACTACTAAAAAATAAAGGGAAAGGAGCATTTTTCTTTTTCATAGTAAAGTTTTAAAGCTGTATTAAGTTGTAAACTTTTGAAAGAACAACCATAACGTTTTGTTCAGAATTACAAACATTTCAGAGTTACAAGCAGCCTCCGTTCCTGAGATGTTCATAACTCTGAGGTTCTACTGGGTGGGGGGGAGGAGGATTGATCTAAGATATGCAACTTCAGCTACGAGAATAGTGTAGCTGAAGTCGATGTATCTTCGATTGAATTTAAATTACTTACTTAGTGTCCTCGCGGCCCCGAAGCGATAGCTGCAGCTCCCCCGTTGACTTTACTTCCGCCTCTCACACTGCTGGAGTTCAGCAGTTGACGGAAGAGCAATCAGGGATCGATTTATCATGTTTACACTACACACGATAAATCAATCCCCGATCTATCGCTACCCGCTGATGTACCCTTAATTCCTGTGGATGTTACCCAAAGACATTTCTGTCTTGTGGATAGAATGTGTTTCATTCAAATGTACTTCTATTGAAATTTCTATTCAATTTTTCTGTCGCTGTAATTCTATATTCTTACCATTAGCAAAAAAATTCCATCTGAGCCAAAACATGAGCAAAGAATGTTACAAAGAAAATTCCAACATAGACATATTTGATATCCGTAAAAGCAACTTTGTTAGAAAAGTTAGGGTTTTTTTCAAATATGGCTAAGTTAGACAGATCAGAATTAGGATTCTCTCCCACCCCTGATTTCAGAGCTCTCCTGTGGGTTTCTGAATCTGAGGAGAGTCCAAAAGTGAGGTGGGCTGTAATTAGTGCTTGGTGAATAATGGATTTTGTCAGTTTGCTGTAAAATTAAAAAAATAAAATAAAGTTTTGTTTTGTGTTGAACTGAAAATATTTTTTGAAAACTTCCTACAAATCAAAACATTTCAGGAATGTTAAAACAAAACATTTTGACCCTAAAACTTTCATTTTGACTTTTAGGCTTTTTGATTAAAACAAAGGAAAGGAGGACTAGATTCACAGCATGGGTTAGTGAAGAAGTGGTGGCTCAGCTCCCTTATAAGCTTTAGCCCAGTGTTTAGGGGACTCACTTGGGATGTGTGAGGTGCCGAATGTGATTTTCAAAAGTGCCTGAGCAGGTTAAGCACTTAACTTCCACTAGTTTCTGCATCTTTAGGCATATCAATACTAAGTCACTTTTGAAAATGGAACTTAGCCTCCTAAGTCACACTTTTAAATATTTTAACTAATATCTCATTACCATAACTTTGAGTAGTTGTAAAAGGGAGATATTCTTTTTGATGGCAAAAGTGAATAATTCTTATTATGAATAGATCCTGTCATACAAAACAATAGCCTATAATACTGAATTCTCATAGTGTGTCCACACTTATTCACTTGAAATGAACAGGTGATTTGGAATTGGTAATGCTCTATAGAGCCCAGTTTATGTCAGTAGTTCCTGTCTGATATGTGTTTGACCTATGAGAAATAAGTTGGTCTCAGACATCTTAAATTGAAGATTTGTTTCTAGTACAAATCTAGCACAGTTAGCATTAATTCACACGTTGCCAATTTATACAGAGAACCTGTAGGGAGACTAAATTTTCCTCTGTCACTTAAGTGATTGCTTAGGTGGGCCAGATTTAAGACACATGCAAGGGGTATGGGGAAGGTTTACTGCTGCCAATGGTATATATCTCTTCTGTGGATAGGAAGGATGCCTTCTGTTTTCAGGGCTGTCAATCTTTACCTTTTCTGAGCACTGATTTTATAACACGTAACCAAAAACAAACAAACAAACAAAAATCTCTGTGACCGGATGTCTCCAAATGGCTGATCCAAGTCTTTATTTTTGGTTTGTTTATTTATTGCAACAAATTCAGTATTGCATCATGCAGGAAGCTATTAACCAAAGAACTCTAAACTATTTTCTAGACCACTCTAATGTACAACTGAACAGTTAAAGTGCATTTCAGTTTTTTGAAAACCAGTTTTGAAAACTGGATTGCAGGTTCTTCAAGACACTAGAATCAGAACAGCTCTTTTCACAAAATGGTATAGGAATTCATACAAATACAGTTTTGCTAATCTCAGGCATTCAAAGTCCAAAGTTAGACCCTCTGAAAATCATTTTAAAAGCAAATAAATATTGGGTTCTTTTTATTTGCTTTCTGACAATTGAGCTTCTAACATTTTAGGGTTCACATTTCTGAGCTTTGATCTGCAATTATGAGGTTTGGAAACTTCTTTTTTTTTAAATGTATATATTCCCTTTATAACATGACATTAGGACCTAGAACTTTAAGAAAAACACTAGATGTTGCAAGACTTGTCAATAAAGTGGCGAGAGATAGCAGTATATTCAATACTTGCAAGTAAATATGAATTTAATATGTTGTCACAAAAACATATTTACTGTACATAAAGTAATTGTGTTCAGCAGCTTCAGAGTACTGACCCTTAGTCAGGCCTGCCGTTGGGGTGAGGGTTAGGAGGGGGCAATTGCCCAGTGGCCCCTGATGGCCTTTTAAATCGCCCTGGCAGGCTGCAGGGCTCCGAAACACACATGATGTGGTACCGGCGGCAGTGAAGGCTGCCAAGCGAGCATGTGGAAGCTCTGGCCATAGTGGAAGAACACCCATTGACTGTTCTACCATGAGGCCTGGAATTGCTGTCGGTGGGCCTGCCCTTAGTTACATGTAAGATAGACATTATTGGGGTGTTTTTACAGGATCAGAATTATGCAAGTCCTGAGGGGTAGGTAGGCTAGGCTCTGTCAAATCTCTTGTGGATCAGATGCAATATTACCTTTATTCCATTCTAAATTGCTTGTATTTACTGCAGATTGGTTCTCAGGATGTCTTTTATGTGTCCGTTTTGCTTACCTACTTCAGTTGTCATCAGTACTTGTTAATTTTTCCCAGTAACTGCAGAAATTTTGCTTTTGCATCAGTGAGGAAGGAGCCTTTAAATAACTTTTCAGTCTTTGTTTTTATACAGCTGTCTTGAAATATCTCATCTATATTTTTATTGTTTAAGTGAATTTTAAGATGTCACTTTCCATTGAAATGCCTGATATAAAAACTAACTACCGCAATGATACATGTCAGTGGATTCCTTGTCTAATGGGTGATATTCATAGAAAATAAACAGCAGACCTTTGGGATTTTTTCTTTCACCTGATATATATCACCTATTTTTTATATATATATATAATCTCCAAAAGGTATGTTGTTTATTTTCTATGAATATATAAATATATAAAACTTTCTCTTACATTATTTCCCATGTGGTGTACGTGAGTGAGATGGTGTGGTGTGGAGAAGTAATTCATTTATCTTACCCACATATGGTTTGTCTGTAATGGGACATGAGCAAACATAGACTTCATCAGTTATCTTGTAACTCCTTTTTGGTAAAGTAAACTCTCATCAATTAATATGCTATTGGTAAAGAATTACACTACAATTATTTATAATTAACATTTTGTGTAATTCAGGTGGACATGGTTTTTAATAACTACAGAACCTTTCATACGAAGTATTTTAATTTTCAGGAATGCGAGGCGTTTACCTATAAGTTCGCAGAGGAAATTAGAAGACTGTACTTTGGTGCAGTGACACCAGGTTACGATTTCATGACAAGACTTAGGTACGTATCTTAATGTATTTTTCTAAGTTCAGTTCTATATAAAGCTTGAAAATAGTGAGAAAGTATAGAAGGCTATTTGTCCTATGGAAAGCTCAGCTTTCTTCTGCTTCTGAAATATTTATAAGCTGTTCAATAATTAATAGTGAATAATGGTAATCGTTTTCTTTATTATAGGGCTGGTATAGAGTCTTTTCTTCCTTCTAATGCTCATGAGATAGCAGAGAATCGTCTCTATGTATCAATCACCAACACTAAAAATGGAAAAAATTATTTGGTTTCAAATTTTGCCTCCAGGGAGGACCTCATTAAGGTAACAAAGTTGCATATCACTTCTGTAAATGAAAATGCATGCCTGTCTCCCAAAATTTGTAACATCTTTTTTTTTTTAATTAATTGGATTAAATCCTGTTCCTTTTACTCATTTGAGTAATCTCACTGACTTCAGTGGGATGGCGCACATAACCAAGGCAAGCAAAAATATAGTGGCACAGCAGCACCACTATAGTTAAGGTTGTGTCACAACTTCTGTTTAAAGGTCAATGTTTTTAAGTCTTCTAAAATCAACATGCTTAATCAGATTCTGTTCAAATGTGGTGTGCCTCATGATGGTGCAGGATAAGGCTAGTTACCCAAATTTGGGCTAGAAGTTCCAGAGATACAAACCCTGAAAAAAACTAGCCATTTTTCAAAAAGTTTCCAGATACTTTGTTTTTGTACAGAGCAGGAGCTCAAACTATTGATGTGATGCAGATCAAATGGTCTCAGTCTGTTGAGTTTTACCCAAAGTTGTGCACAATACTCATTTAATCTTTGTGAGACCCAAACTGAGAACAGTATTTAAGAAAATGTACATTATTTACAGAATGCATGCAACAATACAGAAAAATACCTACAAGATTTACATTCCTGCCATTTACTCAGCTCTAGTACATAAGAATGGCCATATTGGGTCAGACTAATGGTCCATCTAACACAGTATCAAGTCTCTATCAGTGGCCAGTGCCAGATACTTCAGAGGGAATGAACAGAACAGAACAATTTATCAAGTGACCCATCTCCTGTCATCCAGTGCTATCTTCTGGCAGTCAGAGGTTTAGGGACACCCAGAACATGGGGTTGCATCCCTGCACGTCTTGGCTAATGGCCATTGAGGAACGTATCCTCCATGAACTCACCTAATTCTTTTTTAAACCCAGTTATAGTTTTGGCCTTCACAAGAACCCATGGCAATGACTTACACGGGTTGACTGTGCATTATGGGAACAAGTTTGTTTTAAACCTGATGCCTCTTAGTTTCATCAGGTGACCCCTAGTTGATGTGTTTTGTGAAGGCATAAATAATACTTTCCTATTCACTGCCTTCATACCATTCATGATTTTATACACATCAAATATATCACTCCTTAATCTTCTTTTTTCTAAGATGAACAGTCACAGTCTTTTTAATCTCTCCTTGTATGGAGCTGCTCCATATCCCTAATGATTTCTGTTGCCCTTCTCTGTACTTTTTCAAATTTTAATATATCTTTTTGGAGATGGGACAACCACAGTTGCACTCATTATTTAGGTGTGGACATACCATGAATTTCTGTAGTGGCATTATGATATTTCTGTTTTCTTATTTATCACTTTCTAATGGTTCCTAACAAGTTTAGGTTTTTTGACCAGTGCTGCATATTGAGCGGGTGTTTTCAGACAACTATTCACAATGACCGACAAGATCTTTCTTGAGTAGTAACAGCTAATTTAGAGCCAATAATTTTGTATGGGTGGAGGGATAGCTCAGTGGTTTGAGCATTGGCCTGCTAAACTCAGGGTTGCGAGTTCAGTCCTTGAGGGGGCCACTTAGGGATCTGGGGTAAAAATCAGTACTTGGTCCTGCTAGTGAAGGCAAGGGGGCTAGACTCAATGACCCTTCAAGATCCCTTCCAGTTCTAGGAGATAGGTATAGCTCCAATTATTATTCTTATTCTTATTATGATGTGTAGTTGGGATTATTTTTTCTAACGTGCAGTATTTTTCACTTATCAACACTGTAAGTGCTTTAAAATCTGATTGGTTACTCAGGTTGCCTTGAAATTTGGTGTGTGTCATGGGGATGCAGGATAACATTGTGATCTAAATTTGGGGTCATTTGACTGAGTGGTTCCTGAGTGACAGAAACCCCCTGTCATGGGGTGAATGTACCCCATACTGGCCCAGCAGCCAAAGTATTAATGCAGGCACTGCTGGTCGCTCCTGATTGGAAGCCTCGAAACACCTGGGAGGATAAAAGGGCTGGGAAGCAGAGTGGCAGAGCAGTTACCAGCGAAGTGAGCAGGCTGGACTCCCAGACCCCACTCCCCAGCGGGAGCTTGAGGGCCGGATTAAAGTGGTTGGTGGGCTGGATCTGGCCTGTGGGCTGTAGTTTGCCCACCCCGACCTTGAGGTTGTGGTGATTCATTTGGTAGACAATGATCTGCGTCTTATTCCTGATGTGCATTTCATATGTTATATTAAGAGCGGATTAAGACTGCATCAGAGATTTATGTGTCCAGCAGCAGTGATTGATTTCTCTGAGTTGGCTGAGTGTCTGAGTAACTGCTACAGTGACAATATGATTAATATTAATAAGTGTTGGTAGAACATTAAATCAGGAAATTGGAGGGCTTATGGCTAACTAAAAATATTTACTATATGGCAAAGAGAAACCGCAAGCTCTGCCACCTCCTTCTTTCTCCAAGATGAGGTACATCTGTCAGGCAGCGGTTCTCTCTTTCTCTGTCTCTCTCAAGCATAAAACTGTGAGTATTTTAGCAGAGAAATCCTGTCTGTGATTTCTCTCACCAGTCCTTCCAAACTCCACTGTCCAACCATTCTGAGTCTTGACCTATAATGTCTATATGTATCTGTGCAACTACAGACATAGCAGCCAGCACATGGATTGGTGCTTGAACTGTGCCACGAAGTGGCTGTGGAGCAGCACAAGAGCTAGCTGAACTATGCTGCTGGCCCATATATTCATCATTCTGGCCATGAGCAGTTGGTCCTGCTCCCTGTTCATCCTCTTTATCCAGGAACTTCTGGAGCTGTCTCTCTTCATGGAGTGTGCCCCTCTCCTCTTTGGTTTTCTTAAAAGCAAGGTTCTGTTTGCTCCTCCTTGGTCCTCTTCCACCTCCTGATCCTGCTACTCGCTAATTGTGATACTCCCATCAGGTGAGGAAGTGCCTGCCAATGGAATGAAACAGTAAATTAATTATATTGCCATTGCGAGAAGGAAGAGAATCTCCACTTTTTGCTTTCTTTCTGTACACAAGCACACAATTTGCAGTGTTTTGGAATACTTATATATCATTCCTTCATGAATTCTCATATATAGTCACTTTTTTATCTACCGTTGGGAGCCTTGTGTGCGCACACACACACTGTAGTAAGTAACATTGATTTTACTTTAAATGAAAAAAGTTGGATCTAGCTGAGAGGTGATGGATTAAAGTCATGTCTCCGGAATATTTACCAGTACTGGCTTAGACTTTGTTTCATGCAAGGGAAGGTCTCTAATATTTCAGAAATACGAGAATGGGGGAAAAAAGTAATTTTCCTGGCAAGTGGCAGGGTCCCATCAGTGTACGCAAAGGACCTCGTGATTGTGATGAGGTTCACCTGCTGCTCGAGTGCTTTCTTTTGGCCAGGCATGTTACAGCAGCTCTTTCCCCATATGGTACCCCTTCCTGGCAGTTGCTCTGTCAGTGTAGTGGTCTCTGTTCCCGCAGTTTGGCCCTCCAGTTAGGTCAAGCTTTACTCCACCCCGTCTGGGTTAACAGAATCCAACCTAACTGTAGTCCAGTGACTTTGCAACCAGTTTGCTATCTCTCTCTGGGCTCTGTATTCTTTATGCCCCTTACCTCAAGGGCTTTCACCCGAACTTCCTCAATGGCTGGTAGGGGAGCCCTCCCTCTTCTCTAGGTTCCAGCTCACAGTCTACTCCTTCAGACTTCTTGGTGCTTCCCTGCACTCTTCTATCCCCCGGAGAGTGATTGCAGACTCTCTTCCTGCAGCCCTCTTCCTGTACGAATTTCCTGGCTTTATAATTACCACCCAGCCCCTCCCCAGCTGGGTTTCATCATCAGTTAAGCCAGGCTGTCTCTCTCAGAAGGTACTGCCAGATATGTTAGTTAGCCTCGGGCCGACAGTAACCCCTTCAGGGCCTGTGTGGGGTGCACCCCCTTCACAGTGACTTAACAGCCCATCGGTGAGTGTAGTGGTTTAGTAAGCTACCAGGGGGGTCTCAGAAATTCTCTCTACCCAGAAATCTAAAACACTGTATTGAATTCCTGCTCCATAAAACATTTCCATTAGGGCTGTCAATTAATTGCAGTTAACTCATGCCATTGACTCAAAAAAATTAATTCCGATAAAAAAATTAATCGTGATTAATTGCACTGTTAACCAATAGAATACCAATTGAAATTTATTTAATTTTTTGGATGTTTTTCTGCGTTTTCAAATATATATTACAACACGATGCAAAGTGTACAATGCTCACTTCGTATTATTTTTATTACAAATATTTGCACTGCAAAAATGATAAACAAAAGAAATAGTATTTTTCAGTTCGCTTCATACAAGTACTGTAGTGCAGTCTCTTTATCGAGAAAATGTAACTTACAAATCTAGATTTTTTGTTACATAACTGCACTCAAAACCAAAACAGTGTATAACTTTAGAGCCTACAAGTCCACACAGTCCTAGTTCTTGTTCAGCTAATCTCTAAGACAAAGAAGTTTGTTTACATTTATGGGAGTACCGCTGCCTTCTTTTTGTTTACAATGCCACCTGCAAGTGAGAACAGACATTCGCATGGTACTTTTGTAGCCGGCATTGCAAGGTATTTACATGCCAGATATTCTAAATATTCATATGCCCTTTCATGCTTCAGCCACCATTCCAAAGGACATGTGTCCATACTGATGATGCTCATTAAAAAAATAATGCATTAATTAAATTTGTGACTGAACTCCTTGGGGGAAAATTGTATGTCTACTGCTCTGTTTTACCCGCATTCTGCCCTATATTTCATGTTATAGCTGTCTCGGATGATGACCCAGCACATGTTTGTTTTAAGAACACTTTCACAGCAAATTTGACAAAACAGAAAGAAAGATACCAATGTGAGATTTCTAAAAATAGCTACAGCACTCGACCTAAGTTTTAATAATCTGAAGTGTCGACCAAAATCTGGGAGGGGCGAGGTGTGCAGCATGCTTTTAGAAGTCTTAAAAGAGCATCACTCAGATGCGGAAACTACAGTACCCGAGACACCCAAAAAGAAAATCAACCTTCTGCTGATGGCATCTGACTCAGATAATAAAAATGAACATGCTTTGGTCCGCAGTGCTTTGGATCGTTATTGAGCAGAACACGTTATCAGCATGGACGCATGTCATCTGGAACATTGGTTAAAGCATGAAGGGACATATGACTGTTTAGCATATCTGGCACTTAAATATCTTGCAGCGCTGGCTACAACAGTGCCATGAGAGTGCCTATTCTTGCTTTCAGGTGACATTGTAAACAAGAAGCAGGCAGCATTATCTCCTGCGAATTGTAATCAAACTTTTTGTCTGAGCTATTGGCTGAAGTAGGACTGAGTGTACTTGTAGGTTCTAAAGTTTTACATTGTTTTATTTCTGAATGCAGTTATTTTTTGTACATAATTCTACAATTGTAAGTTCAACTTTTATGATAAAGAGATTGCACTATTGTATTAGGTGAATTGAAAGATACTGTTTCTATTGTTTTTTACAGTACAAATATTTGTAATAAAAATAAATGTAAAAATGAGCAGCGTACACTTTGTATTCTGTGTTGTAATTGAAATCAGTATATTTGAAAAGTAGAAAACATCCAAAATATTTAAATAAATGGTATTCTATTATTGTTTAACAGCGTGATTAATTTGAATTAATTTTTTTAATCATGGTGATTAATTGCGATTAACTTTTTTAATCATTTGATAGCCCTAATTTTCATACATCACCTTCCAGGAGTGGAACAAAAATAAGGACCACAATTAACAAACTTTTGGATTAGAATGCAGACTGTTACTGGCGGCAGAGTAGATTCATATCAACTCCCCCTCCCCAGCCTGGAAATAGAAAATCCAGGGTGAGGCACGGCAAAAGAATGCCTGCTGCATGAAGAATCATGGCCTTCCAAGGAGAAAACAGGATGAAAAAGTACTTAAAGTAGATATTGTTATTGCTATATGGGACAATAATTTGCTGCCCAAAGCATACATCTGTAGCATTGGCATTGCCAATACAACAAAAAGCTGTAATTGCAAAAATATACAGCACTCATGCCTATTAGTCTTTAAGGTTTTGGAAGCTTGAATTGAAAGCAAAGTTTGAAAAAAAAAATTCTCCTCTTGTCATCCCTTTTTGAAAGCCAATAGCAGATGGGTGGGAGTTGGTTCTATGCAAATCTCTTACGTAACGCCCTCAACCTAGGGTATAAACACCCTAGAATGTAACATTCTCCTCCATAGCAATAATGTTGCTGGTCCTAACCTGGAAATCCTACCCTAACAAACCAAAGATTTAACCACGTGGCAATAATAATTAAAAAAAACAGGGTTGACTCTTGCTGTGCTGCGTATTGGTTCCCTGGCCCTGCTCTGCTTTCTCTCCAGGCTGGTCCCTGGGTTCATCCCTAAATACAGTAGGTTCTCAGAAAATTGGCCCAAAACGTTTACTTAACTCATCCTGGTGGGTAGGCTGAGTCAGTGCTTGAAACTTCACAGCATACTCCTGGAACTGTGAGTACCCTGTGGTCCCAGCTGCCACTGCACCCACCTCTCTGTCCTCCAGCTTCACAGTGAGACCCTCTGGAGGCAGGAATATGTTGTGTGAGATGGAGGGCTTTGACCTGGGGGGTGGGGTAAGCATCCTATCAAACTATTCATAGCAGGGAGATCTTTTGGGCTTGTCACCAGACCTGCTGTTTGAGTCCTTGACCTTGCAGTACAGGATCTTCAGATGCCTGATCCATTCCCTGCACTGCACTGCACTGCAGTCAGATGGATGCCCTGCTCCACCAGCCTGTGGGATTTTCTTATAAAAATATGTATTCCAAGAGCTCCTGTGAAAGTTGTGCTCATGGATATACTCACAACAGATGTTGACAGTCAGCATGCTAGGGCACTACACATTTTCAACTGGTGGGGCAAGGCTAAGCTGGAAGTTGAGCAGTCCATGTGGAAAAAGAAGGGTTGAACACCGAAAAAGGATATATAAACAACTGGTAGTGTCCAGTCTGTAGAGGAAACACTGGGAAGGGAAGGAAGTGAGGAGGCTGAAGGGTCAGAAGATATAGGGACAGTGAATTGTGGGAATGATGATGGAGGACTGTGTAAACTGGTCACCTCATAATTGGTACATTCAGACCACAATGTATACAAATAGAGGGTGGATCACAGGTCAACATACATCGTTACCCAGGCCCCGAGGTGAGCAGGCTAGCTCAGTTTCAGTACGCTCCTGGGCACACGTACAAGGGTGTTGAATTTGGATGATAGTGGGGTAGGGACAAAAGTCCACAGCTCGATATTTAAGTCAGGTTATTGGAGGTGTAGTGACGGGAACAGTAGTGAATGTATACTAGGGAGTAAAGACTCAAGGGAAATGTGTACCCAGCTTGCAGTGGATCGCCTGGATATAGTGGGAAGGAGGCTTGTTTGGAAGAGGAAATGTGAATAGATCAGGGGCGAGATTAGTGGGAGGGATGTTGAAGTAGGGTTGGGTTGGGGACTGGGGAAGGATAAGGGACTGACTAGCTCAGTATGCAAATTGTGGGGCGTGATATTTACAGTTGCCTAAATGGCTGCTAACTACTACCAACAACATATCTTTTCCTATTCAGAAAACTAGGAAATTCAGCAGCAAAAACTAATACACATACCTTTGCTTTGCTAGCATCGCAGTAGGTGAAATCTACATATATGTCACTCCTTCTTCAACCCATTTACTTTCTCCTACATGATTTTTTCTAGCATTATTAAAGCACACGCACAAAAAGTTATCTACACCATCTTCCTTTTGGTCCCCTGGAGCTGGCAGTAGCCAACGGGAAATATTTTCAGATGCAATAAATGTGTTAGTTTTACCTGCACTAAATGGTAGAGGCAGTAGTTGTGCCTGCTTGGTAAAAGTGTGTTTCTGGGACATGAGGACGTGTGGATTACTTTGAAACATCTGTGATTTTGATATGAAATCTACGCATGCACCCTCTGATGTGAGCAAAGGAAAGATCTGCATGTGTACCTTCAGGATCCAGTATGCATCATTTCAGTGTAGAATTGCCTATGTTATATAATTAGTAGGACAAGGGTCTTACTACAAATGATATTGTCAGTGGTGAGCTGGGATAGAAGAGCAGTCTAAGCATTTATTATCTGCGTATACTCTGGGTGAAGTGTGTAGTCTGTCCAACATAGCTGTACTGAACTCTAGAGGCAGTAGTGAGATGTGTTTGCGAGATCTGTGGATTACTTTGAGGGATGTGACAGAGTAGTGTTTGTGATATGAGAAGATCTATGTTTTGCACCTTCTTGTTTCTGAGAAAAGAGAAGAAGTGCATGTATACTTTCAGGGTGCAGTAAATCACATTTCCATACAGAATTAGGTAGATTATGTCACTAGCAGGGCATAAGGCTTTTATTACAAAAGATATTGTCAGCCGTGAGAGGAATATGAGAGGATTATAATAGTGAAAATGTAATTTGAAGTGGCATCTTGTGAATAAGTATAAAGGAATTGTAAAAGGCATCGTAAATTGTACACATGTGGATTCTTCCTAGGGTGTTGGCTAAGTATGAGAGGGTACCCCAGAATCTGGAACCGCCTATATATAACAGTGCCAGTAGTATGAGGATGTGTTATGTGCATATTGAGGTAATATGCTCAAAGAGGATGGAGGGAAAGTGGTGTGGGCAACCTTTAATTTTTCCTTTTTGTCCTTTAATAGTGATAGATGGAATCATGTGGATGAGTGAAGGGCTTCAAAGGAGGTGAAGAACTCCTGTGGAGTTGGCAGAGTAAAGTTTTGTGTGTTAATGGGGTATATTAGGACACTGCTGAAAGAGGGCAGAGTTAAGTTTGCCTGGGAAACTTTCACTGCATTTCCCGGTTTTCAGAAATCTGTGTTTTGCTCAACTCGGCATTATGCTAGGGGATAACATGCCATCAAGCAACTTTAACTCTGTGTTCACATAGGCTTTTGCTATTGAATTTGGCCCTGTGTTTCTGTAAATTTTGCTAAAAAGAATTCCTTAAACATATATATGTCCCTTTACTTTCTTCTTAAATATTTGTTTCATGATTTTCTCTTATTCACTGGAACCCACTTAAAAAAAAGAGAACATATAGTTTACCAGTGTTGAAGGTAGATCAGGATAGTAAAGGGACTTCACTATGTTTGGTCACTGCCGTCATGGGTGTTGGTGTCAGAGTAGCATTGTATCATCTCATGGTAACAGGGCAGAATAAGAGGAAGAGAAGGACATATCTAAAGGAAATTCTTGTGTTCAAACAGGCCTGTATACCACCAAAAAAAATGTGCATGTATATGTCGAGCTCAGAGAGACCACATCTCTGGTGCTTTCCAACATTTTTTTCTAAATGCATCATGTAGACTTGGTCATGATTGTGAATGTATGCTGATCTAAAAAAAAATAGGAATGAGGATTCTTGGGGTAGCTGGGGAAGGGGTTCTTCCCCAAAACCTCTTAAAATATTGGATGCAATATTTTAGGCAATGTTTGGAAAAAAATTATTCAAAATCTATAGGGAGTGGATGGGCCAACCAGTGGCATGTGTTGGGGGATTCCTTCTTTCCCTGTCTTCCTGAGCATCTGTTAGAGTCAATTGGAGCTGCTGGATGTTCAGCACTTAAAAATCCAGCTACTTGTTTAGATCTCGAAGTATGTATTTAAGTTCTAGTTTTCAAAATCTTGCTAAATCTTTCAGTATTCAAAATTGGTGGGCTATTTTTGTTGAAGAAGAAAGCAGAGAACTTCAGCTGTCTGAAACTGAATCTGAGCATGAAAGAGATGGTGCATATGGGCAAAGGAAAATATTTTGATGAGTTTGCTGCCAGTCTACAGTCTTCTTTGGCTGAAGGTTCATATCTGCAGTTGGTCAATTCAGTCTATAGTCCAGGAATACTCTTGGATTCCTCAGTGACTCTGAGCTCTCAGATAGCAACAGCCACAGGTAATACTTTCTGTCACTTCTGGTTGGCTAGGAGTCTCCATTATTCTGGTGGGCAAACAGCTGGCCTCAGTTATTGATGCCTTCCTCATCTCTCAGCTAGACTACAGCAATGCAGTATAGCTGGGTGTGAAGCCTTCAGCACTTAGGAAACCCCAACTAGTACAAAACGGTACAGGGCATCTTCTCAGCCTACAGTGAGCATATCAGATGTGTCAGCAACTCTCTTCACTGGATTCTCATAGAATTTTATGTCAAGTTCAGGGTTTCAGTCCTTCTCCTCAAAGCACTCCATGGTCTTGGCCTGGGATATCAAAAAAAATTGTGGTCAATAGTTCCATTCCTATGACACAATGTAACTCTTGACAGTAAGAGTGAAGCTTGTCTGTGCAGGAAGTAGAACTTTCTTGGGTGACAATTGCATTCTGGGACTGTGGAATGAAGACTAAAGGAACATCACAGACTTCACCACTTTCTGCTGCAAGTGCAAGGCACATTTCTTTTATTTTGCATTCTCTAATATAAACACATAGCAACAAGTATCTTTAAAAAAAACAAAACAAAAAACCCTACCCAAACAAGACACTCCATTGCACTTGTTTCTCCCCCTGAAGAGCGAATGAGAGACCTGAATGTGACAATTGTGTAGTCACATTGCTTAGTGCACTGCTGGAGGGAACTCAGATACTATGGTGATGAGTGCACTATAAAAACCTACGTAGAATAGAGTAGAATAGTTATGTCCTTTGTTCTGGAGAGAGGACAGGTGAACAGCAATCTGTAGTGAATGCATGTTCTCTATTACAGTACCCGATGCTGAAAAGTGTAGAGTCCGTTCTCTAGGTGTGTGCTGCATTGCAGTGTATTGCTCTAAGCTAGAAAACTACAAACTGTTGCCTTGGGAACTGCTCTGCTCTTGTCATTTTTGACTAGTTATATGCTTGATGTGTCCATAACAGTTGCCCCTGATGATTGTAACCACTGTTAGCAGTGAAAAGGGTTGTAATGGTAAAACATCAATAATTACAAAGAATTGCTTAGTGGAATACAAAGGTATAATTTTTTGGCTGCTTTCTTAAATTGAATTGTGTGTGCACATATGAATGTAATCTTTGTGTATCACTTTTACAAGAGCCAAAATCCAGTTGGTTATTAAGTCTAAACTAATGTAAGTCCAAATAGTAACTTATCACTGTCATTCTGCGATAGCCCAGCACACAAAAATAAAAGAAAAAGTATTCATTTAGGTGAATGGTGTATATATATGTGAATTTTTAGGCTATTATTAAAGTGCAGTTCCTGTCCTACTCAGAAAAAAAATGATGTAGTAGAAAGAATAACAGTGTGCCAAAGAATCTGCTAAATGCCTGTCTTTCACCAGTTGTAGCTTCGCTTTTCAGTATATAACCATGAATAACGCAGTTTGTTTACAATCTACATATACTTAGATTTAAATCTGTATTAAGAAATTGTGAATTTGTGGCAGCATGAAAGAATAAAGTAAATCTAAAATTAGTTCTGATTCTTCTAAACCAAACATCATTAAATCAATGACAGAATAATTGATTTGTACCATGTGCACTCTCTGAGATTGCCATTAGTAACTTAACTAAAATAACAATCCTGAATTCTTAATCACATTTTGACATGCAGTACGTAGCAGATATTGAGATGAATATGTTTTTAAATGGTTATTTTGAAATAGATGCAACTAACATGTTGAATAATGATTACTGTATTAACCGGTAAAGATTAAATGACACATAAAAGGAAATATTAATATTTTCACATTCATTTTACTGACACCTTCTTTTATCTTTTCTCCTCTCTAGGTCCTCCTAGCCAGTAGTTTTGTGCCAGTGTATGCAGGAATTAAAGCAGTGGAATATAAAGGAGAGGTAATATTGTGATGTTTGAAGACTTGTGTATTTAATTACAAAAGCACTCTTCATTTGTGACATCAAAATCTCAGATGAATTTGGGGGCTGGGGGGAAGGGAGAATCACAAGTCCATTGTTTTGTTGCACACTGATCGTTATTTAAAACTATAGATGAAAAGACTATTAAAGGAAGTCATTGCAATCCATTCTTATACAAACATAGCGAACACCAGAGACACTATACATTTGGAAATGGTAGTGACCTGAAAGCAGCATTCTTAAAATGTTCATATAATATCCAGTTGTTTATCTAGTCTGATGGGCTGCTAATGATTACAGTAATGTTTGTAGCACAAAAATCTCTAGGTAATTTTTTCCTTCTAAAAATTATAGTTGGACTCAGCTGAGATGTACCAAAATGTTAATGTTACATTAAGTGTTTTTCCTCCCATCAGATCTTTTCCAGAATAAGTTCAAATAAATCATTTTGCGCATCACTGAAATGCATTCATCTTTGGCAATGTAGTATTTGGCTGCCAAGAGAAAGCTTGAGTTCATTTCCTAGTTGTTGGAATGATGTATGTAGTAGTGCCTTGTACAATTCAACTCCACTGACATCATATCTGGCACATAAGAGCACCACCCTAGCCAATAACCTGAGCCAGAGGAGACAGACCATGATGAAAGGTCCCCCAGAAATTCAGTAGCAACCTCACTCTTTGCCAGATGGAGTCATTTGGATGTTGATTTTGTTTTCACAATTCAGGGTACAAACGCTGGATGTCAAAAGCACTCTATTACTTGAATGGGACAAAATCTCTGTAAATCTAAGGCTATCTCTGTACTGCACATCAGTTGTGGCAGCATATAGGGTATATGTAGCTACATACCACAGTGAAAAACAGGCTTTGTCCACATTGTAGTGTGTAGCTACACATATCAGTGAAAGGCTCTGTGAAGAGGAACGCAGTGGGGAAAGACTCCTGCAATGGGGAGCTGGCAGAGCCTTTCCCCACTGCTGGAGTCTTTCTCTGCTGCCAAAGAAGGCACCAGCAGTGGGGAGACAGCAGGTTGCTAAATTGCTAAAAAGAGTAGTGTAGATGGGGAGGCACTGCTTGGGCAACTATAGAACTATGTAGGTTATATACCTGGGTACATATGCACAGGCTTCAGGTGTGTCTTTTCTTGACTAATCAGTCCCTTACTGTCTACACTGCTATTTGTACCCCTGCTAGGTGGCTAGCTTTGTATATTCTCTACACTAAAAAGTTTGCAGTGTGGATGTACTTAGTTTTTTTGGTGTTTGGCAAGAAATTGAAAGGATAGGCCACCTGTTGTGGCTCAGGTAACATTGTCCAAGAGGACTTAGATTCCATTCCAGTAAAGGAATATAGTGCCTATAGTGCCAGTCACTGAAATGTACACAGCTATTGCTTCATGGTCAATTCAGACTTTTATGTAGCTCTGTTCTCTCAATTCAGAAGCTAAATATGTGGACAATTTAGGGGAAATAGTACTTCATTTGTCTAGGAGTACTCAGTCTTCTTCCTGAAACTTGTTGCTGATCCCCTAAAGTGGAGAACAACAGAAGATTATTGCATTTGATGTGGAAGAGAATTTATAGGCAATTAGAGAGTGTGGGGTCTTTCACCGTCTGTTACAGAATGCTTAAAGAGTGGATGAGACATGCAAAAATTTTACTGCTTGGTGATGGTTCTGTGGCTCATGAAGCAAAGCATGTAACTTTTAAAAGATGGGTCTGCAGATGCAGTATATTTAGAGAATTTCATTTACTGATATATGTAGATTCCATTAAGCCCAGCCCTCATGCTTTACATCCTCAATTTGAGTTTCTGGGTTCGTTTTTATTGCGCACTATTTCAGAATTTTCCCTATCTTTGCACTTTGAGCCACTTATAATAATTCAGAAGTTTTTGCATTTTCAATCAGTGTTCATAGCTCTAAAGATACTGTGTAATGGCATGGAAATTACCTGGAACAGTGACTGCAGTGCTTAAGCCTATGGAACAAATAATTTGTAATTCAGTCCCTTTTAGAAGTTATGGGTATGGTCTCACAAATGTCGACGTTTTGAGGAGGGGCATTTTTCAGTATAAACAGACTTAGAAAAAAAAAGTTGAAAGTTTGAGTTTTGAAATTACAAAGTCGGAGGATGTTAAACTGTTAGAAAAATGGGAATTTAAAGAAAGTAGGATGTGAGATTTTTTATTAAAAATACAGTACTGTAAGTAATACATTATTGGTGACGACTCAATTGTTCTGGTGGACCAGGCAAAAAGAAGACTGTCATAAAGTCACAGTATGTAGGTGTGTGAGAGAGGGAGCAGTCTTCTGGAATTGTCAGATTTGGAGTTGGCTACAGACGGAAAGCCAGATTACAGAATCACATGGCTGGTCGCAGATAGTGAGCTGGGCCAAGGGCTAAAGGCCCTTGTAGGGCTGAAAAATAGGCTGGCCTACAGCTGAGACCAGTCCACTACGGAGGTAGCTTTGCAGCCAAGTGGTGGAATATGGAGAGCCCCAGAAGAGCTGCTGAACCAGAAGATGTTATAGACAGAGGTAATGCTTGTTATGTGTTGGTCACCTCATTGATTATTGCCAGGGTCTTGCACTGCCCTCCTAACTGAAGAACTAGTTTCACTTCATGTGACAAAGGCCATGAACCATATCCAGGGCAGAGTAGAGGTAATAGGCTCTTTTGGAAACCTGTCACAACCGCATTTCCTGTGACTGAATCCCAGAGGTATCTTCGTCATCTGCCATTAAGTTTACAGAAATGTGCACTGTTTTGCACTTGATAGTGAGCACTTATTAATTGTGCACATGCCATCAGCTCATTCCTCCAATGAGGACTTAATATCACTTGTGTTGTTTATAGAAATTCAATTTACAATTAGTAAAATAACAAAGTTATAAAGTTTTGAAAATTGTTTCAGCCAAGTACAAAATTTGTTGTTTTTTGGGAGGTCAAAGGCTTACTCAGATGTCCCTTTAAGCATATAACAAATTCAGTCTAGGTTAGCAAATGCATGAATTTTGGTGTAGATTTGGTGAGGCATACTCTAGCTGCCAAAACAGGGAAGATAATCGTCTGACCCATGTTAATATATAAATATAATAATAGTTTAGACATGAATAATTTATTGAAATTGATTGATAGGTTTTGTTTCCCCAAAAAGCATAACCAGTCAAGATAATGCTAGTTAATGGCAGAAAATTATAAAATGTCCTTGTTTCCACAGCAGGTGCACGGAATAGCAACTATTAACTTCATGGTAACTCATAATACTGTTAATATAATGAAACAAATTGCTATAATTAAATTGGGAAACATAATATGTTACTATTACCATTACCATCATGTGGCATAGTTTTTTAATCTTTTTTGAAGACCTGATACTCATCTCCTGTCAGCATTCTGTCATTGATTTTCATAGCCAGAATGTGTGTGCTTCCGTCCCTTGAGCTATGTTATCAAAATTGTCTTAGCATTGGGCAAGCAAAGAATAAATGGAGTACTACATCTGTTTTTTTAAAGATTGTTATAATATGTCAATTGGCTAATATAGTGTTTTTTGATCTAGGGGTTTATCTTTAAATTGATTATTTCAGTTACTAATTTAATAGTTCAGACAGGACTTCTGATGTATACAATCTAATTAGTGTTCAGTTATTTGTTTGAAAATCCTGAAACTACTTCCGAATTTGTATCAGTGTGTACAAACTTGATACTGGTTAGCTTTACTTCTGGGAGCATTCTGCAGCAAAAAAAAAAATAAATAAATAAAATTCTGTGCACAGTATTTTGAAATTCTGCAAAATTCTTAATTTTGTTTGTCAAAATAATGCTAGTAATCATGCCAGTTTCAATTATTTTGGCAATTTATTTCAAAATACCTGTCAGCAAGTATGTCTGTAACAATACACACACAAAAAAAATTCCCTCCGGAATAGAGAGTTAAAAAAACCCTTATGACAACCTAGTTCCTGTTTCTCTGTTCCCCCCAGAGCCAAGCTGGGGGGCCAGGCACCCACAGCTCTCCCCCTCAAAGCCCAGCTGTAGGGTGCCCCCTAGCCAGTACACCCAAACCCGCTTCCTCCCCCAGACCCCAGCTGTGCCCCCCCGACCAGATACCTGCAGCCCCTTCTGCCCTTGATCCCTAGGGATCCAGAGGGAGATACAGCCTGATGCTTGGTCCCAGACTTCCACGGAGTTTCCTGTGTGCTGCCCTCTCCTTCTTTCAGGGCATGCTGTGTACTGCAGCTGCCATGAACTCTCTAGCTCCCTCCTCCTCCTCCTGGCAGTGCCTTCTATGTGTGAGCTGGGTTCTGCCAGGTCCAGCAGCCCCTACTGGTGGCTAGCAACATTGTAGCTCATTTCTGTGGCAGAAAGGAAATTCTACACACAATATTAATTTCTGCAACGTTCTGCATTGCGCAGTGGCTCAGAATTTCTCCAGAAGTATTTGATTGTGAGTTATAATGTGTTTATTCGAGCACTATGACAGTAATAGCTTCATTACACACTTTAGTGGTGTTTGATCTACATACTTTCTGTGATAGGTACCAATGAACTGCTCCTCTGGAAGTAATGAGAAGTTTCATGAATGGGGTAGACAAGTTCTCTTAAGTTGGCTTTTTATCTATAACTAGAGTTTGACTGACCACTTCTGCAGTTTTTGTGCAGTGTGTTGTTCATAGCCCTCATAAATAAAATGTGCAAGCAGTACCTTCTGTTGTAGTTACTTGGATTGTTAATTAGCTGAACAAACAGGTCTTTTAAAAATAAATAGTTTAAATAAAAGAAGTGTTATATAAAAGCACTCATGTATGGTTAGGTAGAAATTTCACCTTGAACAATGGAAATTGGGATTTCAGTTGTCTCTGAACTTTCTGCAAAAAGTTCATTTGCATCCATATTTTCACTGGACTACACATTTTTGTTTTGTTTAGAATAATTGTTCTATAATACTGTTATAAACAGATAGTTAAGGGTTGATGCCTCTTTTACCTGTAAAGGGTTAAAAAGTTCACCTAGCCTAGCTGACACCTGACCAGAGGAACCAATGGGGGAACAAGATGTTTCAAAAGCAAGGAGGGAAGTTTCCTTTGTTTAGAGTCAGTTTCAGTTTTGGCCGGAGTGGAAAAGATCCAGGAATCAGCCTCTTATCAGAGTAGTGAGTATTAAGGAAGGAAATAAGTATTTTTATGTTTATTTTCTTTTTGTAATTTGTCCTGGCATTAGTGTGTACTAAGGTTTTTGCCATGGGGAACATCCTGTGTTTTGAATCTGTTGTCTGTGAGATCAGCTTGTATGCTATTTCCTAAAGGTTTTTTTTCTTTTACCTTTCTTTTCTTTAATTAAAAACCTTCTTTTTAAGAACCTGATTGATTTCTACTTGTTTTTAGATCCAAGGGGATTGGATCTGGACTCACCAGGGATTGGTGGGGGAAAAAGGGAGGGGGAATGAGTAATTCTTCCTTTTTTTTAAGATCCAAGGGGTTTGGATCGGTGTTCACCAGGGAATTGGTGGAGGAGTCTCTCAAGGCTACCCAGGGAGGGGAAGGTTTTTGGGGGGAAGACAGAGTTTTCCAGATTACTCAAATATTTGGATTGGTGGCAGGATATTGATCTAAACTGGTAATTAAGCTTAGGGTTCACATGCAGGTCCCCACATCTGTACTCTAAGGTTCAGAGTAGGGGTGGAACCTATGACAAATACCCTGTTAGATCTTAGAGTTGTTGTATAGATATATGCATGCACATTTACATAAAACATTTCTATTGTTTATATGTATATACACACACACACGTTACATCAACATGCAAAATTTTAAATTATTAGTATTCTAAATCCTGTATAATCTCTGAGGAATCATGCTTTTGAGGTTTTTATTTTACTGATATTAGTATGTTCTTATTAATCTGTTAACTAAAAAACAAACCAACCAAAATTAGCACCGAGTCAAGATTTAAGACAAGACCAGAGCACCAAGTATATATGAAACATTCACTAATAAAGTAATACGTGTATATAATGTCATCCAGTGAACAATGAATTCTTTGTGTTGTCCAGACTTTAGCATTTTGGTTTATTTGGTATTAAGGAAAACGTGATGTTTCTTTTATAGTGTTTTCAGAACGATAGTATATATTCAACATGTTTTTTAACTTTTTTTTGTTTATGTGATCTAAGGGGATCAGTGACAAAGATTCAGCACTAGAGCTGGGCAAATACTTGATTTTGCTGTTTGTTAGCAGTTTTGAAAAATTGAAAAAAAAATATTCGATCGGGTCGAACTGAATTGAAAACTTGCCAAAAAAATTGGTAAGTAAAAAATAATCTGTTTTGAATCTCCCACATCATAGATGAATTCCCTAACCACAGACTACAGAGATATTCTGTCTCTCCTTTTGACCAGTCACTATTCATTGGACCAGAGAAAGTGAGTAAGAATATCGCTGTAGCTTGGTTCGGACACTGATCTACGATGTGGGATGCCTAAATTCAGGTCCCCACTCCAGTGACTACTTCATTGTTTATACATAATAGGAAAGACTATTTGTTATCTGCCCCAGTGTATCCCATAAATTTAAACTTGCATTTTCCATATCCCAGTGGGCTGGCAGTTATAAGGGAAAGGCCGTCTCCTCCTCTGTCTAGAAAAATATATTTAGGGAGAAAACTATTCAGTGAATTCATGTCAAATTCATGAATAGTTTCAGGTTGACCGAAACTTCATTTTCAACTAATAAAATATTCACTATGAAAAATTTGACCCAGCTCTAGTCAGCACATAACAAATTCTGACTTTTTTCCCCCCCAGTAGAAATGGATTGATGGTGGCCTTACCAACGGCCTCCCTATTCTGCCTGAGGGAAGAACAGTCACTGTTTCTCCTTTCAGTGGTCGATTAGATATCTGTCCACAAGACAAAGGACATGTAGATCTCTATATTAAAGTTGCAAAGCAAGACTTAATGGTGAGTGACTTGTTTTTAACTAATTTTGGTGATAGCATAATTATTTTTATTTTTGCTAGCTGTTTTATGTGATTTTCAAGAGCAGCTAAGATACTTTGGTACCCAACTCCCATTGGCTTTTTATGGGAATTGAGTACCTAATCTTTTTCAAGTGTCTTAAAAAAAAAAAAAAAAGTGTTGGATTTTCAGTTTATAAAATGTTCTTGGTGGACACATGTACAGTTTTTAAGAAAAGGCTACAAACTCCATACTGTAGAGCAGTGTTAAAAAAAGAGAAAAAAAGGAGAAATAGAAGAAGATAAAGAAGTTATTCTATACTAATGCAATTCCTCCAGCAAAGGCCTGGGGAAAGATTAGGTAGCATGACCTATAACTTCCAAAGTGGAGTAATTATTTCAGAATAAAGAGATTTTTATTCCAGAATAGTGTCCACACAGGGAGCTATTCTGCAGTAACTGTGCCAGTAGGGTTGTCACCTCTGAGGTACAAAAATCCAAGACATCCAGAATGATCCTGATCCCACAAAACTGGACAGCTGGCAGTGTGTACTGAGTGCACACAAAGATTTTCCAGGACAGCTACCTCAAAAAAGCATGAAAAGGGAAAACCTGAACAGGGCAACCTTATATGCTGATTAATTTCCTTGTGTACACAAGGCGTAAGGGCCTTCTTCATAGTTTCATAGAGTTTAAGGCCAGAAGAGATTACTAGCTCATTTGGTCTGACCTCCTGTGTATCACAGGTCATTAAATTTCACCCAGTTACCCTTGTATAGAACCCAGTAATTTGGAACGACTAAAGCATAAATTGTCTTTGACTAAAGCATATCTTCTGGAAAGGTATCCAGGCTTGATCTGAAGACCTTAAGAGATGGAAAATCCACCATTTCCCTTGGTATTTAGTTCCAATGGTTAATCACCATCGCTGTTAAAAATGTGTGCCTAATTTCTAATTTAAATTTGTCTGACTTCAGCTTCCAACCATTGGTTCTTGTTGTGCCTTACTCCACTAGACTGCAGAGCCCTTTAGTACCCAGTATTTTCTCTCTACACTTATGCACTGTAATGATGTCACCTCTCAATCTTATTTTTGATGAATTAACCAGATTAAGCTTGTTTAGTCTCTCACTGTAAGGCATTTTCTCACACCCTCATAAATTTTGTGGCTCTTTTCTGCACGATCTCCAATATTTCAACATCCTTTTCAAAATGTGGACACAAGAATTGTATGCAGTATTCCAGTATCTCTTGCATCATTGCTGTATACAGAGGTAAAACCTGTTTATATACCCAAGGATCACATAAACCCTTTTTGCCACAGATGGCACTGGGAGCTCATGTAGAGTTGTTTGTTCTCTTTGACACCTATATCCTTTTCGTACTCACTGATTTCCAGGACACAGTTCTCAATTCTGTAGGTATAGCCTTGTTCCTGGTTCTTTGTTCCTAGATGTTATCACCTTGCATTTGGCTGTATTAAAATACATTTGGTTTGAATGGACCCACTTATCAAAAGATCCAGATTGTTCTATATAATTGCTGTTTTCCTCATTACTTACCACCTTGACAGTTTTAGTGTTACATGCAAATTTTATCAGCAGTGATTTTATATTTACCTCCAGCTCATCGATGAAATGTTGAATAGTGTCTGGTCTAGTACTTATCCCTGCAGAACTTCACTAGAAGTATCCCCTTCAACATGAATTCCCCATTGACAACTATTTTATGAGATTTATGTCAGTCAGTCAGTTCTTAATCCATTCAATGTGTTCTTTAATGATAGTTTGTGGTGCTAATTTTTAATCAGAATGTGGGACAGTATTGAGTCAAACACATTACAAGTTGAAATATATTGGGTCTATGCCAGGGATCGGCAACTTTTGGCATGTAATTTGCCAAGGTAAGCCCCCTGGCAGGCCGGGCCTGTTTGTTTACCTGCTGCGTCTGCAGGTTCAGACGATTGCAGTTCCCACTGGCCGCAGTTCGCCGCTCCAGGCCAATGGGGGCTGCGGGAAAACGCACCCAGCAAATCCCTCGGCTCGTGCTGCTTCCTGCAGCCCCCGTTGGTCTGGGACGGCAAACCGCGGTCAGTAAGAGCCGCGAGCGGCCAAACCTGCGTACATGGCAGGTAAACAAACCAGCCCGGCCCGCCAGGGGGCTTACCCTAGCAGGACGCGTGCCAAAGGTTGCCAATCCCTGGTCTATGCAATTAACTTCATCAACCAAACTTGTAAGCTCCTCGAAGAATGAAATCAGTTTTTTTTTGATAATACATACTTTCTGTAAAACCATGTAGACTGGCATTTTTTATATTCCTATCCTTTAATGCTTTATCAATTGAATATCATATCTGATTTTCCATTATTTTGGCTGGGATTTATGTCAGGTTAACTAGCTGTAGTTACCTGTCCACTTACCCTTTTTGAGTATTGGCACAACATTAGCACTCTTCCAGTTTTGTGGAATTTTCCTACTGTTCCAAGACTTATTAAAAATTGACATCAGCGGGCCAGAGATCTCCCTAGTCAACTCTTCAGGACACATGGGTGGAAGTTATCTAGGTCTGCTGATTGAAAAATATTGTTTCCTTGTAGATGATGATTGACTAACTTCCTTTGTTACTAATGGGCTGGAAGGTACATCATCTGCATCTGAAATGAATACTTCATCCCTGTTTTTTTTCCAAAATATAGGGCAGAAATATTTATGGAACTTTTCTACATCATTATTAACAATTTTACCATCTCCATCTGTTAATAAGGGATTATGGGGGTAGTATACCATTTGAGAGATTTCTTTTGTTCCTAATATACTGCAAGCCAAACCAGTAAAGGATTTGTCATCGATTGCCCGTAATGCTTGCGCCTGAAATGCTCTGCTGCTGTTACTTAGCCTGGATACCGACAGCCTGCAGACAAGCCCTGCACTGAGTGTCTGTGATAAGCATCTCTGAACCAGCAACTCTGATTTCAGCAACCTGCTTGTTAAACCCTAGCCACAGTCCAGTATACTCCAGCTCTGGTTACATCTTGCAAGATGACCCAGATACTCCTCTCCAGTCTCAGTTTTTCCCAAAAGTATGTGCTCTGCAATGTCTAGTTCTTCCCTGGACCATTCAGTGGAATAATAAGGTTTGTTTGTTCCTCTAAAGAGGCAAAATGCACAGCTTTATGACTTTAACAGGAGCTAGCAATCATTTTGTTTCAAACACAGCACCAGGTTGGTATAGATTGAAAGTAAAACAAGTTTATTAACAACAGTATATAGAATTTTAAGTGAGTTCAAGTACAAAAGATAGTGTTAGAAATGGTTCCAACTAAATAAAAGTGAAAAATGCTTTCTAGTGCGTAACCTACAGCCTTTGTTTAAGTAGTTTCCTTATCAACCTTCCAGCAAGATGGCTGACCACCCCTCTGGTCAAGATGTCCAAGTTTATAGTGCTTGTTTCCTTTGTCATCTTAGGAGGTCTTTGCATCTCTCTTTTATAATCTAGTGAACTTCAGATATTGACTCTTTTGAAGGTTTCCTCCCCACACCCAAAGTAAAGCTCATTTAGGCTGTGAGGAAGGAGACATGGTTTCTGCTAATGAAAAAGTTTCCATGGTTTCTTCCTCTACTGGCATTTGCTAAAATGCAAATGACATGTGATTGCTTATTGACTCTGACCTCTGGAGGCATCAGGTTGTCCTTTGTCTGGGAAAAACCTGTTTACTTGTATGGTAAACACCTTTTCTACATTTCCTTCATATTTGTATAGCCCCTTGGGCATTTACCGTAAATACACCACTCAAAAATATTATCAGTGTGTTGTTAGTTTTCCAATGACATGACACCTATCAGATACTTTATTATTAATGGATTGGGGCACCTTGAGTGGATGCTGGTAGGGTCACATATACTTATGCTCCTTATTGTCCTTAGCCTTTCCATCCTTCTTTTCCCCTTGAGGTCTTTAGCTTCCCTTATCAATTATCTATTACTGTTTATTTCCCTTTTTTCCATTTGTTTTATATTTGGGTTTTTTATTTCTAATTGCTCCCTTCACTTTCCTAATGAACCAGGACGGGCTTTCAGACAAATCTGTATTCTTTCTTGTTTATGAAATTATTACTTTTTTGACATCTAATAAGATCATCTTTGAGAACTCACAATTTTCATTTAGATTTTTCTGTCTAAATTTTTTCTCCCAATCCATTTTGTTTATAATATTCCTCATCTTTGGGAAATTAACCCTTTTGAAGCACCAGATGTGTCTGGGATTGTCCTCTGTTTGCCCTTTATTGAATGTAGTCATGTCACGGTCATTGATCCCTAGTCAAATACCAACTTCTAGTCCACTGATTGTTTTTCCATCATAATGAGGTCCAAAATAGATTTAACTCCTTTTGGATGCAATACTTTTGTGTTAGGAAATTGTCTATAATTTTTAGACACTGTGATAATTTTTTTCTATTGGTTGCTTGATTCTTCCAGTGTACATTGCTGATATTAAATTCCCCCCTCACAACACAGTTTTTCCTTCCTCATATTAAAGACAGGTGCTTAAGGAAGTAACTAATCCTGCTCTCTGGTTTGATTCAATGGTCTGTAACAGACTCCCATGAATACACTCTCCTGGGCTTTATTAGTTAGCGCATTGATTCATATGTATTCAAGATCCTATGCTTCTGAGTTACAAATAACTCTAAAACAAGTAATGGTATCTTTAATATCACACCCCAATTCTTTCACCCATTCTGTGCTTCCTAAACCAGGGATTTTAACATTCCAGTCATGCAAATCATCCCACTGTTTCAGTAGTGCCAATTATATCAAATTTATTCTCACCAATGTAAACTTCCAATTGCTCTTGCTTGTTGTCCAGACTCCTACTACAGAACAGCTGAAAAATGTTGTCTTCATATTCTATGTCACATCGGTTCAGTTTGTTTATGATGCTCTGGATTTGAGATTCTACTGCTTTTGCCTCCTCCTCCTCCTGTGTTGCCCTCCTAGCTGGTCCAGTTAGTTTCCAATTGGGAAGATTAGCTCCCTGCTTGTGAGATGTAGGCTGTCTTGTTCCTATAGTCCTCTCTCCCAGAGCAGTGTGGCTCAGTGTTCCACAAATCCAAGCCAGGCATTTAGTCAACAATTCACTTGCAGTTTTTTCTGCCTTTTTACTTGTGAAGAGAATGAGAAACTTGAGTCATATGCAGTATGACAATTTTTTTCCTATGCAGATGACCAGCACAAGGACTTTGCACCACCAAAGTCCTAATTAAGCACTTAAAATAGGTCTTAATTGGGAGTTCAGTGGTGTGCTAGTCTTCTGTACAAGAGTGAAATCACCCTGAGATACAATAAACCAATGGAAAGATTCAGGGACATGGATGAAGTGATGAGAGAGATTACTTTGGCAGTGGCATTTTGAACTAATGGAGGGAGGGAGTGCTGAGGACAGACAGGAAAAGGTTGCATTATTCAAGGTAAGATGATTAGAATATGGACAAGGATTTCAGCAGTAGGAATGGTTTGGAAAGATTATTTTGTAGGTGGAATTAACATGTATATGCTATCGGCCACACATTACTTGGCTACTACTTGCACCATGTATCCTTATAGAAAATAAGTTGATATCGGCCAACTGAGTCATCTAGTTGAGTCTTGGTTGTATAAGCAAAGTTTGGTGCCTCGTCCATACATGATGAAGAGTTTATTTGGAGGGCCCTCTGTTTTCAGCATCTGTGGAATTTGCCACAGAAGTTACTTCCTGCCCCACAGTTGTGCTCCAGAATCTCAGGTGTCACTTAAAACAGTCCTCAGTTACAGAGACAACCTTGAAAGTGTTAATCAAGTAAACAGATGTAGTGATGGGTGTCTGAATCTGCAGTCAACCTGAAACAATAGTTCTGAGAATTTTGAACTGCTCTATTCAACTCAGACAAGGCTCCAGACACTTGGTGATTCCATAGTTACAAAATTTGATTAATTATTTATTTCAAATAAAAGGTAATTATTATTCTATAATTATATTGCACCATTTGTGAAGTGTGTAAGAAATAAAATATATTAAATGATTTAATCATTTAAACTAATAAATGTCTAATATCTTATTCATTGTAATTTTATTTATTATTGGATTAAATTACCTACAAATAAAATAGTCTTAATGGAAGAATCTAAAATGTAAGGAGGGAGAGCAAATCTATAGCCAGACAGTCATTACACTATCAGGATGATCAACTGTTGTCTTGAATAGTCCTTAGATTTTGGAAACATCTATCTGTCTATCCTAAAGAGGGGTAAGAGAGATGAAGAGACAAAGAGAACAAGAAAATCAAATACAATAGTTGGTCCTGACAGTTGCCTAACTTAAAATACTTCTCTGTTGCAGTTGTCTGTGGCCAACCTGGTAAGACTTAATCAAGCTTTATTCCCACCAAGCCAGAAGAAGATGGAATTACTGTACCAAAATGGATTTGATGATGCTGTACATTTTCTACTAAAGGAAAACTGGTTTGAGTAGATTATGTGCATGGAAAATTAACAATGTCTGATAGCTGTCAAAACAAAGTACATGTGTCACACCGAACCCAAGATATTGCTGCCATGCTTTTTGTTTATTAAAATACAAATGCCAGAGGTATTTCATCTGTCAGGAAAGTATACAGGTACTTTGGCTGAAATTTGTCAGCATGTCAAAATGGAAAAGTGTACTTACATGGTAAAAGGATCTGCTGTTTCAAATAGGTGTAATAGTAAAATCTATTAAAATTAAGAGAAGATTGTCATTTAGGATGTACGGTACAGACTAGTGTATTATTTCATGAAATACTGAAAATGTGATTGCTGACAGCAATCACATCTGAGATACTCATTCAAGTTGTGTCCTGAAAATTTGCACTGTATCTAATTCTCTTAAGCTTTGAATAGTTGTGTACTTTCTCTGTTAATCTTATTTTTGTGCACAGTAGTTGACTGGTTGTAATGCTTCAAGCATGAACTCTAATTACAAAGAGATTGTGAGAAACAAAATAATTTAAGTGCATTTCTTTAATTATAATACATGTGCTTATTCACCATTAGAACTTTTAAATCTTTAAATCAGTCCCAGGACTTTTAAAATCCTGAAATACCCATCCATTTCAAAATTTAAGAATATTTTTTTCTGTAAAATCTGTGGGAAAGAAGATTGCACCAGATATAATTATTTATTTATGCAGTGGTTCTTTGTCTACTAAATTTTAATAAAGTAATTTATGTTTGGAACTTTGTCAGGTATTTATTTTGTTGTAAATATCTCAGTACTATGGTGTTATACTTCATTAATCCATTTTGGACAAAATGATCGATATTTATTTTTTAAAAGTTTGCATAAATGCATGGTTTTCCCCCTCACTGAGGGCATAACCTGCACCACTGAAGCTAACAGAAGTTTTTCCGTTTACTTAAATGGGAGCAGGATGAAGTCCCAAGGGCGTAAGAGGTCCCTAATAACTTTTTTAGTGAATATTTTATGGAAATTAAGAGGCAACATTTTTAAGACTTAATCTGAAATATTCTGCTGAGATCAGCAGATCTCAAATGTTAGTATTTAGAGATTCAAATCATACATTTCCAACTATAGTCTAGTCCAATATCTATCCATATCTTTAAAATATTATTTGACATGAGGCTATTTAAAAAAAACTAAACTGATTTCGGCAAGAATTCTTTGAAAAGCTCTGACAGTTGGTTTTTTCAGTAAAATCTATTCTGTTAGCGTTGGCAGAGACATAATGCCAGTTCCTGAGGGTCTCAACTCCCATTGGAGTTAATTAGAATTCAGGTAGCTCAATAACAGATTCAAATTCTGAAGACTTTTCTGTTGACTTCATTGGTTGAAGGATCAAGCCTTTACCCTTTATATTATGAAATGGTCACAAGTCTTTTTTATATTTATGTATGCATTTTCAGTAACATTCCTTGTTCTTTAAAAAATCTGGCTCGGATCACATGCAGTGATTAGTCTATTTGCACTATAAAGATTAAACTGTGTGTAAATTTTATATAATGTTCAAATGAACAATGGCAAGTATCCTGCGGTCTATGTAATGAAAAATATATAGAAGAGAATTTGAAAGCATCTACTACAGTTTTTAAACCAAGACTTAGCAAAGAAAATATTGCACAATCCCAGAATTTATGTTGAAACTTAGACTAATTGAGACTGGAGTCTGCAAATAATAAATTAATATCTGGAAGGTGTAAACATAATGTGATTCAGGTGCTTTGTGTTGCATCATTTATAGCACAAAAAAATTACTGTAACTAGAGATAAAATGCCATTTCCTTGAACACCAGCTTAAAAATAAATACAAATATAAATGTTGCTTACATGTTCTTTAAAGCAACAAATTTTTCCCTTCCTAGGTGTGGAAAGGTCCCATGGATATTATGTAATTGACTCATTTAGTTTGTGATCCACTATAACCCCCATATCTTTTTCTGCAATACTCCTTCCTAGGCAGTCATTTCCCATTTTGTATCTGTGCAGTTGATTATTCCTTCCTTATGTAATATAATCATATTTATTTCAGATCACTTCTCCAGTTTTCCAAAATCATTTTGAAATCTAATCCTGTCCTTCAACTTGCTTGCAATCCTCCCAGCTTGGTATCATCCTCAAATGTAATAAGTGTACTCTCTCTGCCATTATCCAAATCGTATGTGAAGATCTTGAATGGAACTCGATCCAGGACAGGTCCCTGTGAGATTCCGCTTGATACACCCTTACAGTTTGACTATGAACCATTGATAACTACTCTGAGTATGGTTTTCCAACTAGTGCTGCACCCACCTTAGAGTAGGTTCTTAGCTACATTTCCCTAGTTTGCTTATGAGAAGATCATTTAAGACGATATCAGAAGCCTTACTAAAAGTCGAGTTACAGACAACATTTCATGATGACTGTCATCCAAGGTGCCTTCCACCTTTTAAAGTGCACTTTTCCCATTCAAAAATATTTTTGGTGACCTTTATGTGCAGAGCGATAGTGCTGAAATGGGTGAAGCAGAACATTAGAAATGGCAGGTAAACAGCCATTGCTGAATCATTGAACGTTCCAGTTACAATTGCTTTTGATTCACTTTTTGTGTATAGCTAGTTGATTAGGCAGGAGTTTTTAGCACTTTTGACAACATTTCTTTGTTACAGTTTGACAACATTCTGCTGCTCAACCTAGCAGGAATGTAAATTTGTGCTCAGATACAGGAGCCAGGAGATTGAGTTCTAGAGACTGGTCCTAATAATTCACTGTATTTCACAACCTCTGTTTACTGAAGCCTCACACTGCTCCCTAGGATATAGGCTAGTATTCCCTTCCCTCCATTTTTAATAGATAAATATAACAGGTCATTGGTCCTGGGATGTGTACATATAAAAAAAAGTGCTATGTCTGAAGGCTTTGACTGACTGAATCAGGTGACCGTGGTTCATGTGACTGCTTGGAGGCAGCACTATAAGAGGAGGAGTCTGTTCACTCAGAGAAGGAGACAGGCTGGGGTTTGGAGCTTTTGTCCTCCATGCCCAGGCAGTGGAAAGTCTACTAGGAAATACATGCAGAAAGAATGGGAGAGGTTTTGGAAAAGGCCAAGAAGCGGATCCAGGGTTTCAGCAAAGAACTATAGAGTCTGTGAAACATTTGACACAGAGTTGAATTCTTTTGTTAAATAAAGAAAACTATGGAGAAAGACAGAAATTGCTGGGAGCTTTAATTGATACACTGGCCTGTAATTGATCCAACAATAAATTTATAAGAGAAGATGTTATGTGGCCAAAGTTACACAGAAAAATTATGATAGAACTCGAAATGGGACACAGATCTGAGATTATAGACCCTTATCTCAACCAATATGGCATTATTTAAAATAATAATAATTGCATTATATGTGTGCATTTAGTTCTTCTGCCAGTAAATCACTAACAAAACTTCTATTGACTTCAATGGGCCTAGGACTTCACCCAATGTGTTTAAAGAGCTGAACAGTGATGTCTTTATAATATTGTTTTTAAAATAGAAAACTGTCCTTATATCTCACCATTAATATTTAATTCAAAAATATGTATCATTTGAATATATCAAGAATTAAATTTGAAATAGATTATTTTGAGAGAGGCTTTTATATGTAACTGAAGGCTCTTAGAATGCGTTGTTTTTGCAGGGGGGACTCTTTTTTTCCCCCCCAGGTAACTCTGCTGAAGTTTCCTGGATTTCATTAAGAGAATGGTGAGCAATTTTCTTGAACTTTTAAATTTAAATATAGTTTGAAGATAGGATCTGGTCTTACTGAGCAGTAGTTTGTGTCACTTTTAAATCCAGATTTCTCATTACATGTCTGTTTATAATATGTTTCAAACATAGTTCCACAAGGACAAAAGCACTGACTCTTCCTTCTGTTTTTCTCTCATTTTGTTTTCTGTGTGTTAAGATGAGATCATACAAAACCAAAGTGAACTAACTGTAAACTATTAAACACAAGAAGTTGATTTAATGGCTTCCAGCCTATGGGATTAGAAAATAAAATGTTTAACCAATGGAAGGAAGAAATATAAAAGTAGGAAAGCTAGCACTCAGGGGAATACGTACAAGTCTTATTGTGGTATCTAATCTACAGACTCAGATAGTTTTAGGAGTTTTCCAGGCATAGACAGCTACAGGGAAGAATCCATACAAGAATGGAAGAGGGAAATGATTAATAGTTGGTTAGTTGTGGTGCTTAGATTGGGATGGGGGGCAATGAACAGAGATGGGAATAGAGAGGAAACAGAGAGAGGATTTGTGAAGGGCTTTGAAGATGAGGACAATCTAGATGTGACATGATCAAGTACTGGTCAAAGATTTTAGTGTGGGAATAGATTGATATTTTAGTTATAGCACAAGAAATCCTATACTGATCCTGTTGGTGAGGAGGCAGAGAAGGGAGTGAACAGTTGTATTTTCTTTGCTAGCCTTTGGGTCAGGAAGGATATGCAAGTTGCTGAGGGTAATAGAGAAGAGAGGATTTTGGATAGAAGTAGAGAAGTTCAGTTTAACCATATGGAGTGTGACAAAGTTCCTCCTCTGCCTTGGTGAGTCCTGCACTTTCTGGCAGATTTGCTCATCTCAGACGTTCATGGCAGCCTTCCGTTTGGGCCTTTTGCTAGAGGCTCACACCTGCCATTCACTCAGCTAACCTCAGCCCTGGCCAGCATGGGGAAAAACAGAGAACAATCACTGCAGTCTCTGTGTCCCACCTAGTGGGTCAGGTACAGGCTAAATCCCTTTCCAAGTAGACCTTCCCCTCTGGTGTGTCTCACAGACCAGGTCAACTTCTCCTGTGTCAGATAGGGAGATGGCGGGGGAACCCAGTCCCACCCTCTACACCAGGCTCCATCCCAGGGCCCTGTGGATAGAAACTGTATCAGCTACATGACAGCTACAACTCCCTGGGCTACTTCCTCATCACCCCAGCACCTTCTTTATCACCGCAAGACCTTCCTCCTGAAGCCTGAAAATGCTTGTACTCCTCAGTTCTCCAGCAGCACACCACCTCAGTCCTTGCATGCCCCCCACTAACTGATGGGAGGTCCTTTTTGAACCAGGTGTCCTGATTAGCTTGCCTGCTATAATTGATTCTAGTAAGTTCTTAATTGGCTCCTGGTGTTTTAATTAGCTTGCCTGTCTTAATTGGTTCTAGCAGGTTCCTGATTGTTCTAGGGCAGCCCCTGCCCTGGTCACTCAGAGAACAGAAACCTCTTCCTACAGTGGCTAGAGGGAGAGGGCTGCTGTTAGGCCCTGGGCTTTCGCTGTTGCTCCAGCTACTCCCTCATCTTGACCAGTCCCCCTTCCCGCCCACCACCACTTCTCTGCTACCTGATTGCTGGGTGGCTGGTGGACTCCCCAGTTGCTGCTGCTCCTGCTGGCCCGCTCCCCAGAGGAGGGGAGTGAAGGACCCCACCCCCAACCATTGCTGCTGCTGTGGGCACTACTACCTAAGAAGGGTCTCTCCTGCCTGGCCACTGGACTGCCCACAAGAGCTGCTGCTGCTGTTTTTGCTGCCTGGGAGCTGCTGGAGCCTTGAGGAGGAGGAAGAGGGCTGTTTGCTGCTGGGAGAGCACGCAGAGACTCTGCAGACCCCCATGGAGTGGGGCTTCTAAGACTGAGTAACTTTCAAACTGTGCTCTTGTGGTGGGGGTCTTGACTGTGTCTGTGGAGATATAGGGGGTGTGGTGTGGAGTCTGCCCCCTGGTCCATCCATGGTCCATCTGCCCATTTACCATCCGCCTCAGCTGCTTGCTTGCTTACTTGCCATGTCCTGTGTCCACCGCTTGGGCTTGAAGCAGCAGCCAGCAAACACTGACTTTTGCAAGTGCATGTGAACACCAGTGCCCTACCCCCCCTCCCTGGGACTGATCATCCCCCTTCCCACAGCAGACCCCCACCTTTCTCCAAAATGTATGGGAAGGTGGTCTTCTTCCTGACATCGGAGGCTGCCACCCAGGAGACAGTGGAACAGGGCCTGGCGGTGGGGGGCATGTTTGTCCCCCTGGAGTCACTGGAAGACCTGAGTGTCCGAGTGGTCCTGAACTCCATCCCTCCATTCCTACTTAATGCCACCCTGCTACCTTCCCTCTCTACCCTAGGGAAATCCCTCTCCTTAGTCAGCCCTCTCTCCCTGGGCTGCAAAGACCTCGCCAACCATCATGTCCTCTCGTTCCGCCAGCAAGTGCAGCTTGAACTGCTGCTGGTGTAGCGTAATGGAGAGGTGCTCAAGAGGTCCTTTCTAGTCTCCTACCAGGAGGCCCACTAGCGCATGCATCATTCCTCCCAGCCCTCCACCACTCCTGCTTGGGCCCTAGGGGCATCTCCCCAGTGCACTCAGATGAGCGGGAGAGCCCTGCCTCTGCTGCGTGCAGTTTGGCGGGGCCTGTGAAGGAGAGTGTGACAGAGGTGCCACCCAGCGTGAGAGGCCCTGCCCCATGAGTTTTCCCTCCCTCGTTGCCACCCCACTGCTACCTCCCTGAGTCCCCATACCATCGCCCTTGCCCCCTGGCCCAATCCCTACCAGCCAGCCCACAGATGACAACATGGAAGACTGGGTCCTTGTACAGAGGAAGTGGGGCAAGCGGAAGGCTCAGGCTGAGCTCCTCCTCTCTGATATAGAGGATGCAGAGCCCCCCCATAAAACCAGGAAGTGGGCCATAGACGCCGAACCTTCTGCCTTGCCCCTGAGTGAGTTCCATCCACCAGAGCCAGCTGGGGAAGACGTGACAGCAATGGGGGGCAACACTGCCCCTCTTCTGGAGTCCCTCCTTTGGGGGGGGTCTGATGGAGCCCCTCCCGCCCCCTTCCTACCTAAGACCCCTGCAAGCTCCGAGCCAAGCATCATTTCGGGTACTGGCAGAGTGGTCCCTGAGGCAGTGAGTAACTTCTCTATATTTGAGGAGATCGAGGCCCTGGGTCTGACTCTGGTCACACAGGGAGAGGAGAACCCTTTGACAGCGGGCCTCAGTCTGGGCAACCTTACACCGTCCCCCTTCCCTTCTCACGATTGCTGCTCCCGCTCTCACTTCTGGGGAGCCCCTGGACTCTTCCACCTGCCCAGCCATGTATGACACCTTGCTGAAGCCCACCGAACCCATCGAGGTGACAGCCAATGCCATGTGGCCAGGGGCACCCCTTTCTGGGTGGGATCCCCACTGGGTGATTCTCCATCCATCGATGCTGTGGCTGCAGCACCCGCTATGGAGCAAGAGCCCAGCATCACCGAGGGCTCACTTCCCATTTCCCTGACACGTGACCCTGGCCAAGAGGTGCCACACCATGGTAGCTTAGCTGCCAGGACTCACAATCCCAGTTCCACTCCTCTTCTTGATCCCACCCCTGATGCTGATCCCATCCCCCACCCCTCCACCTCCCATGCTGCTGCCATCCTGAGGTTGTCTCATTCCCCTTGCCAGTGGATGACCCCCAGGGTGTGGCCTTCATGTTCTCTTGTCTCGACCCATTAGGGGCTGCTAGTTTCCCCCTGCTACCCCTCCACTGAGCTGGAGTCCGAGGCAGGCTGCGTGGTGACGGCACATCGGGCACCACACCAGGGGTCTGCCCACTGTCTGTCCGTCTTGGTAGGCCACAGGGCTTCGACAGGGGCCCAACCAGAGGACAGACAGGGGCCTGTGACCTCGCCCCCAATAGCCTGCGGGAGTTTCTCCAGGATGCCTTTGGGTCCTGGAACAAGGTGCAGCTTGCTCTTCAGCTCTGGGGGGACTTTCACCAAATCTTCTGGGTCACGAAGACCATTTTGGGGAAGGGCAAAGATACTGGGAGGCTGGCCACTTCAGCCTACCAGTGGACCCACTGCTTTCATGACTCCCTGCTTACTTACGGGGTCAGTCACAGTTTGCTGTGTGGCCCAACAGTGGCCGTGAGTGTCCCTGTTAGTGATGATCCCTCCCCAGCCCTCCATATGGCACCCATTGCCTTCATTGCACTAATCACCTGGGGCTGTGTCACATTATGGACTTGAACTGGGAGTGTATAGAACATGGCTGCAACCAGTCCTAGCACCAAATCTTGTATAAAGGGGGTCAAATGAGATGTCTAAGACAAGGTTATGGTTTGCTGGTTATAATTACTCTATCTGTATGCATATATCATTTTTGTATTTAAAGTTTAAGTATTGGCTCTATACTGTCTGTATTTCAAAATTATGCTGTACTTCTGGGTGATATCCCAGACAAGTTGGTGTCAGCTCTACCTAGCCTGCTTGATGGCCCATTAAGAACCATCAGCTATACAACTGACCCATTGAAAGAAGGCAGATATGCCTTGTAACTCTGCAAAGTATGCAGGAACTTGCCCATGTGACTCCAGACTCCATTTTGCTGTAACTTTCCACAGTAAGGACAAAGAGGGGTTCTTACGTCTGGAAAAGACTGTAAAAGGCTGATGCCTCATCTACATCTTGTCTTCAATCCTGCTTCATACCTCTGGAGGGACTTTGCTACAAACTGAAGCTCTGAACAAAGGACTCTTGACCCATCCCAACGGAGGATGTACTCCAGAGACTTGATTTGAACCTGCAGTTTATTCTATCACTGCTACAAGCCTGAACCAAGACTTTGCCATTACTGTATGTAATTGATTCCATTAAACCATTTCTAGCTCTCATCTATATCTTTTTTTCCTTTTATGAATAAACCTTTAGATTTTAGATTCTAAAGGATTAGCAACAGAGTGATTTGTGAGTAAGATCTGATTTGTATATTGACCTGGGTCTCAGGCTTGGTCCTTTGGGATCAGGAGATCCTTTTTTCTTTTACTGGGGTATTGGTTTTCATAACCGTTTGTCCCCATAATGAATGGCACTGGTGGTAATACTGGGAAACTGGAGTGTCTAAGGGAATTGCTTGTTGACTTGTGGTTAGCCAGTGGGGTGAAACCAAAGTCCTCTTAGTCTGGCTGGTTTGGTTTGCGTTAGAGGTGGAAAAACCCCAGCCTAGGGCTGTAACTGCCCTGTTTTAAGCAATTTGTCCTGAATTAGCACTCTCAGTTGGGTCCCTCCAGAACTAGCATCGTTACAGGCTATAGGCTGAGTCTCTGCAGGTGCCAGGTTCTCTCCTTCCTTTGGGTGTGGGGGTACTCTGTGATTTTCCTGCAGAGACCCATATGGATCCAGTCGCCGAAGCAAGTTGGCAGCTGGAGTGGGGAGACAGGGTTTATTTTAGCCACCTCACAACTTGTATGGCCAGAGCAGCTATCCTGTTCTCCCCCGCAACCTATGGCCCAAGGTGCTGGGGGTTGCCGAGGCTGTGCCGGGCCACCTCCTGCACCTCTGGGTCTGCATGGAGGGGCTGGGGGTCAATCTCATCAATGTCTATGCCCCGACGCTGGGCCCGGAGCAGCTGCGCTTTTTTCAATAGGCGTTCACCTTCCTCGGCTCCTAGCAAGTGCCTGGTTCTGGGTGAGGACTTTAACACCACCCTCAATGAGCGGGACCTCGGGGACCAAACAGTGCCTGGCTGCCGTGGTTGTTCTCCGGGAGACTGTCAACCATCACTTCCTGGTGGACGTCTGATGCGGCTACCACCCTGAAAACTGTCGATGTTCACCTTTGTCCGGGTGGAGGCCCATCAGTCACACCACTCCCAATTGGGCCACTTTTATTTATCACTTTTCATGGGCCCACTCCTCCAGCATCTGTCTGTCCCCCTTCTCGGATCACCATCTGGCGACCATGACAGCCTCTCTCAGCGCAGAGAGGCCAGGGCTGGCCTATTTGCACTTTAATAACAGCTTGTAGGGAGATATGGGCTTCGTGGCATCCTTCTGAGAGTTCTGGCTGACCTGGTGGCAGTGGGATGTGGGGAAAGTGTGCGCCTGGCTCTTCTGCCATGACTTCACCCAGGGTGCCAGCCAGCAGAGGGATGTGGTGATAGAGCAGTTGGAACAGGAGGTCTGAGAGCTGGAGAGGCATCTGGCCATCAGCCCCAAGGATCCATCCCTCTATGGAGTGTGCTGGGAGAAGCGAGAGGAGCTCTGGGCCCTTGAGGACCACCAGGCCCGGGGTGCCTTTGTTCAATCCCGCATCCACCTTCTTTGGGAGGTGGACTGCAGCTCCCACTTCTTCTATGCTCTGGAGAAAAAGAAGGGGGCTAAAAAGCACACCTTCTGGCAGAGGATGGCACCCCCCTCACGGATCCGGCAGAGATTTGCAGGAGGGCCAGAGCCTTCTACGCAAGCCTTTTTTCCCCAGATCTGACTCATCCCAACGCTTGCAGAGTGCTCTGGGATGGACTCCCAATGGGACCGGCTAGAGCTGCTTCTCACTCTGGCTGACTCTCGGAAGCCCTCCGCCACATGCCCACAAATAAATCCCTGGGTATGGATGGGTTGACCGTGGAGTTCTACCACGTGTTCTGGGATGTCCTCGGCACAGACCTTGTCACCATCTGGTCTGAGTCCTGGGAGAGCACAGTCCTCCCCCTGTCATGCAGGCAAGCTGTGCTCACCTGACTTCGAAAGAAGGGGGACCCCCATGACCTTTGGAATTGGCATCCCATCTCACTCCTAAGCACGGACTACAAAGTCATAGCGAAGGCTATCTCGCTGCGGCTGGTGTCTGTGCTGGCGGACGTGATCCACCCCGACCAGACCTTCATGATCTCAGGCCATACCATCTTTGATAATCAATACTTGGTCCGGGATCTCTTGGAGCTCTGATGTAAGGATGGCCTCTCATTCACCCTTCTGTCCCAAGATCAGGAGAAGGCGTTCGACTGAGTGGACCACGGATATCGCCTGGGCACTCTGCGGGCGTTCGGCTTCAGACCCAACTTTGTGGGTTTTCTCCTGGTGCTGTATGGCTCTGCGGAGTGTCTGGTCAGGCTCAACTAGACTCTGACCGAGTCGGGTCAGCTTCGGGCACGGGGTGCATTAGAGGTATCCGCTGTCAGGCCAGCTGTATGCTCTGGCGATAGAGCCCTTCCTCTGTCTTCTCCATCAGAGGTTGATAGGGTTGGTGCTCCATGAGGTGGAGTTGAGGCTGGTCCTGTTGGCGTATGCTGATGATGTGCTCTTCATGGTCCAGGACCCAGGCGATGTGGTGTGGGTGGAGGCTTGCCAGGCCTCCTTTGCCCGAATCAACTGGGTCAAGAGCTCTGGCCTGGTGGTCAGGAACAGGTGGCAGGCGAGATCCCTCCCACCCATGCTTCAGGCCATCTAATGGAGTGCGGGTCCACTGCTCTATCTCAGCATTTACCTTTCTGCCACCATCTGTCTCCTCTGGAGAGCTAGCAAGATTTAGAGGGCAGGGCATCAGAGCAGCTGTGCAGATGGATGGGACTACTCTGGTGCTTCTCCCTCTGAGGGAAGGCACTGGTGCTCAATCAGCTAGTCCTGTCCATGCTCTGACACCAGCTCAATGCCCTGGTCTCAGCCCTGAGTTTCCTGGCCAACCTCTGGACATTGATTCTGGAGTTCTTTTGGTCAGGACTGCACTGGGTTTCTGCAGGGGTCCTCCACCTGTCCCTGGAGGAGGGAGGGCAGGGACTGAAAAGTGCCTGCACACTCAGGTCCACATCTTCCGCCTCCAGGCCCTGCAAAGGCTCCTTTATGGTGCAGGTTGTCTGGTGTGGAGCATACTGATGCACGCCTTCCTGCACAGCTTCTGAAGGCCCCTATATGACCGGCAGTTCCTTTATCTCCATCTGAGAGGTCTCCATCCGTAAGACCTCTCCAGGCTGCCGATCTTCTATCAGGACCTCCTCCAGACCTGGAAACTGGTCTTGGCGACCAGGTTCATGGCGGCCACTGAGGGGGCAGATCTCCTTGTGAAGCCCCTGCTACACAACTCCCAGCTCCGTGTACAGGCAGAAGAGTCCCCCTCGGTGCAACAGAGGCTGGTCCTGGCATAAGTCACCAGAATCGGAGACCTCCTGGACTATAACCTAGGAGACTGGTTGGATCCCCTGATGCTCACTCAGCACATGGGGCTCTCCAGCCCTCGAACTACCTGGTGCGGTGCGTACTTCAGGAAGTGAGGGCCACTTTGCCACTCACTGTTTGAGTCTGCTTTAACTGGTTGCTGCAGGAGGGGGTCACCCCTACATCCCGGGCCCTCGGACCTTCTTATCGGCCCCTGCACCCTGGACCTACCCAGCCATCCCACCCCTTCACCATGAGGCGGCTGCACAAACTGCAGCCAGTTTGTTTCCGGATCGCACCACGAAGACATCTGTACATTCTCGTGCTCCACACCCTTCACATCCTCACTCTCGTGTCCCACCCCATCACCAAGTGGCGGGACCTCTTACCACCTCTGGTAAAAGATGGGCCAGCCTATATTCCACCCTGGTCCCGAAGCCCACCGGGGATATTAGTTGGCGGCTCCTTAACGGAGCCATGAGCATGGACATGTTCTTGGCACAGTTCACCCCCGTCCTGGACATCTGCCCCCTCTGCGGTGTGAGGGAGACCCTGGTGCACGTGTATCTGGAGTGGACCAGGTTGCAGCCCCTATTCCAGCTCCTCTTAGATATCCTGTTATGTTTTTGGCTTCACTTTCCCCCTCACCTCCTTATCTATACACTCCCTATCCATGGCCCCACCAAGTCACGGGACCTCCTTGTCAACCTCCTCCTAGTACTGGCCAAAATGGCCATCTACAAGACCAGAGAGAGGAGGTTAGCTCACGAGGTTTCCTGTGACTGTGGAACCTATTTCTGATCTTCCATCCGCTCACGCACCCTGGCAGGGTGGTTTCCACTGGCTCCCTTGACACCTTCGAGGAGCAGTGGGCGCTGTCCAGAGTTCTCTGCTTGGTGTCCCCATCAGGTTCCCTTCGTTTAGCCCTGTGACCTCACTCTTGTCCCTGTTATATCTTTAATTGTCCCCCATAATTAATTGAGATCCCAGACTTTGTGGATCCTCCCCTTAGGCTGAGGGGGTAGGACAGTTTACCATCCTCCTGTTTGGCCTCTCAACGCACCCAGTCTTCACAAAGTGTACATCTCTGGTGGTGGCTTGCTTCCAGCATCAGGGGGTCCAGATCTTCCCCTACCTCAACAACTGGCTGGTCAAAGGCAGCTCCAGGTCACAGGTACAGGACCACATACAATTCCTCCTGTCCATATGCACCACACGGGGGCTGCTGGTAAACAACACCAAATCCACGCTGGTACTGGTACAACAAATAGAGTTGGTTCTCGACACGACATTGGCCAGAGCTTCCCTCCCACTGGACCTGTTTGAAACCTTGAGGAATCTTATCAGGACCATCATGAGGTTTCCTGTAACAACTGCCAGGGTGTGTCTCCAACTCCTGGGTCACATGGCAGCATGCAGGTATGTGGTATGCCATGCCAGACTCAGGGTGAGGCCCCTTCAGCTCTGGCTGACCTTGACATTCTCCCAGTCCAGATACAGGTTGGACAAAGTCCTCACCATGCCCGAGTCTGTACTAGCTTCCTTCCTTTGGTGGACCACCCCGGAGAACATGCTCTGAGAGGTCCTGTTCAGGAGCTGCTCTATAGAGTTGGTGTCCAATGCATCAGACTTGGGGTGAGGAGCCCATGTGGGAGACCTCCAGACCAAGGCCTGTGGTCTGTGCAGGAACTCATCCTGCACATAAACATCAAAGAACTCTGAGCAGTCTGTCTGGCCTGCGTGGCCTTTCGCTAGTGCCTGACAGGCAGGGTAGTCAGAGTTCTCATGGACAACATGGCTCTGCTCCAGGAGGGGCCTGGGCAAGGGCACGATTTCCGATGCCTTCCTTCTGTCCTGGTTAGGTCAGCTGCTATATGCCTTTCCTCCAATTCTGCTGATCAGCAAGGTCCTGGAAAAAATCAAGACAGACAAGACTCGCGTCCTCCTGATCACCCCAGCATGGCCCCAGCAACACTGGTACAGGACTCTTACAAACCTGTCCATTACCCCGCTGCATGGCTGCTACTAACCTGCCCAGACCATCTCTCTCAGGATCAAGGTTGCCTCCTCCACTCAAACCTTGCAGCCCTCCATTTCATAGCGTGGTTGCTTAGTGGCTAGGCCAAGAGGAAAAACCCTGTTCAGAGGGTGTCCAGCGAGTCCTCCTGGAAAGCAGGAGGCCCTCCACAAATCAAGTTTGCCTGTCAAAATGCTCAAGGTTCTCTCAATGGGCTTCTGATCGCGGCATCTGCCTCACTCCAGCTTATACTGGATTATCTCCTTCATCTCAGAGCCCAAGGCCTAGCGCCCTTGCCTGTCAAAGTGCAGCTTGCAGCCATATCGGCCTTCCATCTGCCTGTGCGGGGCAATACAGTATTTTCTCACGCCATGACAGATCAATTCTTCAAGGGCTTGGATTGCCTCTTTCCTTATGTCAGGCCCCCTGTTTCACAGTGGGACCTAAACTTGATTCTGACCAGGCTGACAGAGCCTCCATTTGAGCCGCTTGCCACATGCTCTTGGTCAGGGCCGGCTTTAGGCCTATTCCACCAACTGGGCCCCACACCGCCTAAAGCTGACCCTGCTCCTGGTCCCACCTTTTGTGGAAAGTAGGCTTTCTTGTGGCAATCTCATCTACTAGGAGGGTCTCAGAACTCTGGGCCATGACCTCCAAACCCCATATATGGTATTTCATAAAGATAAAGTCCAGCTCTGTCCACACCCTTCCTTCCTCCCCAAGGTGGTCTCCGCCTATCATATGAGCCAGGACATTTTCCTTCCAGTGCTCTGTCCCAAGCCTCACGCATCTGGCGAAGAACACTGTCTTCACATGCTGGATGTGAGATGGGCCCTGGCTTTTTACCTGGAATGAACAAAAACATTCAGGAAATCTTCACAACTGTTTATTGCCACAGCCTAATGAATGAAGGACCAGCTGATCTCCACTCAGCGGCTCTGCAGCTGGATCACTTCATGTATCCAGACTTGTTATGATCTTGTGGATGTTCCCGTGCCACCAATTGTAAGAGTGCACTCGACAAGGGCGCAAGCCTCGTCAGCCACCTTTCTGGCTCAAGTCCCTATTCAGGACATTTGTAGGGCTGCTACATGGTCATTGGTCCACACATTCACCTCACATTATGTGATCACCTCCCAGACCAGGGAGAACATCGGGTTTGGCAGGGCAGTGCTCCATCCTGAGTGTCTGTGAGCTCCTACCCACCTCCAACAGGTATAGCTTGGGAATCACCTACTGTGGAATGCACATGAGCAATCACTCGAAGAAGAAAAGACAGTTACCTTTTCCGTAACATGTTCTTCAAGATGTGTTTCTCATGTCTATTCCACATCCCATCTTCCTTGCCTGCTGTCAGAGTTGTCTGGCAAGAAGGAACTGAAGGTGGAGGGAGTGTGCAGCGCCCCTTATACTGCGCCATGGTGGTGCCAGTCCAGGGGTCACTGGGGGTGCTCCCCTACTGTGTAATGGACATGAGCAACACATCTTGAAGAACACGTTACGGAAAAGGTAACTGTCTTTTATTTGTTGAGATTCATCCATAACTAAAGAGAGAATATATACCCCACTGGAACAAGTAGTTCAATTTTTTTATATCATCCATCAGAAAGCAGCAAATATCAATCCACAACAGGTATATTTGGCACCCTCCGCTGGTATCTTCTTCCATGAAATTTTCTGTTGACAGTTTTTTTCTGCCTCTCTCCAAGGGTAAAATTCACCTCTGTGCAGAGAACTAGTTTGAGGTCTGTGTGCTCTGTGCTCAAGGGTGAATTTCACTCAGAAGATTTCAGTAAGCAGTATCTGATTAGGAGTGTGGAAGATGCAAATGGCTGAGGAAAAAAGCAAATGACATGCTGAACTCTGCACTGCTTGTGAGGAGACAGGAGCTAACTGGGTAGGTGGATCAGACAGATCTAATGTCTCTTGGCCTATTGTCAGGCACTAAATCACTGAAGAGTCTTGGTCTTAGTTCCTGACAAGGAAAGCCTTCCTAAGCTGTGGCATAATAAATCATTTCTGTCGACCATAGTGCCTGAACTCACTGTAGGGCTCTTCAAAGCTTTTTTTAAGGGCCAACTTCATTTAGCAGCCTTAATGACCTATCAAATGTGTCTAGGTTTGTGGGAGAGGTTCTGAGAAGTAGAAAATTAGCCTCTGTGAATTAGTGAAGATAAGGCAAACCTGAGAAATGACTTTCCTCTATGACTAATGCCCTCAAGCTGTAGTCAGTCAGCTGCATTTGGGAATAAAGGGCCCAGAACTCACAAAGCTACTAGAGAATAAAACGTATTCAAAGGATTAGGAATAGTTCTGGAAGTAAACTGGAAACTTTATGTGGTATAGGAATACACAGCTAAAGAATCCAGTCTCTCTGGGAAAACCTATTTTCTATAACTGGCCTCCCTTTTTGCACACATGATTATGTGTGCAATTACTGTCTTTGGGAAATCTAAGAACCTTACCTGCAGATGCACTGACACATGTATTTCAGTCCATATCTATTAAAAGAAAATGTTTAGGAATGCTTTTAGGATCAACTGATTAACATTAGGCACCCATATTTGAAATTATGATTGTATGTGACATGCCTTGCACCACTTTGGAGAAGGTAAGTCTTCTCCATCCCTATGACCCAATGCTTAGGCAAAGTTTCTTTCATTTTTCTCTCCTTTTCTCCAAAGTCAGTGTTCATTTTCCTCTGAGTATATCAAATAGCAGCTTCCTCAAATAATAGTCAGGTTCTCAATTTAGTTTGGCTTAAACCAAAATGGTTTTTATTGGCAATTTTACAAAATATAGAGAGAGCATGATTAAATAAAGGATAAACACCTAAATGCCTAGGCAAGTACTGCAGAAAGCCTCACTAGACTGGCATTAAATTTAATGTTACAAAATATTGCAAAATCACCATGATTTATAGCATGGTGGGGATTTGTTTAGTCTTTTACTCCAGTCAGAGAACACAGTACTTTGAGAGTCTGCGAAGAGGACGTGACAAAGAGTCCTGTGGCACCTTAAAGACTTAACAGACATATTGAAGCATAAGCTTTCATGGGTGAATACTCACTTTGTAGTTTATGCTCCAATACGTCTGCTAGTCTATAAGGTGCCACAGGATTGTCGCTTTTTACAGATCCAGACTAACATGGCTACCCCTCTGATACTTGCTAAGAGGAAGGCACTCTTGAGCATGGGTTCTCAAACTTCATTGCACCGCGACCCGCTTCTGCCCTAGGTGAGGGAGGAGCTTGGGCTTCAGCTTCAGCCCTGGATCCCAGCAAGTAAGGCTGGCCCTGGCACCCCCATTGAAATGGGATCACAACCCACTCTGGGGTCCCACCTTGCAGTCTGAGAACTGCTGCTCTAGAGAGAATATCTGTGGAAGTTTCTGACATTCAGTTATAGTAACCTCCTCCTTCAACCCAAGACACTTACTTTCCTTGGTGTGATATCTGCTCATCAATATGGAGTCAAAACAATATCAGCTTATGCAAAAAAAAAATGCCCTTTCTTTCAGGGCAATTTGAGTAGATTTTGTTCAGAAGTATTAATTTTCCCCAAGTCATCTTTATACAACCATTATTCATTCCATTGTAAGACTACCTCAAGTAGTAGTTAATCATTATGCAAATGAAAGTAAACTATTTCTATGCAGCCTCACTAAATTATTTATACAGGCTCTACAAGTGTGCTAGGTACCTTAGAAAATATAAATGACATTGTGCCTGCCCAGAAGAGCTTACAACCTAATTTTGGACATGACATATCAGTGAGTAAGGAGGATCAGGGAAGACAGGACAAGGGTTACGGTTCTTAGCTAATGCATTCACTCACATACACCTCTACCCCGATATAACACTGTCCTCGTCTCAGGAGCCAAAATTCTTACTGCATTATAGGTGAAACCATGTTATATCGAACTTGCTTTGATCCACTGGAGTGCGCAGCCCTGCCCGCCCCCCCGCCCCAAGCACTGCTTTACCGCATTATATCTGAATTCATGTTATATAGGGTCACATTATATCGGAGTAGAGGTGTATGTTATGTGCACATCAGTATGTTTCCAGTAATTTTAAAGTAGATTTTTTCCCTTCCCTCACAAGCTACATTTTGTTGTTTCATTTTGTTGGGAGGTGTTTATATCCAAGGTGATCAGAGTGAGGGAAATGACTGGATATCTGAGAGTGGGAGAGGTTGAAAGGAATTAAGAGGCAAAAAGGGGCACAAAAGAGGGAAATAGAGGTGGGGCAAAATAGTAGGCTGGTGATAGGTGTGGGAATTCCTCCCAAACACACTCCAACTCCCAATTCTAAATCTGACATCCTACATTTTAAAGGACAAATAATACATTAAAGATTTTGCCACTGCATTTGTGCTCATGAGGAATGCATCTTAATCTAACTGAAGGTGAATGTTCATGCTGTACTTTTTTTCTTGTGATTAAGAAGAATTAGATCTGTCAGAGGATTCTGAGTGCCTTTGGGTGGTGTAGTGAGGCGGTGGGATATCCCACAGCCCTGCTGAGGGATGAACCTCCCCTACCGCCATCGTGGGCGGAGCCACTGGGTCCTGCGCCCGCCCGTCAGAGGTCACGGTGCAGATCCGGAAGTATAAAAGCTCACCTGCAGAGCTCAGTCGAGGCCCAGCCACCGCAGGGGCCAGACATCTGGGTTGCTACCAGCCGGAGCTCGCACCTGGCCAGCCAAGCCTGCCCCACGCTCGCTACCCCAAGGAGGACTGGTCAAGCCTGCCCTGTGCCAGCTACCCTGAGGAGGACTGGCCAGGACCACCCCGCTCCAGTTACCCCGAGGAAGGGCCGAGCCTGCCTCGTCCCAGCTACTCCGAGGAGCAGCTGAGTCTACCATTGGCTACTTACCCAGAGGAGCTGATGGTGGTTGAGACCGCTGGTGATGCTATGATGACTCAGGTACCTGACGAGGGGGAGAGTGGAAATAGCCCAGGGGCAGCCGACCCCAGTCTGGCTGCAGCACTGCCAGAGCTAATGTCAGTATGTTGTGGCCAGGATCCCCACTGACAGCAGCAAGTCTCTGCTGCTGCTAGGGCCCCGGGCTGGGATGCAGTGGAGTGGGAGGGCCTGCGTCCCCCCCTGCCACTCCACTCCGGGGTGGCAGACTCCTCCTTCCCCTGGCCTGAGGAGGCCAAAGCCTATGAGTATTGCTCAGCCCTACCTGAGGGCCTGAGCATACTGATTCAGTGTTTGTTGCCCCACCTGACCTAGGGCTGGGCTTAAGACTATTACTGCTCAGCCCTGCCCGAGGGCCTGAGCATATTGACTCAGTGTTTGTTGCCCTGCCCTGACCTACGGCCTGGGTCGGCTTCAGACTATTGACTCAGCCCCGCCCCAGGGTCTGAACCCCCCTAACCGAGTGTGCCCCCTAACCGTGTGTTCCCCACGACAGCAGAGCCACCGGCCGGTGAACTAGAATGAGTCGGTGGGATACCCCACAGCCCCGCTGAGGGACAAACAGCGGCTGAGCCTCATTACAGGTGGTAAGACATATACAGTGAGATGGGCTTTGATGTTCATGTTGCCTTAACGGGTGGTTTCCTTGATTTTTGGTGATTGTGTTGATTACGAAATTCACTTCAGCAACACTAACTCTAAATGAACCAAGATTTTTGTGGAGGTAGAAAAGTATTTGTTACATGTGCTAATGTAATTCAATTTTGAATTCATCCACCTTTTTCATATCTTTCTTCCACTGTGAGTAAAAGTCATTATTAGTCTCATATCTTCGTATTCTTGATTAAATCCATTATTAAAGATCATGGACGGTTTGTCATAAATCCATTCGCTTGGCAAAGTACAGATGCCATCTGTATTTCTTGAGTTGTTCCTCTGTTTTTTATAGCACTGAAGAATCTGTTAAACAAACCCACATCATTAAGCAATAAATAACACATTGTCATCAGATATGCCATTGCCTTAGAGACCATCAGCCTGACTAAACAAGAGTGGCTCCCCAAGAATTGTGTTTGGATTCCGCGCTACTTGCGATGTGCCTGAGAACATCGCAAGTGTAATGAAAGATACTCAATTCCTTTATGCAATGGGTAATTTTAACCTTTAAAAACTGGCAGAATATTAAGATTATCATGATGACTTTAGAGTGATATACTATCTACCATACAGTGTCTAATTGTTATATAATTTCCTGACACCACAAGGGGAGTGAGTGGATGCAACCTGGGGACTTTGGGGGCTACTTTTTATCTAAAAAACTTGTGCAGAAAGAAAAGCAGGACATATTACTGAAAACTGCTACTGCTTTAAAATTTTGCAATGAAATACATTACATTAACACAATAATATACTACCAATCCTAAATGCAAAGCATTTCCAGGCAACAGGAAAAGTGTTCACTTATATTGTACCTTCTGCACAACTAAGAAGTGACTGAATTAATACTCTGGATTGTGTTTGTGATCTTATTAAGTACTTTTCTCCCCCCAGTTACTATTTTAAAATGTATTTCTGTACTATCATTTAAAAAAGGCAAGGGTTTGGGGGGCTTCTTAGGGACTTTAAAAAACTGTATTTGGAAGGGGACAGGGGCATTGATTTAAGGCTTATGAAAGGTGCTGGACTGACAACCACAGGCTTTTATGCACAGAAAAATGCAAAGGCATCATGTAGGTTTTCCCACATCATCCCACCAATATGCCTCAGCCTTGATCTGGAGTGATTCATGTCTCCATGAAAATTCATTTCAAGGCCTCTGCTGGGACTGCTAGTAAAGGCTGCCAATTTAAAAGTGAATTTTATGCTGTGGAAAAAGGTTGACTCAGATCACCAGCCCCCTGAGTGCACCTAACCATTCCATTGGCCAGGGCAGAAAACTTTTACGGAGCCCCTTTCCTGCCGGTTCTCTGAGCCAAAAACCCACAGCAAACAACAAAAAAAAACAACCACATGCCATCTACAGCTGGCCAATCAGCACAGGAAAAAAGCCAGAGTGGTCAGTTCGGAACAACAACAATAAAAGCTGAGTGGCAGAGAGATATGATGCGCCCTGGAAGTTGGTGCCCAGGATGACTGACCTGCTTGCTCATCTGCAGAACCAGCCTTGACCAACTCATTCCATAGAAGTCATCCAAATGACCAAATGCGTCTGATGAAGTGGGTATTCACCCACGAAAGCTCATGCTCCAAAACGTCTGTTAATCTCTGCTGCTTTTACAGATCCAGACTAACACGGCTACCCTTCTGATACCAAATGACTTTGTTATTACTGACCAGGGCTAGGGCTAGATTTGCAACAGTGACAGGAATGAAAAAGCACCTGATTCCCTTACCAACTTTGAGTCATCCAGTTCCCTAAATTAATCCTTGTTAATAGTCTGTGTTCTTATTCTGACACTATACACATACATTTCCATGGCATGAAACAGGACAGCTACCATTCAGGTAAAGAATGGCTTTTAAAAGTGGTAAATATCTTCTCCATCTGATTATTTTCTTTTATCCTTACACTCATATTATGATGTGCTCCAGCCAGTGATGCCACCACTCAGTTTAGGAGTGTTTACACTGACTCCGTTTATAAAATCCAATGTGAAGCTGCTTTTGATGCGTTGTGCCTGTTCATCAAAGCATGCCCTGGCCTGGTATTACAGAGCGCACACATCTCTTCTGCTACAGATGTTAGCTGGGTGATATTTTTAATTTTGTTTTTGTTACGTTCTGTTATTGTGGTTCGGTATTAACAGCAACCAATAAATAGCTTTTAAAAAAACTAGTCTAATTAGGTGGTAGATTAGATACAATCAATGGCTTTTTACATCACAGTTGTGTTTTCTCTCTTGACTTCTACTGTTTCTGATCCAAATGGGTAACTAAAGTCCCTTTTCATCTGTGTGAGCAATGGTAGTAGCAGACAGGTTTTGTTGCCACAGTGTGAGGTCAGGGACCTCTCTTGGATTCTCTTCAAACAGCACAAACTGAACAGGTGAAAGACAGGGCTGTTGTGAATAAAAGTGCCCCCCCCCCACACACACATTTAAATTGGACCTGCCTATTTGAGAAACTTCTTTTTCTTCATGTAATATTCTTACAATTGAGGTGAGGCAATAGGTGCTTGACCTGGAGCTCCCTCAGTATGAAAGAGAGGGAGCAGCTGGCAGGCTGTTGTCTATAACAGCCTTTATGTTTCTGAACTCGTTGCCTCTTTGTCCAGAATAGCTAGAATTTGTTGACCTTCAAAACTGTCACACTGCACAAGCCTTTATTTCACAAGGGTGTTTGGGACAAGGCTGTTGTTTTGGAAGTGTGAGATACTCTTTTGAGTTTTTGCTGTAAAGTTTAGTCCTTGAACATCTACTAGTATACTCTTAACCAGCCTTGAAAAGAAAGATGCTGTGCAGTCAAGAAATGTCACTGGTTGTCTGGGCCCTTTCAGGGCGGGCGTAAGTCCAACACATCTCTGTTTCATATTCTGCACCTTTAAGGACCAGCATTCTATGAATTGTATTGTTTAGAAGGTCCTGTGACTGCAGACAGAGTGAGCTGGGAAGAGAGAAGCAGGATTAAAATGAATAGTTTCATGTCTCAATGGGTGGAGCTCTCCAAGGACTAAATGGTAGGACCAAGAACAGGAAATGCCAAAGCGTTTGAAAAATAAACTACAGGATACACAGGGGTGCGTGACAACCGTAACGGGAAGCCAGACACTCAAACGGATGGTCATGGAGGGAGGGAGGGGGTAATGAGGACTACAGCTACCAGTCTCCACAGCGGTCTCTGAAAACTATTTGCATTTTTGGCTGCGCGCCCAATGTCTGCAGCGTAATACACGGTGTCTTGCGTGGTTCACGGAACAGCTCGTCAGTTTTTTCCCCCCTCCAGCACGGTAAAAAAAAGTGAAATAAATAATTCCTTGAGTACTGTAAGTAAAGTCACCCGTTGTGTACTGAAATGCTGCTGGCAGACGTGAAGCTGCGCGCGTGAAGAGCGTCAGTATCCGCTCCTCTGCCCCTCCCCAGGGGTAGACGGCTGCCCATGAGTGCTCCTGCTGAGTGTGGCCGGGGGCTCCGGGTGAAAATGGGATGACTCCTTTTCTGACAGTGGATGTACAGAATGCCTGGTAACTGTTCTCATCTATCACTGGGGCTGAGCTTCATCAGACCCCTTCCTCTGTGTGTAAAGAAAAGATTCTGAACTGCATGGACTGTCATAGCCCATGGTGGCTCCCTCCCCCTCATTTGATCTCAGTAACTACTCTGTATCTTATTCATGCATTCTTCATAACATCATGCCAACAATGGGTGGGGGCACTGCTGGGTAGCCCAGGTAGGTGGAAGCACAGTGCATTACTTGCAGCGGCTCCTCTGGAATACACGCGGAGCAGCTGCGCTGTACTGATTTTAATACACTGTATCCTATTCGTTGTCTGGACTGACTTATTTTATTACAGTAAAGGGCAGATTGACTCAGTCCCAAGTGAGTTAATCCCATTTCCTTTCAAAAAATTTACAGAGGGTTATTATCCGTTCTGTCCCATTTACTGTGAGTGTAACAAAAGAGGGGAGATGGTAACAGTTTCTGCTGTCTACAGTAGTACTGTACCATCTACCACCAGGAAGGGGGAGAGGAGTGGATTTTCAAGTAGCAATAATCACACCTCAGATTAACTTCATTGGTTATGATACTGGCCACTGTGCAAAGCTCTAATGCTCTTCAGTGCTGCAGATCGCCTCTATCAGTAGCATTCAGTACAAGAGGGTGACATTGAAGTACTCCAAGGATTGCTTTATTTAACTGTCATTTCTCGTGCTGGGTAGGGGAAAAAACTGAATAGCTGTTCCGTGAACCATAAAAACACCGTGTTGTAAGCTACAGACACTGGGCGCTAAGCCAAGAAGCAAATAGTTTTACAGACTGCTGAGGACTGTGAGAGCGGAGTCCTCACACCCCTTCCGTCCTCGCATGATCCCCCGGCCCCTGATCTAATGTTAATGGTCACGGGGGTTCTGGTAAAGTGTCAGTCATTCCTTGCTCCGGGAAAACATTCATCAGACAGTCCTTTCGCACATTTTTCTCCTGGATTGGCCCTTGCAGAAAACAATGCACGGCAGCACTAGAGACGTCGGCTTTTTGTTTTTCCCGTCACCAATGTGTGTACTAATGCCGTGGAGACAGAAGCGACACTCGAGCACTACACACCAGTATCAATTCGCTTTTGCAATGATAGCAAGATGGTTACCAAGTCGTTCTGTACCGTCTACTGCTAGAGAGAAACGGGCAATGACGTGACGGTTATCTCTCCTTCTCGGAACGTCCGCCACTGCTATCATGATGCCCGGCTAAAACAGCCGGGGCGCAACGCAAAAGCAAACTGGGATGACTCACTGCCACTGAAGTCAATCCCCCTTATGCTGTCTAAAATAGAGTCAGTAGCCTGACTACAAGAAGAGTCAAAGCAGCAGAGAATCCTGTGCACCTTATAGACTAACAGACGTCTGTTAGTCTATAAGGTGCCACAGGATTCCCTGCTCTTTTACAGATCCAGACTAACACGGCTACTCCTCTGAAGGAAGATCAAGTGTATTAGAAGAGGCGCAGCTACTCCGTGCTGTATATACAGGGGGTTCCCCGGGCAAGAACCGCAACGCATCTGCTTCACCTCTCTCCCAACCCTCGCAGCTACGTGGCAAGGGCCACCCCCCATTTCTGTTCATGCAGTCGGAGAATACAAGAATAAAAAACATAACTATTTGTACAATAACCAGGAGGGGGGGCACTGTGGAGGCAGCAGTCGTGGCATGACAGTCCAGCAATGACATAGCTCAATTTTTAGAAACCAGAAGAGCGCTGACTCTGCCCAAGTGAGCCACTCCAATTTGCTTCAGAACCATTGTCCACAGGGCATCATGATAGCATCAGACACTAAACTGTGATGCACTGGCCAGGTAAACAGGAAAAAGCCTGAATCCCCGCGAACTTTTGATTCCATTCCTGATTGTCCGCCGTGAGGTCAGCACAACACACAGTGACCACACACAGCTCATATTGCACTCGCACAAATGCAGTCTCCTGAGAACGAAGAACGCGCCAGCTTGGACCACACAGGAGTTCTGGATCTGATCGCTATCTGTGGTGAGGCTCAGTGCTCACAGCACTGCGTTCCAAAAGACGAAATAAAAGTTTTTGAAAGAATTTCAAAGTCTTTGTGGCTGATAAAAGGGCACAGCAGAGACTCCTTCAGTCCGAGTGAAAGTGAAGAACTTAGACAGGGTTACCAGAAGCACAGAGAAGCAACGGAAAGGTCAGGCTCTGACGCGAAAACATGCCGCGTCTATGCTGAACTACATGCAATTTTGGGTCCAGCGCTACCAGTGCCCCACCCCTGTCCGTGGATTCAGACTTTGGGATTGAATATATCAAGTGTTCTGAGGATGTAGCCGAGGGGGAGATGGAGACGAATTGTGAGGATGAAGATGACCGGTGCGATAGCACACAGCAGTCCTGAAACCCCAACAGCAGATCTTTTGAGACCCAAGAATTACAGTCCCCTGCCCCAACGAGAACCCAGACAGTGAAGCCATGGAAGCAGACCTCCGGTAAGTGTCCCTTCATTCTGTACCAAACACGGATTAAAACAAGACGGTTTTTTGTAGATCGCATTGACACCAGGGCTTTTGTTGCAGTCGCAGCCATTACTGTTACAGGAAAATTCGTACAATGTCTGGGGATGGAGTGAAAATCCTCCAATTAATGTCCATGGAATCGATCTGGAGGAACTCAAAAACCCTTATGCATATGAGACATCTGGCCAAGACAGCCTCTCCGTTCCCCATAGTAGTAACTTTTCAACGCCATGCATTTTGCAAGACAGTTGTACGCAGCATTAGAGTATTGCACTGAAGGCATTGCATAAACAAACGATCTTGCCTCCGCGGTGCCATTTCAGGAGAGAGATATCATCCATTGTTACCTTGTTAGAACATCAGGAAGTAAATAGGGGACAGACAGGCGATTTGCTAACTGGCCAAGCGGGGATGGGAGGAGGATAGCGACGAGTTTTCAGCGTCGTGCAAGCAGGATTCTCCTGCTACCAGCAACGCGATGCGGGGGTGATGTAGGTGATCACTAGCAGCGATCGTATATGATAGGAGCCATGCGCTGTTGGTGGATGTGAAAGAGGGGGGTTGGGCTTTGCAGGTTCCTCTTAACAGGAGCAGGGCATCATATAGATCACTGTGTATATGAAGGCGGCGAAGTCAAAATTTAAAAGCCTCACTTACCATCGCCGCGTGGACGTACGGTTGGCCGTACCTGCGTTGTGTGTGTGCCACACCAGTCACACAGACACTGAATATTTAAACGATACAAAATGCGACCTTGTATAGAGATCACATGTGCCTGTAAGGTGGATAATGTTCTATGTGAAAGAGTACTATCATTGCTCTGTAAAATGTATCTTTCCACATACTTATCACCCTGGTTTGCCTTCCCCATGCAGCTGCACATTTCTCTGAAGTCCCTATGCCATCACGAGGGCGTGCTGTGATACGGCGGAGGAAGAAGAAGACGCGAGATGAAATGTTCACAGAAATTATTGAAGTAACACGCAATGAGAGGGATAAACAGATGATTGGAAGGATGTGGTAGCAAAGTACAGGAAAAATGCAGTGAACCGATCTGAGAGGGCTAGGCAGGAAGACCAGCGCTGGAGAGATGCAACTCTGGATCTGCTGCGTTCTCAAACTGAAATCCTCCACGCATGGTGCATCTTCAGGAGAGCAGCACAGTAGCAGAGTGCCGCTGCAGCCCCTGTATAACCTCCCTGCAAGCCCACGTCCCATATCTCCCTCACCAGATGTGTAAGAACGCGTGGGGAAGGCTTTCTGCATCGCCTACTCCTCCACACCCCTGCAGAGTTCAAGAAGAAAGGCTGTAATTACGCTACAAGTGCTTAATAGCTTTCCCTTCCCCCTCCTTCCAAAGCACAGCAGCCAGGGACACCTTCCTAATTCTCTGCCTTTTTTTATAGTCCTTTGTAATACAGAATACATCGAAAGGGGGAGGGTGGGTTGCTTACAGGGAATCGAGTAAGGAAAAACTCATGTTTGTAACAGATGCATAATTACTTTTAATGAATAATAAAGGATTTTTAAACGATACAGAATTTATTTCCTTCGCCAACCTGTAATGAAAAGGGGGAGGTGGGTTGCTTACACTGAATAAGTCCATCAAGTGCGGAGGGTTCATCAAGGGAGCAAACAGAGTCACACCGTACCTGGGCCGTGCTGAAACTCGTTTTCAAGGCTTCTCGATGCGCAGCGCCTCCAGGTGTGCTCTTCTAATCGCCCTGGTCTCTGTGCTCGTACTCAGCGGCCAGGTGATTTGCCTCAGCCTCCCACCCAGCCATAAATGTCTCCCCTTAGTCTCACAAAGATTGTGGAGCACACAGTAAGCAGCAATAGCAAGCGGGACATTGGTTTGGCTGAGGTCTGAGCGAGTAAGTAATGATCGCCAGCGACCCTTTAAACGGCCAAATGCACATTCTACCACCATCCGGCACTTGCTCAGCCTGTAGTTGAACAGCTCCTGACCACTGTCCAGGCTGCCAGTGTATGGCTTCATGAGCCATGGCATCAAGGGGTAGGCTGGGTCCCCCAGGATAACTATAGGCATTTGATTCCAACGGTTATTTTCTGGTCTGGGAAGTAATTCCTTCTGTAGCCGTTTAAACAGACTAGTGCTCCTGAAGACGCGAGCGTCATGAACCCTTCCTGGCCATCCCACGTGGATGTGGGTGAAACGTCCCTTGTGGTCCACCAGTGCTTGCAGCACCATTGAAAAGTACCCTTTGCGGTTCACGTACTGGGTGCCCTGGTGTTCTGGGGCCAAGATAGGGATATGGGTTCCATCTATGGCCCCACCACAGTTCGGAAAACCCATTGCAGCAAAGCCATCCACTATCACCTGCACGTTTCCCAGAGTCACAACCTTTCGTAGCAGCAGCTTAACGATTGCTTTGGCTACTTGCATCACTGCAGCCCCCACATAGATTTGCCACTCCAAATTGATTCCCGACTGACCGTAGCTGTCTGGCGTTGCAAGCTTCCAGAGGGCTATTGCCACTTGCTTCTCCACTGTGAGGCTGCTCTCATGTTTGTATTACGGCGTTTCAGGGCAGGGGAAAGCATGTCACAAAGTTCTAAGAAAGTGCTCTTACGCATGCAAAAGTTTCGCAGCCACTGCGAATCGTCCCACACCGTCAAAACAATGCGGTCCCACCAGTCTGTGCTTGTTTCCCGTGCCCAAATTCGGCGTTCAATGGGTAGAAGATGCCCCGTTAATAGCAGTAGCTCCAAAACGCTGGGCCAGCGGTTATGGAGAATTCGCCTCCATCTCGTCATCGCTGTCCCTGCCGCTCAGCAATAGCTGCCTCCTCCTCTCCTCCTGCCTTTGCAGTTCATTGTTCAGTATAGTCAGCAGAGAGTACGCGAGGTGTTGACAACGGTCAGGATACCGTTTGTGATCTCAGGGTCCATGATTGCTGTGCTATGGCGTTTGCTCAATGCACTCCGCGAAAAAGGCGCCAAAGGGTTGTCTGCTGCCTTCACAAAGGGAGGGGTGAGGCTGTACCCAGCACCACCTGGGGCAATGTTTTCTGCCCCATCAGGCACTGTGCTCTCAACACGGAAGTGGGAACTATGGATAGCTGAGGAACAGTTACCCACAGTGCACCGCTCCTTAAATCGATGGTAGCCTTGGACCATGGACGCAAGCAATCGATTTTGTGATCGCATTGTGGACGCGCAAAACCGATTTTATAACATCGGTTTTGTAATATCGGTTTAAACTACTTCGAAATAATCATGCAGTGTAGACGTACCCTTAGTGTTACCTGAGTAAGAGAGACTGGACACTGCAGAGGCAGGGCCAGCTCCAGGCACCAGCGTAGGAAGCAGGTGCTTGGGGCAGCCAATGGAAAAAAGAGGCACATCTGGGTCTTCGGCGGCAATTTGGCGGCGGGTCCTTCAGTCCCTCTCAAAGGGAAGGACCGGCCACCGAATTGCCGCCAAAGAATGAAGCGACGCAGTACAGCAGCTGCCAAAGTGCCGCCGATCACAGCTTTATCTTTTTTTTTCTTCCTCTTCACCGCTTGGGATGGCAAAAAAGCTGGGACCAGCCCCGTGCAGAGGAGAGGGTTTTCTGGAGGTTCAGGACCAGAATGGCTGTTAGGGTCACCCTGCAAGGAGTAACTGGGTTAGTGGAAGCTCAGGGTGAGACTTATGCTGTAGTGATGCTACTGGCATCAAGGCTCTGAGCCAAAGCTGCACAGCCTAAAGGTATCAGGGCAGGTGGTGACAGCACCTTGTTTCTTTTAAAGACGTGCCCTGGTCTTTCCTCCAGATCACACATGAATCTGGGTTCTACTAGTTGCCTTTCACCTCCTGGAAATTACGGAGTGCCTTTATACATGTTTGTCACATACTCACCCATCCCTTTTCATCAGAAATACCCTAGGAGCATATTTAGTTTAGTAATACTTATTTCTGAGTGGTTACTTACGGAGAAAGCTGTGATAATAATAGAGGAACAGATGCTGTATCAAAGAAGAAAGAACCACACCCACCATGTTTTAGCATGCCTGATATTGCCATTGCATTTGGACTCTGAAAGAGAGATTTAAATATGTAAAAACCAAGAAAAGGTGTTTGTTCGCTTTCCAGATGAGCTTTTTATGTGATGGATTAGATGGGGCTTCCTATTCATATTTAAGTCATGGTTGGCTTCCTATTCATATTTATCACATTTTGTCACTAATTTTTCAGGCTAAGGGTTTGAGCCTCTTCTGGAGAGAGTTATGAACAGTTCCACTTGAAAAGTGTAAGATTTCTGAACATAATGATAACCTGATTATAAAATGGATGGAATCCTAAATTTCCAGTGAATTCATATATTGCAAGGCCAGAAGGGAACATTGTGATCATCTAGTCTGATGTCCTGTATAACACAGACCAGGGTGGTCAAACTTACTGACCCTCTGAGCTGCATATGACAATTTTCAGATGTTCAATAGCTGTGGAACTCCTGCTGAGGCTCTGGGCTCAGGCACTTCAGCTGCGTGGGAGACACCTGCTAGGGCTCAGGGCTTCAGCCTTCAGGGAGTGGAGGGTCTCAGGGCATAGCCTCACAGGAGGTGCCTGTCTGGGCGCAGGGCTTCAATCACGCTCCTGCTGAAGCCCAAAACCCCAGCAGGTGCGCCCCACAGGGCTGAATTGCTGAGATCCCCCTCCTTGTAGAGCAGAAATCCATAGTCCCACCACCCCACAGCAGGGCAGAAGCCCCAATCTCCACCCTCCCACCTCAGTCCAATAGCAGAGAATGTGGAGGGGGCGTGGGAGGCTCTGTGATCCGCACTTTAACTGTAAAAGAGGCACACGTGGCTTGCAAGCCACGGTTTGGCCACCGACAGAGCATGACCTTTCCCAAAATAATTCCTAAGGCATAGTTCTTTTTTATAAAATATCCAATCTTGGTTTAAAAATGGTCAGGGATGGAAAATCCATCCAATTAATGGGAAGATCTTTGAAAACCTCTTTGCAATGTGACAACAAACTTTCATGCCAACAGCAACTTCATTTAATTTCAGGCAGTGTCTTTTCTAAAACAGAAATCATAGGGTAATGGTGCTCTACTATCCAAGAGAATTTATCTCAGCAGCCACTGAAAGCTGATGGAGCCTCAGTAAAATGCAGTTGGACAGTCTGTTGAATATACTGGGGACTCAAGTATTTGGCAGTTGTCTTGCATCAGCTAAGCAACTGTCCAGTCAGATTTGCTTAGAGAATGCAGATGGGCGAAGGATCCTTGTTGTTTAAGAGACTGTTTCTCAATTGGTGGATCGTGGATCCTAGAAGTGTCATGAAAGTCGATTGGGCAAGTGTCACAAAGCACTGAAAATTTTATTACAATCTAAAGCAAAGACACTTTCACCCCGCTTGATCCTTCAGGGTCAACCTCTTGAAACACACGCACACACACACACACAAATAGTACTGGGTTATCAGTGATATATGTTTACTATAAAAGTAAGAGTAAGAAATGTAATGTGCATGGGACGAGTCGCTTGCAGGTTTAAACGAGAGTAAATTGTGGAGTATCTGTAACTTAAAGTCTTTAAATCAGCAGTGGGTAACCTGCAGCCTGCGGGCCCATCAGGGTAAGCTGATTGCAGGCCATGAGACATTTTGCTGACATTGACCATCCGCAGGCACAGTCCCCCGCAGCTCCCACTGGTCGCAGTTTGCCATTTCCTGCCAATGGGAGCTGCGGGAAGTAGCAGTTAGCACATCCCTGCAGCCTGCCACTTCCCACAGCTCCCATGGGATGAGAACGGCGAACCATGGCCACTGGGAGCTGTGCCTGCAGATGGTCAATGTCAGCAAAATGTCTCGCAGCCCACAATCAGCTTAACCTGATGGGCCGCATGCAGCCTGTGGGCCGTAGGTTTCCCACAGCTGCTTTAAATCATGATTTGAGGGCTTCAGTAACTCAGCTAGAGGTTAGGGGTCGATTACAGGAGTGGACAAGTGAGGTTCTGTGGCCTGTAATGTGCAGGTCAGACATGACTATCATGATCTGTCCTTAAAATCTACTGGTGAGAGCAGGAGGGTGGCAAATATATATATATCTATATACACACACAAATAGTCTGTTGTAAAATCTTGGAATGTATTGTCATTGTTCCACACATGTATATACAACTCCAGCCAGTCTTCTTCCACCCCTACCCTGATTTTGAATCAGGTAGAATTAAAACAGCAATATTCTGGGACTGTTGGAGAGAAAGCAATACAACTGGAGGGTAATTTAGCTCATCTTTATATGCACCCAAGACTACTTCTGTAACTAACAAAAGTTCCTTACCATGTACTATCAGCCTGCTGCCACTTCCACATTTGTGCCTTACTGGTGGTGGTAAAATTAGCCTTACATCACAGAAAGACATGCCAGCATAGTTCAGCTGAACTGTTGTACAGTCGTAAGATTGAAAAGTTTTTGGACTGCTCTGTTTTAATTTGTACTTGTGACTTTTGAACATCAGAGGTACTTGCGGTTGGCTGGAGTGCCGGCTGATTACAGGTAGGGTCTTTTCTTCTGTACACCTCTATTACAATTTTATCAGGGTAGTCAAATTCACAAGGTATCAAAACAGTTGAATTAAGAGACACATTGATGTCCTGGGGATATTGTACAATTCAAAGTTCTGCTCCACTGGTAACTATAAGATGGAAATAAAGTGGGTGCATATGAGTTGTTATACTCTTTACAGAGGCACACAAAGAAACCATTTTGGGAATATTTTAAAAACTGAGTGAGGGTAGAATCTTGGCCAGCTCAACAAATGTGTATGATAGCCTTCTACAGTTACAGAAAAGGTCCAGCCATGAGCATATTGGGTGAAATCCTAACCCTATTGAAGTCAATGGAAGTTTTGCCTTTGGCTTCAATGAAGCCAGTATTTCACATGCAACATTCACATAAAAAGTGTTATAAGATAATTCCTGGTTTCTTTGCAGCCATTCTGAAGGAAAACTAGGCCTTTTTCCAAAGGAATTTCTGTAAGTAAGTCAGGCAAAGAAACAATCTGATTTAAATAATTTGACTACGGACAATTTAGTCAAATTTGCTAAAAGAAGGGTTTCTATTGAAACTTAACTGCCCCCAAATGTGTACAAACAGGACCGGCGCTAGAGTTTTTCGTGCCCTAGGCGCACAACAATTTCGCCGCCCCACACGCCGCTCCCGCGGCTCCGGTGGAGCTACCGCAGCCATTTCTGCAGAAGGTCCGTTGGTCCGCGGCTCCAGTGGACCTGCCGCAGGCGTGCCTGCGGGAGGTCCATCGGAGCCGCACGGGACCAGCGGACTGTCCGCAGGCATGCCTGTGGCAGCTCCACTGGAGCTGCGGACCAACAGACCCTCTGCAGGCACAACTGCGGCAGGTCCACCGGAGCCGCCTGCTACCCCCGTCCCCTGGCAAAATGCCGCCCCCTGAAAATCCTGGCGCCCTAGGCGATTGCCTAGTTAACCTCAATGGAAGTGCCGGCCCTGTATACAAATGTAATCTATGTACAGCTGTGTAAAAATTAAAGCAGTGTAAAATATTTTTAAAAGTGTGTGTGATTTTAAGGACATAAATCAACACTCCTGTATTGTAAAACTCTGTTTTGTAGGTTTAAAATAAATTGTTTTTTGTTTTTTTTTATTTTTAAATAATACCACTAAAATCCATTTAAATCTTTCATTCAGAGTTGCAAAACTGACAGACGCTGTTTGCCAAACACAGGTAACTAGTGTTGTTTGGCTTTGGTATTTAGCATTTAACACTTCAGGTCCCTCAATGCTTTATAATGTTCAATTCCTTTTTTAAAAAACAAAGTTGTGGTTGCAGCAGGGCAGTCAAAACCAGGAGAATGGGAAAAAATTCTGGATTTTTTTTTTTGGTAACAAAATAACAAAGAAAAGTTGTAATTAAATAAAAAAAAAAAAGACAGTGCCCCTCTGGAGCAACAGCAGGGGTAAAGTGCACAAAGAAGCAATGTTAGAAACACAGTGCCTTAAGGTAATTTGTATAATCAGACTGTCACTTTAACAAGGGTACAGGAAAACTCAAGGAGCACAAAAAAACCCAGTTGCACCTTATGTAAAAATTAATATGGTTAATATGTTATAAAAGTTACATTAAAAAAAAAAGTGCATTTTCCCCAGGACATGTGCAGTGTATATTGTAAAAGGGGTAAAAGAAAATGCAAACAAAACATAATACTTAATTAAAATCCTATTAGGGCTCCAAAAGGAGCTACAAGAGGTTGGATTTTATTTTTCAGATCGCTGTGTGTGGAAGGAGGAATTAAAGGTAAAAAGTAATCAGAACTCTGGTGAAAACTGATTGTGTCCCTTTTAAGATAAAGTCTCTAAGGGTATGGCTACACTGACAGTTTTGCAGCGCTGATAGTTACAGCTGTGCTCGTACAGCTGTGTACGGCCAGCGCTGCAGTGTGTCCACACTGACAGCGATCAGCGCTGCAGTGTGTCCACACTTGCACCCAGTTGCAGAGCTGTTTGGTTGCAAGTGGTGCATTGTGGGCAGCTATCCCACAGAGCACCTCGTCCCATTTTGTCGCTGTGGTTGTGGGAAGGGGACGGAAGGGTGCGGGTCATTCGCTTCCTGTTCCAACCACCCATGTGCATCGCTTCCCTTTCATCCGTTTGGTGCCATTGTGAGTCTGTCGCGTGATTTCAGAGAGAAATGGAGCCCGAGCTGCTGAGACATTGCTGATGAATGTTGCCAGCACATCACGTCTGGCAGTGGAGCTATTCCTTATGCTCCAAAGTGACCAGTGACAGCGATGATAAATAGATTCGCCTGACGCGCCTGACACTAATTGCTTGTGGCAGTAATGGACGTGCTCAGCACCGTGGAACGCCGCCTTTGGGCTCGGGAAACAAGCACTGAGTGGTGGGATCACATCGTCATGCAAGTCTGGATGACGAGCAGTGGCTGCAGAACTTTCGGATGAGAAAAGCCACTTTCATGGGACTGTGTGCTGAGCTCGCCCCAACCCTGCAGCGCAAGGACACGAGACTGAGACTGCCCTGTCACTGGAGAAGCGGGTGGCTAATGCAGTCTGGAAGCTGACAACTCCAGACAGCTATCGATCGGTCTCAAACCAGTTTGGAGTGGGAAGTCGACCATTGGAAAGTGGTGATGCAAGTTTGCAGGCCATTAATCGCATCCTGCTAAGAAGAACCGTGACTCTGGGAATGTGCAGGAAATTGTGGATGGCTTTGCACAATGGGTTTCCCTAACTGTGGAGGGGCAATAGATGGAACGCATATTCCTATTCTGGCACCACCCCACCTGGCAACCGAGTACATTAACGGAAGGGGTATTCTCTATGGTTCTCCAGGCTCTTGTGGATCACCGTGGGGTTTCACTGACATTTACACAGGAATGGCCGGAAGGTGCATGGAGGCACGCATCTTTTGGAAACAGTAGCATGTTCAGAAGCTGCAAGCAGGGACTTTTCCCAGAACAGGAAAATCACAGTGGGGGACGTCGAAATGCACATTGTGATCCTTGGAGACCCTGGCTTACCCGTTAATGCCTGGCTCATGAAAACCGTATACAGGGAAGCTTGACAGGAGCAAGGACCGGTCAACCTCAGGCCTGAGCCGGTGCAGAATGACTGTGGAGTGTGCTTTGGCCGTTAAGGGAGATGGAAAGTCTCTATGGGAAGGTAAACGTGGGGGAAAGCAGCATCCCAGCGATTTAACCGCGTGCTGTATCCTCCATAAATTGGAAGGGATAAGGGTGAAACTTTCAGTGAGTGATGGACCTTCCGATGTTCAACGCCTGGAGTGATTTGCACAGCCAGAGAGCAGGGCTAACTAGAGGGCCCAGCACAGTGCTCAAGGATTAAGGGAGCCTTAAAGGAGCACTTAGGCCGAAAGCCAAGAGTAGTTGGGTGCCTTCCACAGCAGTTTGTGCAGATGCCCACAGCGTTACTTGCAGTGGTTGAATATATTTGGAGCTATTTCCTTGGTACATTGTTTAACTTTCTGTATAAAAAAACTGTTTAAAAGACAATAAATCCTGTTATTTAAAAATACAGTACATAAAACAGGAAGGGGGTACGGTTGGCATGAGCAGTACAGTGACAAGGTTTGAATATGTTTTCTTCCTTGAGGGCTCTGCATGCCTCGTGCACTTGAGGATTAATATGCGCCAATGGTGATGGGGATTGAGTACATTAGGGGTAAGGGTCGTAGTTAATCCAGGGCATGTGAGGTGAACGTATTGGTGTTGGGGCAGCGTGGTGTGGTTGGTAAGAACCAGGATGCTGGAGAAAGGGTGTTTTGGGAAACAGTGGGGCAACAATGGGTTGAGGTTTTTGGGATGGGGTGAGCAGCCACGGTAGTGCTCTGCCTGCATGTTCCTCATTGGACTGGCAAATAGGTCTGCTGGTGGCGTTCCATGGGCTTAGCAGCCCGATCTCGTTGGTTTCTTGGCAGCTTCCTCCTTTTTAAGGCTCTGTTTCTCCTCCACTCTTGTAACTTATATTTTCCTTGCTGGAATACACATTCATTACTGCTTTCAGCATTCTTCCTTTGTTTCTTCTTTGGTTTTTCTTAAGTTTTGCAGTCTTTCAGAAGTCTGCGCTGGTGGAAGCAGTACTCAAGGGTCACTTTTAAAAAAACACAGAAGATAACTGTTATACAGAGGCAGCATTGTTTTAGAGTATTTGTAGCATCATTACACACACTGTGACCATAGCACAGACTGGACGCGGCTGCTGATACAATTGACATGGTGGTTTCGACACACGCTGCTCACAGGGGAATTGTGACACACGCTGCTCACGTCTGATTGTTCTGCTACAGGAAATAACACAGAGCCCATCTTGCATACGCAGCACACCTGGGAAGGAGGGGAGGAATGATTGACTCTGGAAGCCATGGGGTTTACTGTGGAGTTGTGGAAAGCTAAAGAATCAGCTACAAGGGAAATAAACACAGAGCCATCTTGCACACGCGACTCACCTGGGAACGGGGAGGGTGGGCCTTGTCTCTGCAATCCATGGGGTTTCTGTGACTTTGGGAAAAGCAGAAGCAGCTACAGGGAAATAGGAGTGAACCCTCCACCCACATCTGCCACAGCAGCGTACTCCTCAGAGGCGTCTTGCACACGCGGCTCACAGGGAAGTGGGGGGGCTGCTTGTCTCTGCAATCCATGGGGTTCTGTGACTTGGGGAAAGCAAAGAGCAGCTACAGGGAAATAACACTGAACCTCCACCCACATCTGCCACAGCAGGTACTCAGAGCCATCTGCACACAGCGGGCTCACCTGGGAAGGGGAAGGGGGGGCTGCTTGTCTCTGCAATCCATGGGTTTCTGTGACTTGGGGAAGCAAAGAGCAGCTACAGGAAATCAATGGGCTATTCCACATCTAGGCATGCTCAGGCAGCCATAGCCCTCGCCCGCTCCCAAAACATTTCCATCCTTATAATAAAGCTTCTTACCGGGAACAGGCTCCTCTGCTGGTTCCTCACTACCAAGCCCGCGAGGCTGCGACTGGCTTCCTCATCCAAACACTGATAAGATCCTGCAGCTCGCCAGTGCTCCATACTGGGCTCGTTTGGGCATGGAGGGCATGGTCACTAGTTGGTTGATTTGATTGATGATTGCACTCCACGCCTGGCTGAGCAACAGGAGAGGGGATTTTTTAAAAAAAAAAATAAAATTTTCCCCACCTCCGGGGCCCCCAAAAAAACTTTTGCGTTTTAATACACGGGGGCGGGGGGGGGTTCACCTGAGCCTCCAGGGCAGTGGAGGCTAAGCGGTGACCAGAGAGGCTGAAAAGGTATGCTGGGATAAGTCCTAATACCCTGGAGGCCAATAAAAGCGCTGGTGAGTGTCCACACCTGATGAGCAGCGCTGCATCAGCAGCGCTGGATTCGCTACACCCGTAGCGGACCCAGGTGTACAGCCAACGCTGCAGACAGGGAGTTGCAACGCTGGCTGAGCTTTGTAAGTGTGGACACCTGCTAAGTTGCAGCGCTGTAACCCCCTCACCAGCGCTGCAACTTGCATGTGTAGCCAAGGCCTAAGCTGCTAATGGCTTTGGATCCAAAAGCAAGCCAGAAAGCACATCTGTGTTATGCAAATTACCTAACTAATAAAAGAAAGAAACAAAGAAACAAAAAAACCACGTACCCTTAAATGGCAGCACAAAGAAGCTGCAAATAAAGAACATGCCTGGTCAGCAAACAAACTATCTAAACCGAAAAGGCTTAAAGTATAAAAATAAAAAAACAAAACAGGTTAACCCTAAAAATAAAAATAAAAATAAATTGAGTGTGTATGCAGTGCCGAAATCTAAAGATAAGTATAAAAGGCATCTGCTTTTATGCATGACGCCTACCTTTTAATTCACCAAAACCCCAAAAATATAATACATAGTATAACAAAATGCCTTTTATAAATTTGATGCTAATGTTATTGTTAATATTAAACACTGGAATAAATGTAATGTTAATAAGTACCCCTGTAACAATGTAAAGTATATAATTAAAAAAAAAAAACAACCTCTAAGCTCATATGGTAATAATGCTTCTCAGCTATTACCTGTAAATAAACTTAAAGCTTAGCACAGCAAAAAAAACCATTACAGACCTGGTCTGCTGTATAAAAAAAACCCTGAGGTACACCACTTCATAAATTTAATAACTAAACAGTGGAATAATTTCCCCTAAACCCTTCAAAGGTAAAAGCCATTAAAACCTGGCCTGCTATAGAACAAAAATGCAGGAAAGTATAGAGGTAATTCCTCTGTTTTGCCTGCAATCAGCAAGGATATTTGTAAAAGAAAGGAATATTTTAAGCAATAATCTGCCACCCCAAAAGGAATAGAAAAATGTTTTTTTGTCTTTCAAACCTTCAAGAAAAGCTGGTATCAGCTAAAAAGAAACCCAGAATACGATGAATCTACAGTCACAACAAAAAATGTGTTTTGTGTTTTATGTTTTGTCTTGTGTTGTTTGTCCAGTTGCTAGCATTGTTGTGTATCGTGTTACCAAAAAAACACTATTGCATTAGGCAAAAAAGTATATTAATAAGCATTTTCACTATATTTACAAAAAACAATGTTGCAAAAGGGTGAAGGTCAAGAAATGCTAGTCTGTTAACAGGAAAACATCCTCATATAGCAAACACCATATTAGGAAAAACTGGTTTTGGAGCAAGAAATATAAATACTACAGCCCGAAGGTAATTAAAAATAAGTTAAGCTCCTTGTCACAACTGCAAAATAGTCTAATTCATAAGCAGGCAAATACTACTGTGGACTTGGTACAAATAGGTTTGGGAAACGTAAAAGCAACATAAAATATGTGGCAGTGGCTAACTAGCACCTCCTGGCTACTGTATAAACAAAATTTAAAAATAAAGCTGGCCATAAAATGTACTGAAATGCAAATTCTTAGTTTAGCATCACTTAAACACAAAATCTTTTGGGTAATGTTAGCATATTAACACAGTTTTTAAAACAACAACAAAGGTCCTTGTTCAATAAATGAATGCAACATGTTTCCAGCATGGTTAAGCCTGATTTGTCATCAAGTAAAATTATTATTAAAATTGCTCACCAACAGTCTGTAAAAATACGTATCTGTACGAAAAATGATCCCGCTCCCAAAATTGACCATGGGATCCTTTTGGCTATCCCAGGTTATGGATCTATCTATCTATCTAGATCTATATCTATATCTTTATCTATATGTATTGGACACCCGAGGGTGTACAAAATGGAGCCCTCAGAAATGAGTATGCTTGTCCCTACCTGTCACCACAAAACCAAGTAGCAAAAATACCTCATTGGGAACATGTGTGGAACAAACTAAAAAATGTGATGCATGTTTTGTAGAATGGACAATGTATATGTGTTACATCCTGGGAAACAGTATTTTGGAAAAATGCGAGTATCAGCCAACCCTCAGTGAATAAATGTAAATATAATGCTAGTGTATTATATACTAGCAATCACACGTACTATTTATCAAAATAGAAGAAGCACTGAGCCCTATAAACGCAACCCCGGTTAATTTTTCTGTTACCCTTGGCCTGGATTGTCACAATCTAACTAATCAGTTATTGTCAGAAACAAAGGTGACTCGGTTTTTACAACAAACACAAAAGACTATAGGGAAGCGTTTTATTCAAATATTACATGAAAACAGAGACATGCTAAAAATTGCTTGGTCTAAAAAAAAATCCCGACAGCCTGTCACTGATACGACATTTTTACAGGCTGGTCCCAGACTTCTAAGGGCATATTGTCCATTATATTTCACCCATTACTAGTTGTGTTAATATTATCCTGTGTTTCCTTGCTAGAAATGTGTTGTATGTGCTGTTGAACAAAAAAAAAAAAGTTTGTTAAATTACAACCACAAACTCAAATGGCCTATCAGTATATTGCTATACTGATTTATTTATAGTTGTATAAAATATGACCCACTCAAGAACTGTTCTTGAAAGGTCAAAAGGGGGATATGTAGTAACAGGATTTTATGTTTGAATTTTGTATAATTCTGTATATGAGCTAATTTCAAGGCAGCAACAGCCCTTTTAGGGTCACCACTTTGTTGTAAGTTTAATATTTTAAAATAAGTCAAAGAATGCAACAATTGTTTTCTCTTGCACTGCAGTGTGATGTTCCTGTTCAAATTCTCTGTGTAAATCAATTTTGTTTTGGATATAAATAAAAATGTATGTATTAAAAATAAATATAAAGGCCATCATGACCGAACCAAATGTTCTAGAAAGGAACCAAAGACAGATGCAAGGGCACCAGAAGGTTGCAACAGGCCCCTATTAAAATGCCAAAGAAAGGCAAATTAACAACTCTAAAAATAAATCAGGCATGTATCAATAAAAACAATAAAAACAAAAAAGCTGTAATCAAAACCAGCATAAAATAACTCCCTAAAAATAAAAAAGCCAAATTAAAAATTAAAAAAAACAATTTAAAAAAACAAGCAGTCATTAAACAATTAATGACAGCATGACGGTACAAAACCCATTGGTCCCAATTAAAAAAAAAATCAGTATATGAACTAGGTGCCTTGCCATAAAACTTTGGGTTCATCCTGCCGAAACTTCCCTGGAGCATCATGTCGCGACTGACGGAACCTGGCTTCTACACCCATGATCAGCCTAGCTGGCCACTAGGTTGATCTGGACTCTGAACTGGTAACTATAACACCGACTGGTGGGAGTGTGTGTGCGTGTGTGTGATTAAATGCATATGGTAGCTGTTGTATCTTCAATAAACGCGGTGTATTGTCTTTTCCCCTGAAAAAGATTGTGTGCTTTTTATAAGCATAGCATGACTGAATATGGCAGTTTTATTTGCCGAATTTGTTACTTGAATACACCCATTTATATTAAGAAACATATATCTGGGAAAGTGATAACATCTGCTGCTCTGTACTTGAGAGAGACTTGGTTCTCTTTAGTGAAGTCTAATATTGTAACATTTGCATTAAACATTTAAAATGGAAAATAAAAATCTAGAAGAATAGATATTTGTGACCTCTCCCCATTTATCCCCCTTGTTGAAAGAATGCATAGATTATCTTTAGAAGTGAATAAATACAATTGATAATGATATTCCAAAATCATCATTAATTCATTTCAGGTTAGTTTACTTAGTGAAGTGAAATCTTTCTTATTTGGAAATCTTGTACAACATTTTGAACATGCACTAACAATCTAACAAGATAAATATAACAGCTGTTTGAAGGCTTTATTAAATTTGGATCAATCATCTAATTAGTTATTATGGATGCTCTGTCAAATTGGTTATAGTAATATAAATTAAAATAAACACTGATATAGCAGAATATTAGCTAAAATATATAATTAGGTACAGTACACAAATAAAAACTTATTTTAATGTGTTTTATCAAATGAATTCTGAATTGTTTAATCTGTGCCTTTTTAAGCTTTTGTTTAATTTATTCTGTTTTCCTCCATAAAACAGCAATTCTTTGATAGCTATAACACTAAATAAAAATATGTATTTAAAAGTCAAGAATTGACAGTTTCATGTTCTTTTTATTACCTGCTTTAAGAGTTAAGACTTCCTACAATAATCAATTTGCAGCATGAAGACCCCAGAAAAAAAATCTTACCGGTGAGTTGAATAAAATAAGAAATCATAACCAATATTACAATTGGCTTCATTTTCTTCTGATTCCTAATGTGGATGACTTAAAACTTCATTTGAAACACTTGGTGCTATAGTCGTCAGCAATTTGTGAAGTAGTAAATAAAAGATCCCCTAAACATGTTTTTAACTCTGTTTCTGGGAGGGTGGTTTTGTGGTTTACTCATGCTAACCATTTTCCTTCCCTTGATGATGTTACTATATTTTCTCATGAATGCAGCAGATTATCTGTTCATTGTACAGCTCTGAATCATATTCCATTCGAGCTGGAGTTCTCTCCCCTCAAAATTTTGTTTTGTTTGACAATTCAACAGAGATATGAAAAGTTTTATTCCTGATTCACTTGGGTACTGCAGCATGCCATCCCCGTTGCCCACCCCTCCCCAGTCCAGTAACTATGTACTAGATGAAGGCAGAATCCTTAAGGAGAGGGAGCAGATTTCCGTGGACAATACACATGAGGCTCTGGAAACTCCTTATCCAAAAAGAAAATAATTTGAGAGCAACACTAAAAGCTACCACCAAGTAGGACTACCCCTGCAATGCAGTGCCGGACAACTTAGTTTAACCGCTGGTCTGAGTCTGACTGGGCCAGTGGACAGCAAGATTGTTGTGGTATCAACATCGTCAACCCCGATGACAGAAGTGCTTTGTTCTGTTCAGTATTAGTCCAACTAAACAATTAAACAGTGGTGTTGAAATGCTTCAAAGGGACTTCATTTGTCCTTTGGTGGAAAAATCATGCCTAAGAAATGACCCATCATGAGCACTGGTCTCAGCTAATGCAGTTTCTCCTTTAGTTCAAGGGTATGTCCAGAACACATTTGTGGAGCATCTAGATTGCCATTTACAAGCCAGTTGGCTAATTTGAGTTAACTGGCAACAATTAAGTTAAAACAGGGGCAAATACTCCAGTCTAGACATAACTGAAGTAGCTCTTACCACCTGAACTAAGGTTTCAGAGGGGTAGCCATGTTAGTCTGTATCAGCAAAAAAAAATGAGGAGTCCTTGTGGCACTTTAGAGACTAACAACTTTATTTGGGCATAAGCTTTTGTGGGCTATAACCCACTTCATCAAATGCATAGACTGAAAAAATATAGTAAGCAGGTATAAATATAAAGCACATGAAAAGGTGGGAGTTGCCTTACCAAGTGTGGGGGAGGTCAGTGCTAATGAGGCCAATTCAATTAGGGTGGATGTGGCCCATTCCCAACAATTAACAAAAAGGGGTGAATATCAACAGAGGGAAAATTACTTTTTGTAGTGCCAATGAGGCCAATTCAATCAGGCCTAATTTGATGGTGTCAAGTTTGCAAACTAATTCCAGTTCTGCAGTTTCTCGGTAAAGTCTGTTTTTGAAGGTTTTTTTGTTGAAGAATGGCCACTTTTAAGTCTGTTATTGAGTGTCCAGGGAGATTGAAGTGCTCTCCTATGGGTTTTTGAATGTTACAATTCTTGATGTCTAATTTGTGTCCATTTATTCTTTTGCATAGAGACTGTCCAGTTTGGCCAATGTACATGGCAGAGGGGCATTGCTGTCACATGATGGCATATATCACATTGGTAAATGTGCAGGTGAAAGAACCCCTGAAGGTGTGGCTGATGTGATTAGGTCCTATGATGGTGTCCCTTGAATAGATATGTGGACCCAGTTGACAATTGTTTTGTTGCAGGGATTGGTTCCTGGGTTAGTGTTTCTGTTGTCTGGTATGTAGTTGCTGGTGAGTTCAGGTTGTGGGGCTGTCTGTAAGTGAGGACTGGCCTGTCGCTGACTTCCTGAGGAAACTACAATCCATTAGTGATCTTCCAGAAAACACCATTCTAGCCACTATGGATGTAGAAGCTCTCTACACCAGCATTCCACACAAAGGTGGACTACAAGCCATCAGGAACACTATCTGCAATAATGTCATGGCAGACCTGGTGGCTGAGCTTTGTGACTTTGTCCTCACCCACAGCTATTTCAGATTTGGGGATTATTTATACCTTCAAGTCAGCGACACTGCTATGGGTACCCGCATGGCCTCACAGTATGCCAACCTTTTTTTCAACTGTTGGGAATGGGCCACATCCACCTAATTGAATTAGCCTCATTACCATTGACCCCCACTTAGTAAGGAAACTCCCATCTTTTCAGGCGCTGTATATTTATACCTGCCTACTGTTTTTTTCACTTCATGCATCTGATGAAGTGAGGTATAGCCCATGAAAGCTTATGCCCAAATAAATTTGTTAGACTCTAAGGTGCCACAAGGACTTATCATTGTTTTCACTTGAACTGAGGGTATGGCTACACTTGAAACTTCAAAGCGCTGCCATGGGCGCACTGCTGCAGCAGCGCTTTGAAGTGCGAGTGTGGTCGCAGCGCCAGTGCTGGGAGAGAGCTCTCCCAGCGCTGCACATACTCCACATCCTCTACGGGTGTAGCTTGCGGCGCTGTGTACACTGAGGCTTTACAGTGCTGTATCTTGCAGTGCTCAGGGGGGTGTTTTTTTCACACCCCTGAGCGCGAAAGTTGCAGCGCTGTAAAGCGCCAGTGAAGCCATGGCCTAAGTAATAGTCCTGAGGTTGGAGACAAGCGAGCAAGACAGAATCTCAGCCTTGCATTAGTGATACAGGGGGAGAGAGAGAGAGAAAGAGGAGAAAAGATAAAAAAAGATAGTTCATTATTATAGTTAGGATAAGTTTCACAGAGAAAAGAGATTTGTTTTATTATTTTTTAGTATTAGAATACATTAGCGATGAAACTGTTGCCAACTGTTCAGAGAGAAAAAAAAAAGAAGTGAAAAAACTTTTGTGAGCTTTGCTTTGTGGCTCTTAGATCCCAAGATAACACTCTATTTTGATCTATAACATTTTGAACAGCTATGATAAAAGTTCTTGGAGAGGCAGATTTGAATAAGTAACATCTGATTCAGAGAACACTGATTAAAGTCAAGAGTCAATAGTTTAATGCAGCTGGCTTGGGGATTCACACGAGCGCATAAGCAAGAATTCAGTATTATGGCAAAGAAAACAGGACCTTTCTGAAAAATTCTAACAGGAAGTGACAAAGTTGTACTGCCATTTGTATGACTCCCTAATTAGCTGTAAAATACTCAGTTTGGGGTCAATTTGAATTTTACCTGTTTTAATCAACAGAGATGTCAAATAATTTTAAGCTTTCCTACCTAATGTAAATTCCCTTTAGGAATCTTTGTGGAGAAATGTAGCGGCCCAGGCTGTCAGCAGTGAATTGACTTAAGATAGCTGACAGACCACACTGGGAACCGAAAAGGTGCATACAAATATAGCTACCAAAATGTTAGGACATTTAGATGTTAGGAAAATCATATTTTAATAAGAAAAACAGTTCAAAAATGTATAAACTGTCTCCTCAGAACTGACAGAGAAAAATGAGCCCTAGGTGAAATTCAGAAAAAAATTACAAAAGGGCTGTTTTTCACTGTTGATCAAATTCTGCCACAGTCTCAGGGCCTCAGTTCAGCAAAGCACTTAAGTTCATGCATAACTTTAACCATATGCACAAGTCCATTGCTATTCAGCCAAGCACTTCAAAAAAGACCATTGAAGCCAATTGAATTCATCACATGCTTAAGTACTTTGCTAACTCAGTGGCTGAGTGAACCTTCCAGCCATAGAGGCATGAAGAAGGATCTGGAATAACAAAGAGCTTAAATATGATCAATTATAAAAGAGCTAATTTCTGGCATATTATAGGACCCGTTAAAACAGGATTGCATAAAGAGAACCTTAACTATGAAATAGAATTAAACAAAAATTTAACAGGATGGTCTGCCTCATCAAGGGGAGGGAACCTTGGGCAAGCCAGCCTGGTTCTGACGTTCAGTCTCTTTCAGAACAGGTTTGAACTGAACTGAAAAATAAAATCAAATTGCTTTAACCAAATTAGAATTGTTGTTTTTGTTGTTTTTTTTTCTCACTGAAATGAACAAGTCATTAATAAACTGTTTTGTAATTTGGGGAGGAGGGTCTATTTTTTTCCTGATCAACCGAATTTCTAAACAACAATTCCATTTCAGACCAAAAAGTTGAAACATTTCATCTCAACAGCAATTTTTCAGTCAAAAATCTACTCACCAAATTTGCAAACAGTTTTGATGCCTTGAAAAATGCTTTTTTCAGTGGATTTATTATTCACTGAAAATATTTCACCCAGTGCTAATGTCAAACTGTTTTATTTTGGGGTTTGCTAAAGAAAGACTGTCAGGGCACCATTAATTGGTGACCTGAATAGGGCATGAACAGATTCTGTGTGTGGTGTTTAATCCTTCCTGGTTTGGGGAAACAGGCAAATAGCTCTATATGTGGTGGAGAACATGGGAAGGCAATTGGCCCCTTGCGCTGAGGAAAAACTAAAAGCAGCTAACCTTCTTAGCAGGCCTATATATAGTTTAAATAAGAAGATGAAAAAGAAGAAATCCTACAGAACCTCACACAAGAGAATCCTTGAGACTGAAAGCAATTGCTTAAAACTATCTTTTGGGACCTTTACAAGATAGGGCTGCTCTTGTGTGGTTTCAGACCTTTTTAGTTTCACCAGGGTTTGTGGTCGAATCAGTAATACACTATGATCAGTGCTATCCAGAATAGCTAACCAATATAACAAAAGGAGCATAAAAACATTTTCTTCATCCGTTACCAAAAAGGGGCTGTATACAACAGGTGCTGTCTCTGGGCTGCATCTAAATGTTAATTATTGAGATGTCCATACAATTGCTTCTTTTATGAATACAAGGAACCTGACCTCCATAAAGGAGGTATTAACACTCTGCACCAGCAATGGACCAGGTTCTTTCACCAGCCCAAGATGATGTAGGTCCAACGTGCAGATTGTGGCCTGAAGTATTGCCAATATCTTTAGACCCTCTGTGAATGTCATTAGTTTATAGCAGGGGTCAGCAACCTTTGGCACATGGCTCATCAGGGTAAGCACCCTGGCGGGCCGGGCTGGTTTGTTTACCTGCTGCATCTGCAGGTTCGGCCAATCGTGGCTCCCACTGGCCGCAGTTTGCTGCTTCAGGCCAATGGGAGCTGCTGGAAGCAGCGGCCAGCACATTTCTCGGCTCGCATCACCTCCCGCCGCCCCTGTTGGCCTGCAGCGGCAAACCGCGCCCAGTGGGAGCCACAATCTGGCCTGGCCCACAGGGTGCTTGGCCTGGCCCACCAGGGTGCTCACCCTGGCGAGCCATGTGCCAAAGGTTGCCGACCCCTGGTTGATAGTCAATCGGAGAAGACAGATGGCCTGATTTTCAAAGACGTTCAGTACCCATAAATCCCGTTAAATTCAGTGGGACTGCAGGTGTTCCAATCTTTTGAAAATAAGACAATGAGCATTGATAACCTGAAATTGCCATGCATCCATAGCAGCAGACAATTAAAAGTAGAAGACTACTTCAAAGCAGTTTTTAGGGAGAGTTTGAAAGGGAAGGGGAGATCATGCTGGTTAGATTCAGGAGATTAAAGAAAACAAACACTCAGTTATTCTGTCTCTGCATATCTAAATCTTTAGGGGACACTGAGGCTGAGTTCCTGAATGTAGACTCATAATTGTTCATGAATGATGGACTCATAATAGTTAGAGTGATATTGTTTTGCTTCTGAATTTTGATTTGCCCAGTAAAAACAGAGAGATGGGTTCTCAGAACTGATTTTTCAGTTAGTTGGAGATCCCTAAATGCATTTCCAGGAGTTGAAAAAAAACCAAACCCTTAGGTCTTGATTTGCCTGAGGCCTCCTGTAGGTCAAAGAATTTTTCTCCTTTCACCACTCTCAAGCTAGGGAAGAAAATATCCGTCGTTAAATAAAAAAAAAAGAAAAAATACTGCCTGGCTTTTGAGAGCTTGGAGCTTCTACAGACTTTGTTATATTAAAAAAAAATCTAATTTCACATTTTTAAGTGACTTTAATGAGTGGCCTCAGGGCTACATATTTCAGACAGTGTAAAACTTCAGACGCTGGCCAGATATCTCAGAAAAGAAGTTCATGACTATTTTTATTTTGCTAATGCCCCTGGGCAGGTTCATAAATTGAAGAAGTGATTCATGAATGGAGGAGAAAAAATGTTAGGATTTAGGCTTATTGGAAAGGTGACACAAAGAAACTTATTCTGCCTCTGCCAAGCGGTACTTGTCCTGTGGATAAACTGAGGGATTCCAGTGGTGTCAAACCACTACCTTTTGTCAGCATTAAATTCACCCATACAAACAGGGATTTAAGAACTAGTATCGGTCTTTCAGGAATCTATAGTGACAGGAAATAGGTATTTAGTCAGTTCACCATGAACATATGTGACCAAATGCCTATTTCCTGGCATTGTAGAGAAGCCAGCAGCAGTTTAGGAAAACAGATGGGCCATCAGGAGAAGTAATTCAGGTTCTTAGACAAGCGTTAGATCAAGTAAACTGCACAGAAGCACTTTTTAAGTGAATCAAGAACTGAATGGCAATGTCCTATACACAACATCATTTAACTAAGGTCATGGCTACACTGGCGCTTTACAGCGCTGCAACTTTCGAGCTCAGGGGTGTGAAAAAAACACCCCCCTGAGCGCTGCAAGATACAGCGCTGTAAAGCCTCAGTGTAAACAGTGCCGCAGCGCTGGAAGCGTGGCTCCCAGCGCTGCAAGCTACACCCATAGAGGAGGTGGAGTATGTGCAGTGCTGGGAGAGCTCTCTCCCAGCACTGGCGCTGCGACCACACTCGCACTTCAAAGCGCTGCTGCAGCAGTGCGCCAGCGGCAGCGCTTTGAAGTTTCGAGTGTAGCCATACCCTAAACTAGTAAAAATGCTAAGGGTTCTAAACCATGAATTAGAGAGACAAGGTGGGTGAGGTAATATCTTTTATTGGGCCAACTTCTGTTGGTTAGAGAGACAAGCTTTTGAGCTTACACAGAGCTCTTTTTCAGGTCTGAGAAACCTTTTTTAATGGTTTGTTTCTTGCATTTGTTTAGAAAGTAGATGTCACTGTTAAGTTTTGCTTTCTTTTTCTTCATGTTGTGGAGTTTCCATTTCAGATGGCAAAATTCAATATCTTCCATTGTATGCAGTGCTGTAGCTGTGTTGGTCACAGGTTAGAGAGACAAGATGGGTGAGGTAATATCTTTATTGGACCAACTTCTGTTGGTGAGAGAGAAACTTTTGAACTTACAGACCTTCAGAAGAGCTCTGTGTAAGCTCAAAAGCTTGTCTCTCTCTCACAACATGGCTACAACAACACTAAAAGCCACCAATAAGTAGTCAAAGAAAGTTAAAGCTTCCTCTCTTCCTTAATTCATCTTGTTATAGCAACATATTTCAGGTGACTCACAGCACTAGATACTCTTTTTTATTAACACTAGAGCTCAGTACATTTTCCTTGCCTTTAATTTTAAAATAAAAATAGGAGCGGATAAATAAACATTGCATTTTGTAAACAGAAGTTCCCTTTGAACTGACATCATGAAGCTCCCTTGGAAACATTTTTGTTGACCAACATAATCTCTTGCCTTTATATATCCATACACAGAAGAAGACATCAGAGCTGGTAGAATTCTTCTAGTGACTTCATAACAGCATATTTATTTGTGAGATATGTTTTTAATGTACCTAGGTTTGGCACTTTTTCCATTATACATGGGGGACAGGTGTGTGGAGTTTATTTTTTTTTTAACCTTTTCAATTCCATTTTGTTAATCTGTTTTTTCTAGAAATTGCCACAGTCTTGAGAATGGTGAATTGTCTTAAAATTTGTAAGTCCTTTGTATATTTTAGGGACCAGCTGTTTAGCTGATGCAAATCTTTAACGCTGATTTCACCTGAGGATCCATCCCCATATTTTCTCATTCTGCTTTGTTTACACTGAATTTAGAACCAAACTTCATATTCAGTCACATATCAAATCCCATCAAGAAAAGTTAAAAACAACCAGTCATCCTCCAACCCGAGTCCACAATTGGAAAAAGCAGTATTTTGAAAAAAGCATTTTGAACATTATTTGTGCCCAGAGACCACTTCTTTGGTGTGCTTCCAAATGCCTGTTGAGATAAGTATACTTGATACCCGTCCATTTATCAGAATGAGGTGATGGATGAGAAAGGTAGAACAATGTCAAACAAATTGCCAGAAAACTATTTCATTTTAATACATTTGCCAATGTTTCTAGATTGTTAGACACAAGGGACCTGATTCTGCATATTATCGCACTGATTTTATATTAGTACTACTCAGAGAGGAAATCACTGGAGTTATACCAGGGCAAAGTGATGTTTCACAGTGAAGAATGATGTCCTGGTTTGGTTAAAGATCATGAGTTGCCAGCCACTCTGAACTCTAGAGGGGTAACCTGGAAAGCAAAAATAATGATTGAGTTCTGAGTTTCTGTGTCACGGGGTGTCTCTCTATTCTCCCCTTGATGAGCGCACACAATCTCACATTAATAGCCATCCACCAACAGCATCAGTCTCTGTCTTTATGCTTTGGGAGCTGAGGCCTTGACACAGACTCCTCTGATGTTTTCAGTTCTGATTTCTCAAGAAGCAGTTGGGACATCGTTGAAATTCTCTTGTAAAATACTTAAAAGGGAAAAGAGCTGACCTATGAAAGGTTAGGTAGTAGTTTCAGAGGAAAGTGAGGAGGTGGGAAAGGATCAAAATAATAGAGGATTCTCCCATGAACACCCTACTCCTTTCCATTTTGTACTTTATGTAGGATGATGGTTCTTTCCTCTTTGAGTTGATGAACTGCTGGGTTGCTGTAGTGAATGAGCTGAATTCCTGCATCCTCTTATTATTTTGGTCTTCTACGGTATAGGCAATTCTATTTTACCTACAGACTGGGTTATCACTAGAAAATTATCCCAGTATGAAAATCATACAGTTAATATGGCCTGTGGATTTTGCAGAACACAGCATATTGCAATTAAATTACTTCACTCGTGAGGAAAGACTTCTATTATTCACTTATGCCTATAGCATATATGAATAATTCAGCTTTTCTTCCTTTGTGATAATCACACTGTTTCTCAAGTTGCTTTCCTTTACCATAAGTATATAACTAGGTCAAAATAAGTTTTTGAAACTGCCACTGTTTTTATCCAGTTTGTTTCCTGTGCCAATTGTACTATAGAAATATAGATAAAAGTCTAGGGAAGGGATATGGGTAAGGCCAATGCCTTATAGCATATATGAATTGTAGATATGTAATTTGATCAAGCCACTTAATATTTTTGTGCCTCAGTTCATCTTCTGTAAAATGGGGATGATAGTGCTTCCTTCTCCAGTGTTGTCTATTTAGTTAATAAACTTTACAGGCCAGGGTCTGTCTCAGACTATGGATTTGTACAGTGCATAGCCCAATGGATCTCAGTCTTGGTGGGGGCCTCTAGCTGCTACTGTAATGCAAAGTAGATAAAAGTAATACTGGCTGCAAAATCATTTCTATTCTCTGTGCCAAAGATGAGAATAAATGATGTATTTTATGCACATGCACACATTATGTATAATGTATAATCACACATACAAATCTTTACATTGTGTGTGTATTCAGTATACATTATCTCCTCCAAACTTGACTAGCCATATGAAATATCATTTCTAAAGTCAGGAGTTATTGTTTATATTTTGTAATATATAACTGATGACTTCAGATGTCAGAACTCATTCTGTGCTACTTTTCTGAATATGGATGGCAACCAAGTTTCTCAGTCATTACCTTACCTCCCCCTGAGTTAGTCACAGTTCTGCTTTCAAAACTGGCTTTAGTGAATTGCTAAACTGGTGGTCACACATAGTGTCATGCTTTTGGGGTCTCATTCTGGCTGTTCTCCTCTCACCCAGCACACTCCTTAACACATCGGCTGATTAGACAGCCTGTTTTTTTTCTTAGAATATTTTGGATGAATATATTGAAGTTAGGATGAAATAATGGTGTCTGTTTAGTTGCTATTCTCTGCTGTCATGGTGCTCTGTTAAAAAGTGCAACTTGAAGACCAGCTTAATCTATTCTCGTTTATGACATCTGATCTATTCTTTGATGCACATATATGCTTAGATGGGAAATTAGAATACCTGGAACTTTCTTCTTGACTGCCCTTGCACCTTCCACTTGTATCTCTGCCATTCAGGGGGGGGAAAAAAAAAGCCTGATTTTAATTTTCTTTTTTTAAATCAGGAAAATAGTTTACTCTCTACTTTATATTCATTTTGATAACAGTGAGGTGCAAAGATTCATGAGCTATCATTTCAAGGGTCGGTAACATTTCAGAAGTGGTGTGTCAAGTGTTCATTAATTCACTCTAATTTAAGGTTTTGCGTGCCAGTAATACATTTTAATGTTTTTAGAAGGTCTTTTTCTGTAAGTCTATAATACATAACTAAACTATTGTTGTGTGTAAAGTAAATAAGGTTTTTAAAATGTTTAAGCAGCTTCATTTAAAATTAAATTAAAATGCAGAGCCCCCCCTGGACCGGTGGCCAGGACCCGGGCAGTGTGAGTGCCACTGAAAATCAACTTGCATGCCGCCTTTGGCACTCTTGCCATAGGTTGCCTATCCCTGAGCTATCTTCTTTGCCACTTGTGTTTTCAGGACCTAACTCCATAGTACTCTCCTGCTCTACTGGATGCCACATTCTTGGCAGAGGGAGCACTGATGGCTGAAGCCTCACCAAAAGTCCTGTGACTTTCCAAGCACTCCTGAGGGCCTGAGGAATCTTGCAAAAGCCATTTCAAATGCTCCTAAAAATTGCTGCCCTCTACACTTTATTGCATGGCAGAGAATAAATATGGTATTTCTTCCACTTACATTATGTTGCTGCAAATACAGATGCGACAGCATTAAGACAAGCAAAGACAATTAGCTGATGTCATATTTATCCTTAATCTTGAACACCCATTATTTAGAACATAGATCTTTATCTCTGTCTGCATAGTGTCTGGGTTGCATCTTTAGCCAGCAAACACCATGGAATTCAAACACACACAGGATATTTGAAGAAGTACCACTGATCCACATTTGCTGGTCTCCATTTTTCTGGTGATATATCTTAGCTTTTAGGAGGTTTACATTAAAATTCAAGAGAAGAATAGGAAGCACAGTGACAGTGCTGTAAACAGGAAAGAAATGAATTGTGTTGGGGGGGGGAGAAATGATGTTTGTGACCACCTTGAGTCATTGCCAGATATGGGAAATCAGGGAAACAAATAATAAACTTCAAAGATCAAGACAAGTGAAGTGTAGTGGGGGAAAAAAAACCACATATAGCGCCAAAGACTGTAAGTGTGTGACCTTCATATTGAAAGGGTGGTAACAAGTACATTTTTGTCACTAATCACAATCTAATGATGACCTACTAGAGAGAGAAATTGGGGAAAAAACACTAACAAATATTTGGGTAAAGTTCATGAAAGAAATGAAAGAAGTAGATGAAATCAGAAAAGAATACTATAGAAAGAAAAGTCACATCATATGAGAGAAAACAATTTTGGCTAAGTGGTTCATCAAGATAGCTAAATAGCTTCTTGAATAGGAATATTAAGCACAAAGGGAGAAAAGATGGAGTTCTTGGAAGCTGGCAATGAAGTGAAAGAAACTACTTGGGGAAAAAAAAAACACCTCACAAAAGGTGCCTACAAAAAGTTGTTTATGTAATACAGGATAGAGGGTATTTCAACAACTATTCAGAATTACAACCTCACATTTCTGGAACTAGATCTTCAGCTGGTATAAATTTGTTACAGCTTTGCTCCTGACTTCAATGGAGTTATGATAGATAATGTATACTAATTAACTGCCCCTAACCTTTTAGGTAATGTGCGTCCACAGACACATAGGACACTCCAATGAAAGTGACATTTGGTGCTTTCTAGAGCACCAAATCTTTTCCACAGAAGAGTGAACATGTTTCATTGCAGATTTAAAATTTTCATTCAAAGCATATATGTGTGGATTTCTCTCTTTCCCTTGCCTGATTTTTACTAATTCTAGAACTCCTTCTCTGCCTAAAAGTGCACAGTGTCTTCCCTAACTCTGATGATGAAATACTGATTCCATAGCAGGGAATGAATACTCTTTCCCATCATCAAATTACTTTGGAGCTTTACTCATTAGGTCCAAAAACTGTTCCAGACCATGATTTAAATATAAACTCTTGGGGGCTGGGACTGTCTTTCTATACATCTGCAGGGAGTCTGGCATATATTAGGTGCTATATAAATAAGAATAATTTCTGTGTTTGTACTATGAGAAAGTTAAGATATAGGGGTCTGAGCATGGGACTAAGGGCTTGCCTACATGGCAGCTTACTGCATGACAAACCTGAGTATGAGGTTATAGTACACCACTTTGCTGCAGGGTAACTTGCCACTTAGATAAGCCCCGAGAGCCAACAACTCCTGACTAGTTTTAACTCTGGTTTTTATATGGACTCACTTTTTGTCTTTGGGCAAATCACTAAAGCAGTTGATGTCAGTTTCCTCATCTTTGAAAGGGGGACAAGAATATCTGCTTTGGTAAGAGTGTTGTGAGGAACCAGTACTTCATTTTTTGGAGAACTAATTAGTTAATGATTATAAAGTGCAGCTCAGTTGAATAAGGGTGGCAGAACCTCACCTTTAGTGAGTAAAGAAAGTGGTTATAGGCCTAAAGTTCATGTTCAGTGAACATTTGGACAAACGTGTCTTCCCACACATTGGCGTTGTGAAGAGCAAATAAAAAGGGTGCTTCAAACACGATTCAACAAAATTCTACATAGGAGTCACCATAAAGTTCAGAAAAAATTTTTCATTGTTTGGCTAGATGTACTAATACTGAGTAGTGTAACAGTTCCCTCCCAGGGTCATCCCATTGACAGTCTTTTTGACTCAAAGATCACTGATTTAATCTTTTAGATTATGGAGCCAATTACTATAGTATCTAGGCAAGGATAGTATTGCTTTACAGAACATGACTCAGCATACGTCATCTAAGCTGGGTTCTGAGGAGCTTTTTTTGTTATGTTAGCATGTTATCTTGTTAGATACAGCATTGGGATCAGTAGAAACAGGAATAAGCAGTGCTTAACATGGTGCTAGCTGGTCATAGGTAACCTTTACTGGAACAAGGATTTATTCACCAACCAGCTGAGACCAGGGTAAACATGATTTGTCCCAGTTTAATGTCATGTTAGTTAGTTAACACAACTCCCCTAGGTTGCATTCTAACAGAACCTAATTTTCTAGTGAAGACAAGCCCATTATTTGTAAAATATTGCTTTCAGAGTAGGTTCTTAACTTTACTAATTCTCCCACTGCATTCTTGTGGTCTCCAAGAAGCTTCAGAGATGGAGAAAGACGGAGAGAATTGAGTGGAGCATGGCTCTATCTCCCCAAATTATTGTTTAGTTAAAAACAAAAAAGACTGTAGAGTTTGTGGTAAAACTGTTGTATTTGAAACCTCGAAAAAGAACTTATAAGAGCTGTAGAATTTAGGGTATTTTTAGGGGATTTTTTTGCCTATAATGGAAGAGAGGACACACTCTCAAAACAGAATATTTTCACTGAGCGTTAAAGCAGACTGAAGAAAAAGAAAAACAGAATGTTTCAGATTTTTAGCAGAGTGTAATCTAGGACAATATTAAAAGTCTGCAAGCAATAGTCTAAGGGTACATCTATACTACATGCCAGATCAGCAGGTGGTGTTCGATGTCTCGGGGATTGATTTATCATGTCTCGTCTGGATGTGATAAGTCGATCCGCTAATCGACGTCCATACTCCACCTCGGCAGGAGGAATAAGCAGCATCGACAGGGGAGCCATGCCAGTTGACTCGCTACCATGAAGAGGGCCAGGTAAGTCAAACTAAGATACTTTGACTTCAGCTACGCGAATAGCAATGCTCAAATAAATTTGTTAGTCTCTAAGGTGCCACATGTACTCCTGTTCTTTTTGCAGATACAGACTAACATGGCTGCTACTGTGGTAGCTGAAGTTGCGTATCTTAGTTCAACCCCCCCGCCCCCGATAGTGTAGCCCAGGTTTAAGAGCCTGTAGCACTTACTTTGATTTATCTTTGCAGTGTGCAGTAGGGTTTCATTTTTGACCTTGAAACTTGAGTCTTTTCACTTGAGAAATATTTCACTTAGATTTCTATAATCTATAAACTAGTCAGGTTAGGAACCTCTACTTGTTACTATGGCAGAATCTCCATTGCATTCAAGCTCAGTTTCCATTTGCTGAGCCAAAGGTGCTGCACCTGATAAATGGTAGCACATGTCATAATGATGCAGCAACAACTTAGCTCTCCTAGGTGAGCATCCCAAAAAGGTGGCAGATGGTATCTAAACTAGCTGTCAGATTCCAATAAATAGAGGTCAGAAACAGCATCTGTCTTGGCTATTGCACACTTGATGACATACAAAGATCATTTAAGTTTTCTGTTAATTCAGTAAGACTGTGGCCTGTAATGCAGATGTGTAATAATTTATTGAAAGTAATTACTCCCTTTGTACAACTTTTGTTACTCATGTGGCTTATTCATTGCTGAAATAGAGTTGCACCTAAGATTTGGAATTGTATGCATCTTGCTACTGTTCATCAGGAAGCTTGACAAAATGCCAAAGAAGTCACAAGATATATGTCAGTATTCTAGTAAAATAGTGGCAAGTCTTAGTATTATCTATTGTGCACTTATTTCTTACATAGCACTTTAAAAGTATTATTAAGTTTTGCTTCTCATGTATCATGTAATAAATCCGAACAGGTTCTATGACTTATGAATGTTGCATACCTCTCCTGATATAATTTCTGCAATCTGTATTCTGTGTATCTCTTGATGTTCCAGGTAACCTATTTCCAAATACTTTGTGATTTTTTGACAGCTATCATGCAGATAGCATAATTTTATACAGAGAAAATAAACGGCTTAATAAAGTTGCAGAATATCCTTTTCCTGTGATAAATTTCTTGAAGTTCAATTCATTTAACTTTTAGCAGGCAATAGTCTATGAATATCAGACTCATTTTTATCTGAAGTGTGGTTGACAAGATTGTCTGACGTGTCTCTCCTGGAACCATGACTGAAAAACAAGTTGCTATTTGATTCTCCCTCTCTAGTCTGTGTCTAGTATAGGTTGAGTTGGAGGAAGTAATGGCACTGCTATTTTTAACTTGCTTTATAAGTTTGCAGTCATTCTCTGCCATGATGAAATAATACCAAGAGTTAATGAACTTTTAGAATACTTGAAATGTGACATATGCTACTTCTTCATTTAAATATGTATTCATTAGTGGATTCCTGTTAAATTTGTTGGAGAGTTTGAAGCACAGATGGGTTAAACAGCTAAAAATAGGATATTCCGAACAGAGATGTCCCACTGCTAAGTCAGATATTTTTACTATTTATACTACAGAACTTGGTTCTGTGACCCTGATTATCCATTCTAGAAGTGCTACACTTTAAAGAAGGACTGTGAAGAATGACATCACAGCTCTAGTTTGTACTGATTGCCTGACAAGACAGTCTCAGAAGTGCTGTCTTTCTGAGGAGTGGGATAACACCATATTCCGCACTAACTGTATTCTCCATTCAATCTAGTGTCCAGTTTGACTAAACCTGTACATCTATCCCTTCTCCTCTAAGATCCACAGTGCAATGTTATTATTGTTGATAAGGCACTGTAGTTTGTTCTTGCAATTTTCCCTGATCCTACTATTACCTTTCATCTTCATCACCATTATATCTCAGCCCCAACTTCCGTAATACCTAACACAGCCAGCTCTTCCCACTCCTTCTATTGTCTGCGATAGGGTTCATTCACCACTGCTGTACCTCCTGCTGGCTGTCCTGGGGATTAGCTCTGTTTCCCAATGCACCCTCTTCTGGTGATGTCTTGACACTTCCACTTCTACTCCAGGGCCCACAACACTCCAAGGACTGTGGCATCCTTTGGCTGTGCCACACTCTGTGCTCCCCACTTCCAGGAGGACAGTATCACAGTCCGCTGTCCAGCCACTTCAGTAACTCAGTAACTAGTGCAGCCAATTGTCTGGCCACTTCCTAGTGGCAAAGTAGGAGTGGGGGAAGCCCGGATCCGTGCACTACTCCAGGTCCCGGCCCAGGGACTCTGTAGATGGCAGCCATGTGCTGTGTCTCCTCCAACCTCTTAGTACCTTTCCCTGGTCCACTTCCCCGTGGCCACGAGCACCCTCTGCCCTTGCCACAGGGTCTGAGCCTGTGAATTCCTACAGCCTAGCTGGACCCATATTTAGCTTCCTTCGGTTGCTGCTAGCAGCACTGCTTTGTCCAGGGTGCTGGTGCTCCTTCCTCCTGATAGGAGCCTCAGCTTCTCTCCACAAGCTCCAGGCAGCTACTGAACTCTGCTCTTCCAGACAGTTTTCTTAAGTGGGCCTGATTGGCTGATCCTATAAGCCCTTCTGTGATTGGCTGCCTCTTGTGCAACCTCCCTTGGTCTCTATTAATCTCTTAGAGCCAGGGTGGGGAGGTGCCCCATCACTCTGCCCTCAATCCATAATATTTCTGCATTAATAGCAGGTGAGGTAACAGTGCTAAGTTTCATTCAAATGTGAAAAAGTTCAGTAGCAAGCAAACAAACTATGAAACCCTCAAGATATACACATTGATAACAAAAACCCAAACCAAACCAAAACAAAAAAAAAAGCAAAAAAACACACCATGAAGTTATTGCTGCATGTGACTGTCTATACTATTATGGTTACTTTTACAAGACTATAATATAATTTGAAACATCAGAATCTGATGAACATTATTGTCATGGTAAAATATGTGTATCAACATTATATTTAAAGTTATAAGTTTCTACCGTATAACATTGCTGTAACATGGTCCAAGTTAAGAAAACAGGCCCAAACCAGTTTTTCAGAAACGAACAGACCAACACCCAGCCAGGTGTTAAAAGTCTATTGCCTGCTTAAGCAGCTATTTTCCATCAGAGGGAAAGATGTAAACAAGAAATTTACATTTCATCAGAGAAATGGTTCAAACCTCACATCCACAAAAGACTGCTTGTCATCTGTACCCCAGCTGGGAGTAGTCCTCAAAGAAGGGAGAGTGGTATAAGAATAAGAGACTGCGCCCTCCATTTCACTCTCTTTCCTTCGAGCTCTGCTCATGACAGCTACAATACTCAAAAGACAAAGAAAAGATTTTAAACTGGGGGAGCAGTGGTCTTAGCTGAAAGGTTTTTTAGCTAGTACAGACTGCTGTAGCCTATGGTGAGACAAAACCTTTTGCTTTAAAGTTCACTTAGCTTGTTAAGTTAGGTATTAACTTGCATTTTACTCTTTTATTTTCTTGACCATTTTATGCATCACTGACCAAAATCCTGACCATTTTATGCATCACTACTTGTAATCACTTAATATCTGTCTTTCTGTGGGAGACTCCCTTTGTGATAACATGGCTGGTGCATCGTCATTTCATTAAAGAAAAATGCTATGAGCTTGTACCATTTGGAAGGTGACTGAGCAGAACAAGATGCATATTTTTTTGGGAAAAATCTAGGCCTAGGAATTCGCAGGTGTCACTCTGTCTGTAATTCATGAGTGACTGGGCAGAGTGCTCATGTAACTTAGCTGGGAGTGACTTTGCATGCTGAAGGCTGCGTGAGCAGGCCAGGAGCAGATGTTCTGACAGCAAAGCAGTGTAAAAGGCACCCCAGGCTAAAGAATTAAGGGGACACAGCTGTTCAACAGATTGTATCATGGGTAATATCACCGTGCACCCTGGTGGTTTTTGCCCTGTCTTATTTTAAAATGGTCCACATTTTTTAAAAAAATGAAGTTTCAATTTAACTTTTTTCAGAAAAAAAAAATAACAACTTTCTACCTTATTTGACCATATCTAATCTTAAATTACTTTGTAAGATTTTCAAAGCATTTTTAGTAATACTTTCAAAAATGCCTTTGTAATTTAGGAGCCTAGATCTCATTGACTTTCAGTGTGACTTGGGGCTTGCATAAATGGTGCAGCAATGTGCAGTAGGGAGTGTGAATTCTAATGTGCACCAATATGTTGTACACTAACTAGCTCATGTAGACCCTGTTGATGTGAACTAAAAGTGAGGATTAAAGTCATTCATATAACATAGGCCCGAGAATGCTTCCAACCCAATGAACAATCATGATTGCACTGCTGGAAAGTGGATGGTTATTATGCAGTTTCACAGCGGATGTCACTTCACTTTTGCACCTGAAAATGAGCTTGCATGATGAAAGCATACGAAGGCCAGTGAGCAAGAAGTTTTAGGAGACACCTTGTTTCTATGAACTTCTCTGTAAGGGATTCACAAGAGCTGCAGTCACTATTCCAGCTCAAGAAGCTGGAACAGCAGTTGAGGACTGAGTCCTCCACAACTCTTATCTGGAAGTTAAGAGTGGATTTTATTCCCCTGTCCCAACTCCTGTGTAATTCTCCCTTCCAAAGTCAATCAACAGTCACCATCACACAGGCAGCATATACCACACTGGGGTGTTGGAGTCACCACAGTTAGTTCTTGTTCTTAGTGCTGTATCTCAGATCATGTGGTGATGAGGTAAATGATAACTTTTAAATATCAACAAAGCTAATATGCACTGGTGGTTGAATTATACCCTACAATATAGCTGACTGAATTGATGTGAATATGTCTGTGGATTCAAAACATGTTAGTTGTGGGAACAGTGCTTCCTGGAAATGGTTAGAATTTCTTAATTCAAACTATAAAGAGTGTGAGCATGTGTGTGAAAGAGAAAAAAGCGCTAAATATAACTGAACCCTGTCAAGTAAAAGCTGCTGTGGCACTGAGGAGATCAGAGGTTTATTCCTGGTTCTGGAAATGTGTTTTGGCGTAACCTTGGGTAAGTCATTTAATTTGATACAACAACCAGTTACTTCAGTGAGAACAAGTCTGGGCCTTTATCCACTGACATTAGAAAATTTGGCCACCACCATTTTATTGCATAGTTAAAGCTGAGAAGATAATGTTTCTAATTGCTGTTTATGGAAAATATATTAAATTATTGCCACTATATCAGTAAGAATTACTGTTAATTAAATATCAAGTATAAAATACTGTGGAACTTTATCAGCTAAGTAATAAGATATTGTAATACATTATATAGTGGAAGTCATAACTAGTAACAAGTAGGCCTATTGTAATAAGGGTCATTGTGCGGGCATGGGCAAAAGAAGATTTTCCACTGCCACCTAAGGAATGGCCAAGGACAATTGCAGTCCTTTTGCTTGGGGGAGTGGAGAGACTGCTGCTCTTGGGCACACATCAATTCAAAGTGATCCGTTGTAAGTCAAGGCCACAGCCTTAGCTCCCCACCACACTGTCAGCTCACAGAGCAGACTCAGTCATTTAAAAACCCGGCTGCATCATTCTAAAGAACAACACAACCTGAACTCTCACCCTGTGCACATAAGAGCTCAGCCAATGAAGTATTATGTCATCCTTAGGCACTTATGCTCCCAGAGCTTTCCTTGGGGAAGTGGTAGCTCAGTTCCACTTTATACATGGCCAGGCACTGTCTACATGGAATAATATACCTATAAATTAGTAGCTATCCAACATATATACACTCTCCTTTTACTTCTAAATTAATTGCTAGTTAACCATCTCTAAAACAGAGTAAAGTAATGCTAAGCTCTCTTCAGCAGGATTCTTGAGTGCTGTGGTTGGCAACAGAAAGTTTGCAGCAATTTGCCAAAGTTCTCATCAGATAAGAAGTTGGAAAGCTTCTTTTGCATCTCTGTTACACATAACAATTACTATATCAATTTCTGACAAACCCCAGATTATCTTCATTCAAAAATAGATATATGTACACAGTTCAAAATACTTGTATATCAGGAAAGATTAAGTATTTTCTGAGAACAAACCTGACACTCCATTTAGTGACCCTATTATCAACAAGAAATGAAGTTTGATTTCTTTCATCAGTATATTTTTAGAATCTTAATGGCATGCTGGCAGTGCATTAGTTGCATAGTGACTAGTGAATGAGATAGATCTGAGCCTTATTAAGAGCTAGAATCTGTCTGCAACAGTGTAAATCTACAGTAAAATCTACTGAAGTCAATAGACTTGCTTCAAATTTACACCAGTGTGATTTAGAGCAAATTTAGGCCCTCTGCACAGATGTGGGTGGTATGCAGTTAATGAGACAGGGTTTCACTTGTTGAACAGTGAGGACGAAAATAAATGTTGTTCTGTTTCCCCATTCACTATGTGCCTTCCAGCCTTAACTTTTAAAGGCTGGCCTTTGCTGCCTGAAGATTCTTTTAAGGTATTTTTGTTTTCATTTAGTTTCATAGTTATGCTAAATGAACAATAGTAATTATGTTATCACCATTCTAAGAATCTATGGCAATTGGATCCTTCAGAGCAAAAGTCAACGCCAATTAACTGTACAGTTTCATCTTCTGCCATTTTCACTCAGTACAGAGCTCTAACAAGTTAGCCTCCACATAGAAGTCATTTTCTAGATCAGAGGTTCTCAGACTGGTCTGCGGACTATCAGTGGACCACCACCACTTGGGCGGCCTCACACAAGAGAATGAAGAGCCATCCACCTAATTAATGGAGATGAACAGGCATGGCTCCACTAATTAGGTGCCTGGATCCTGGAGAAGATACACATGTAAGGTCAGGTGGTAGCCTTGGGGGGAATAGGTGGGAGGGCGCAGTGGGGTAAGAAGAGGGAGTGAGGGGAATTTGGGATGTGCAGGGCTTCGGCGGCCGAAGAAAGAGATGACTTTCTCCAGATCCAGGGCTGTGGCCTCTGGGGAGAGACGGCCCTCCTTCCCACATTATCTCTAAAGATACTTTAAAGATAACAGTCTTTAAAGTTGTCACATTTTTATGTTTAGAAAATCTGATACTACACCAGGGTTATAGCTTGCCAGTCCTAGCTAAATCCTGCACTTCCTGACTAAATCTTGCCTGACCTGTCTGGGCCTAAGAAAGGGTCATATTTTTTTGTTTTGTTTTGTTTTGTTTGTTTGATAAAGATTTCCATGTTTGAAAGGGAGGGAGAAAGAAAGAGGAAGAGCATCTGTCTGACAGATTGATATTAAAAATGGTAGGTGTTTTACATTCTCTGGGATTTGAAATTATAGAATAATCTCAAAGAGCTAGATTAATAAGTAGGAATCAGGTGATGTGATCAAAATTGAGTGAAATAAATTATATGGGTATGTGATAAATAACTTATCAGGAATATCATTAAACATATGGGGCGGTGAATATATGTGTGTGGGTGTGTGTGTACCATTAGCTGCTCTTTCCTGTTATATCATTTCATACTTATAAAGGTTAAGAAATATACAGATTACTGTTGGATGCTTATCAGCTGTGTATAAAGTACACACAACTCAAGGTAGAACAGTTCTGAAGATGTCAAAAACAAAGTCTCTCTTGGTATAGTTTTGCACTGATGTGACTGCATTGACTTCAGTAGATCTAGTCTGTAAGTTAAAATTTTGTCCAACATCACACAAATGTACTGTAAGAGTCAATGTGCACCTGGCTGACAGGAAAATGAAGTTTCATTGTTATACCTGAAGTACAGATGATATTGTTTGATGATTGATAGCTCAGTAAAATGCTGATTTTTACATGGTAAGGCAAACCAGTGTTTTTTGCAGTTATTCATCATTTGCAAAGAGCAGAGAGGTGCACTGTCTATAACACAGTGGAGAAGAATTTCTGTTTCAAACAGGAGCTTTGTCATAGATTACTTTTTTTGCACATCAGGTCTCTAAAGAGTCACAGTATCTCTTCACTGTGTGGAAAATTAGATTTTTTTCCCCAAAAAAATATTTAAAACAAGAAGCTCCTTCAATTAGGTGTTATTCTTTCATCATTTACTTTGTATACATTATGCACATGGAGTCATTACAGTACATGAAAGACCTTGGATTTAAATAAATAAATCTAGAGTTTCGGGGAGCTGGGGGGGGGGAATAAAGACATGATGCAACTGTAAGCAATCAAACCTCTTATTGTTTACATTTATTTTTTCAGTAAATCATGGGATGTTTTTGGCATATGGAGGGAATATTTTTCTCACATACTTAAATATGCTATATTATACAGAAATGTGAAGTCACTTGTCACCAATTATTAGCCCCAAACTTTCAAGCTGCTCCACAAAGGTGGGATCCCTGAACCTTCCCAGAGTTGTGCTGCTAAATATTTATATTACACTGCCATTATATTTTCCCTTTTTGTAGTGTATATTTCCCCTTCACACTGCTGTTTTTGTTGGGGGTGGGGGGATTGGGTTAACTTGGAGCCAGATCATAGCCTGGGCTTCACAGCAGCATCAAGGGATGTAAAACCCCTACCCAGAATCCTCCTCTTAGCTTCACAGCTGTAGACAAGCATGAGATGAGTAGGGGATTTAGGTGCCTAAATTCCAGATTTACATGCTATTGTAAGGCACATAACCCCTGTTTTGCTGTCACTGAATGCTGTGGGTGTCTAAACTCTTTCAGTACCTACATTTTCACTGTAAAAGTTTTCTAGCTAAACTTCTGCTTCTGGGCATACACACTGTGCCTCTCGCCTAAGACCTAGCACAATCCTCACAGTGGAGGAAGATAGGCAGAGGAATGCTTATCTTGCCTATGGGGTCTGATCCAGTAGGCATGTCCTAAGCTTCCCTAACTCCAAACAACAGCCAGTTGGGCAGGGAGAGGAGGCAGCCTCCACTATAATCTTCCACCTGGTGTTTATGGCACATACCCAGGATATGGGAGACCCCAGTTCAATTCCCCCCAGCTGAGGGAGAGTAGGCACCCCTGTTCAAATTCTCACCTCTGAGGTAAATCCCCAAGCCACTGGACTAAGGGATATTGTGATGGGTAGGGTATCTTTCATTGTATATTTGTATTAAGTAATTAAATATTAATTAAGCCAGCACATAAGTCCCTCTTGTGAATCCACTGTCAGCACCTATGCACTTTAGAAAATCCATTACACTCCTATCTACATCTTTAGGCATTTAAAATCCTTTAAAAAATTGGCCATAACTGCCTACATCGCTTTTGAAAATAGGGCTTGTCTACACAGTGCACTAGTGTGAACCAGCTGAGATGTAAATTCTTGTTTACACCAGTATATCGCCCACTGTCTGTCTCTGTGGATCCTACTGGCCCACATATAAAATGCCTAACGTTTACTGAGTTCATCCTGCACCAGTAGGGTTCTCACGGACAGTTAGTGTGCAACACACTAATGTTGACTGGAATATACACACTAGCAGGTGCACACTATGTTGACAAACACTTAGGCTCCTCAATTACTTAGGTTCTTTTGGAAATTTTACCCATGGTCTGAACCTGCCCCAGTAAAGTCTAAAGGACTTTTGCCATTGAATTCAATGGGAGTATGATTTGGCCCAGCAGCCTTTACCTTTTCTTGGTTTTGTTTACAAGACTAGAGTTATTATCCGTAAGTTTAGCTTGCTGTAGTTTAACTGGGATGTTGTTATAGGTGGGGCTTGTAGCACCTTTGGAAAAAAATGTGATCATGATCATAAGACATGTAAAATGGGACCAAATTCAGGATGTACAAGTACCTTAACACTAGCATTTCCTGATTTTTGACTGTTTGACTTTGCAACTGAAATGTTTTTAATGTAGCTTTTTGTTGTGGTATATACTAAAGGATGACGGCTTGAATATTGCTGCATTATTAGATGCTTGCCTTAATTTGAGCCTGGTACAATTCCATTGCCTGTGGGAGATTTCAAGTCAACTTCTAGTTCTCAGACTTTTTTAGGCTTTGGGCATCTTTGTGCCAGAGTTATCCCTGTTTAATATTGCTATGTTCTTGATGTTGAAGAGCCTACTGTAATTTAAATACATTGTTGCAGAAGATGTCAGTATCGACCCTTTGTTTGGGTAACATCATGGTTACTCAGAAGTTTGGAAATACATTGATAAAGTGCATTTTAAAAAAAACCTGGCTATTTGGAAATTTGTTACATAACCCCAAGAAAGACATAATGCTATTATTACAGGGGGAGCTGGTAGTGACCTCTATAGTTAGCTTAGTTACTGCTTTCTGTTATAAAAGATTCTTGCAACCTCTTTTTGAGGAACTGTTACACTTACACTGTTTCTAGCAGGCCTTTGAAATTCAATAAGGAGACAGCCCTTAATTCATCCCACTTGCACATACACATTATGATATAATCTTTAATGACACAATCACACACTATTTTCACCAGGGGGCAGAATTACCATAAAACTGGCTTTTCCTAACTTTCAAATACTTGACTTTGGCATCTAAATAATATTCTTTTAACAGTTTTATTATCTGTAGTTTTTATGTATAAATCACCATATTCACCTCACTGTACCGTAACTGGAAAAGGTTCTGAAAAGGGCAACAAAATGATTAGGGGTCTGGAACAGCATCCATATGAAGAGAGATTAATAAGACTGGTACTTTTCAGCTTGGAAAAAGATGACTAAGGGGGGATTGATAGAAGTCTATAAAATCATGACTGGTGTGGAGAAAGTAAATAAGGAAGTGTTATTTACTCTTCTCATAACACAAGAACTAGGGGTCACCAAATGAAATTAATAGGCAGGAGGTTTAAAACAAATAAACGGAAGTATTTCTTCGCACAACACACAGTCAACCTGTGGAACTCTTTGCCAGAAGCTATTGTGAAGGCCAAGTCTATAATACGGTTCAAAAAAGTATTAGATAAATTGAAGGAGCATAGGCCATCAATGGCTCTTAGCCAGGATGGGCAGGGATGGTGTCCCTAGCCTCTGTTTGCCAGAAGCTGGGAATGGGCAACAAGGGAGGATCACTTGATGATTATCTGTTCTGTTAATTCTCTCTGGGGCACCTGGCATTGGCCACTGTCAGAAGACAGGATACTGGGCTAGATGGACCTTTGGTCTGACTAAGTATGGCTGTTCTTGTGTTCACTTGTGTCTGGACTTGATCTGGAGTGGTTCCACTTAAGCAGCAGAACTGCATGGCCCCCATAAGCTCTCATCTGTTTCAATGAGTATCTTTACTACAGAGACCTTCTGGAATCCTATATACGACAATCAGGCCTTGGTCTGGGTAGAAAATTTCTATTTATTCCTGATGGCCTTTATTCCCTATATGACCTCACAGAATTCCACATGCACCTACCTAACCTGCTAACAACAGTGTTCACAGGCCTAGGTACAAATGATGAAGCAAATGGAGTCTAAATTTGTACAGACATCTGAAAAATTTAGTACCAGGTCTGTTGCTATCAATGAGCTATGCATGAGTGGATTAAGTGCAGTATATTCAAGGTAAAGTTACTTATTAGTCTGTAACTGACTCACTTTGTTTTCCATGCTATGTTAAATTTCCTTTATTGAAGGAGGAACACATACTTTGGTGACCTCCACTCTTCATAGTCCTAGGAGTTACTACTGAACTGTGCCTGAATTACTACAAAACCTTTCAGAACATCTCCAGATCAAAAGAAAGAGAGGAAGCTGTGTTCTGTTGATTTGTGTCTTGTAAACACTTGATAACATCTGGCTGGTATATTTCCTCAGCAAGTACGTGAAAAAAAAAATTTCAGAAGAAATCTATAGATTTCATCTAAGGATCAAGCAGAATAAGCTATCAGGCTTTATAAGTGTTAACTGAATATTTCCAAGCAATCAGAGCAAAGTCATTTCCTGGACAACTGCCGACTTGCTTTTTAAAAAAAAGTTGTTCAAGTGGAAAGAGAAAATATGTTATCCCAAGTGAGGTGTTACACAGAGATGTGCAGTAAAATTGGGTAGCTAGCAACAAACTCATTAAGTAAAAATTTTACAATACTAAAAGGTGCCATTTTAACTTATAGAGCAGAAAGCCTTTATATTTGGTATCATATATTACCCTGAATACTTCTGGGACAGATTTTCTGGGCTTGCCAAGTTGCACTCAGTGCAGAAGCAAATGGTATGGGAAGCAAAGGTTTTGTACATGTGAGGATAAATGCTCAGATTCTATGGCAAGGAGGGGTGCATAACTTCTTAAGTAGATATGAAACAAGTCATTACTGGTGAGAGATAGAGATATCACTTCTGCCTTCTCTGCGCAAGCAACCATATCACTCTGTCTGCTAGCTTCTTTGATCTCCACTGCTGCAAACAGCTATCCAAAGCACCATTATCTCCACAAACTACTTTTATCATAGACTTTAAGGTCAGAAGGGACCATTATAATCGGCACAAGACAGGCCACAGAATCTCATCCACCCACTCTTGTATCAAACCCCTAACCTATGTCTGAGCTATTGCAGTCCTCAAATCGTGGTTTAAAGACTTCAAAGTGCAGGGAATCCTCCAGCAAGTGACCCATGCCCCCACACTGCAGAGGAAGGCAAAAAGCCTCTGCGGGACCAGGACCTCTGTCAATCTGCCCTGGAGGACAATTCCTTCCCAACCCCAAATATGGTGATCAGCTAAACCCTGAGCATGTGAGCAAGACTCACTAGCCAGACTCCCAGGAAAGAATTCTCTGTAGTCACTCAGATCCCACCCCACCTAACATCCCATCATAGGCCATTGGCATATTTACCGCTAATCGTCAAAGATCAATTAATTGCCAAAATTAGGCTATCCCACCATATTATCCCCTCCATAAACTTTTCAAGCTTAGTCCTGAAGCCAGATATGTCTTTTGCCTCCACTGCTCCCCTTGGAAGGCTGTTCCAGAACTTCACTCTTCTGATGGTTAGAAACCTTCATCTAATTTCAAGTCTAAACTTCCTGATTGCCAGTTTATATCCATTTGTTCTTGTATCCACATTAGTAGTAAGCTTAAATAATTCCTCTCTCTCCCTGGTATTTATTCCTCTAATATATTTATAGATAGCAATCATATCTCCCCTCAGCCTTCTTTTAATTAGGCTAAACAAGCCAAGCTCTTTGAGTCTCCTTTCATAAGACAGGTTTTCCATTCCTTGGATCATCCTAGTAGCCCTTCTCTGTACCTATTCCAGTTTGAATTCATCCTTCTTAAACATGGGAGACCAGAACTGCACACAGTATTCCAGATGAGGTCTCACTAGTGGCTTATATAACAGTACTAACTTATCTCTACTGGAAATACCTCTCCTGATGCATGCCAAGACTGCATTACCTTTTTTCATGGCCATATCACATTGGCGGCTCATAGTCATCCTGTGACCAACCAATACTCTGAGTTCCTTCTCCTCCTCTGTTACTTCCAACTGATGTTTCCCTAGCTTATAACAAAAATTCTTGTTATTAAATCCTAAATGCATGACCTTGGACTTTTCACAATTAAATTTCATCCTATTACTATTACTCCAGTTTACAAGGTCATCCACTTAGAATCGTTGTTCTGCAGTGATGAGATGGAAATATAAAGATGTTGTGTGAGCTATGTGACCTTTACTGTCTTGGTGGTTGTCCATCTACAGATTAGTTGACATTTATTTTCCTTGTGGTTTGCTAAAGTAAAGGGTATTGGGGTCTGAGAGGGGAGAATTCACACTTTTATTTTTTTTAGAGAGAGAAGGTAGGTAAGGTAATAACTTTTATTGGACCAACTTCTGCTGGTGGAAGGTAAAGCTTTCGAATTACACTCTTCTTCAGCTCACTGCAAACAATTGTTTTTTAGTTCTTCTTGGCTGCAGGTAACAAATGTTAGCAGCTTGGGGAACTAGCAGTCATAACTTCTCTTACCTATCCTACCTGGTTGTTAAAATAACTAGAACTTGCTTTGCCTTTGAAAGCAGGAGATTAAAAGTCTGATTTGAAAAACTAATGCTTAGTAGAGTGTAAGATCTTTGGAGCAGTGACCATCTCTTGTTCTGTGTTTGTACAGAAGCCAGCACAATAGGATTCTGGCCCTGATTGCACTACTACAATAAAATAATAAATAATTCTAATAATAATTAACAATATTAAGTTGATAAAGATTCAAATACAATAATCAAGATGAGGTTTGCACAATTTGACTTAACATGACTGTTGTATATAGTTTGTTTATGGGCATGCCAACATCCCAACAGTTGTCAAGTATTTTGTAGGCATCACAACAAAGGACAGTTTTGAGGTAGGATTTGAAGGCGAATCATGAGGTAGCTTTGTAGATGTTTACAGGGGCTGCCTTCCGTGCATGGAGATAGTGTGGGAGAAAGCACAAAGGGGTTTGTTTGCAAATTTAACAACTGGAAAACAGGGGATGGCATCATTGGCTGAGGGAGGCAAGCAATGACAGCTCAGTAGTGAATAAGAGCTGATAGATAGAATGGGGATTGACCATGAAGCTTGTCTGATGCCATATAAAAGGAGAAGTTAGTGGAAGGATTCAAAGAATGGTGTGACGTGATCAAAACAATGGGCTTGGAGAATGATCTTTTCAGCAGCATTCTGAATACATGAATGGGGCATGATTGCATTTGTCAAGGCCAAAGAGAAGGATGATGTAGTAACTGAGATACAAGATGTTGAAAGCATGGTTGAGAGTTTTAGTTGTGTGGATGGATAGGAATGATCATATTTTAGAGATGTTGCTATGCAGAAAGAATCTGCAAGATTTAGACATAGATCTCTCTCTATGTCTTTACATCCAGATTGAGTCAAAGATTACATCCAGGTTACAGGCCTGAATAACAGGATGGTGGTGTTGTCCACAGTGATCAAGGAAAGAGGTAGCCAGGAGGTTGAGGTGGGCGTGGGGGTTAAGAATTCTATTTTAGACATATGGAGCTGAAGCTGATAGCTTGATATCCATGAGGTGATATCAGAGTCATGGCAAGAAATTTAGTTTGAATAGGAGTGTAACCTTCTGCCCATTGGAATTGACAGCAAGGGACGGGTTCAATATCTAGGGTTTCCTCTTCAACAATACAACACAAAACTGGCTCAAGCCCCCACCCAGCAACCTGGAACAATTACATACCACCCCCTGGGTGCCTCTAAGAGGCAATACTTCCCCTCTCACAAGCACAGATTCTGAGTGTAGAAAGGAAACTTTTAATAAAAGGAAGGAAGTAACTCAGCATTAATTTGGAAAAACGCTGCAAGCAGAATTCATAAACATAAACCCATGAGCAAAAGCCCCACCCTGTAGTACATTGGGCAGTGTCCTTTTGCCTCAGGTTCTTAAGTCCAGCAAAGTCCCTTTAGTGTACCCATCCCTTCTCTGGGGGTGGGTAAGAAGAGACCTTACTTGCGCTACTGCCTAGGCACTGGCTTGCCACTTCTTTTCACCTGCCACTTCCACCCTGCTGGCCAATCATATCATGCTAGCAGATCATCTACCAGCCTCTGGAAGGTGGCGGGTGCATTTCGCAGCCCGAAAGGAAGTACATTAAATTCATACACCCCCGCATGGGTGACGAATGCTGACCTTTCCTTGGCAGGTTCATCTAGCGGTACTTGCCAGGACCCCTTGGTTAAGTCTATTGTAGAGATGAACTGGGCACAGAAAAACAGAATACTCCAACAACAAAAGTGCTGTAAACATACATGCACACCACCACTAGGATTAAATAAATTCAAAAAGAGAAGAAAAAGTACATTACCAGAGAATATAAACTCTGCATCAAGGTGACCATACAGATGCATATCCCCTTTAGCCTCCTATAAAGAAAGATATTACTAATACACCGCTGAAGAATCCATTAAAACGAAAAAATATTTTTTTTACATCTGGTACTTTGTATTTCTGCCCTTTGGCCTTGTTTAAGTTTTGCAACTAATTTGAATTTGGAACCCAAAGAAACTAGAACTACAGAATATTCAATTTATTTTCCTTTCCCAAGTTGGAAGCAACTTTTTGTTCCCTGGTTTCCTTTCAATTAAAGTTTCAAAACACCTGCAAAGAACCACGGCCAAAAGGCAAGTTTTTAAAAATTCCCCTTTAAAAATCAAACTAAACCTCCTTTACTTTTTTTCCAGTATAAAAGAAAAACAAGCAAAGACTGTAAGCAAGCAATGGATCATTTACAAGTTACCATTATAAAACTACCCACAGGGAGCCAGAATCCAGCCACTGGAGTTTTTTAAGTGGAATAATCTCCCCCCTGAAGTATAAAAAATAAAACACTTCTTATGGGGCCCCAACAGAGCCAAACACACAGACCATGCTCAAAAACAGTCGCAACTCACCTGTAAACTAACTTAATGGTCCTTCCCTATGCCAGAATTTTGGCCAGTTCTACCGTAACAGAAGTCCCCCCAGGACGAAAAGCTACCTGTAACAATCTGGTGGTTGAAAATTGTTAAGAAAGCGGGAAAGAATTTTTAAGAATTCCAGTGCATCCACAGTCCCCCCACTTAGGCATAACCCCACAGCAGCTTGGGGATGGGGGGGGATTTTTTTACAGCTTCGGGAAATCCCCATTTTTTGGTGTATTTGGGGCAGGGAGGGATTAAAAAAGTTGTACGCTTGATTGTGGTTTTGGAATGGGGAGCTTGTGGGGACCCCTTGCTTTTGTGGACAAGAAAAATGATCACTCAGTTTGGGTGGGGTTACATTGCCTTAAAACATGGACATGGGGTTTTCCAAAACCCCCCCATGAAAGGGAAAGAGGGTGTTGGGGACTGGTGGTGTGGTAAACTGAAATGACCTAAACGGCCCGTGAGGCCTAGAACACCAAATTGGCCCCACATTCCCCTCCTTTCTCTAAAATGTTAAAAGAGTAAGAAAGCCCTTTAATTTTTTTTTGAAAATTCTATTAGATCCTATCCTTAGAACTGCCTTGAAAAGCTGAATCCCATGTATGGACCTAATGGTGCCACCAGGGCTTTTGCCTCCTAAGGAAGCTGAAATAACTGATGCCTTTTGGTTTAACTATAGGAGTCCTGAAGAACCTATTTGTTAATGCTGGGCCAGGGCAAGAAAAAGCAAGTTTTGCCAGTGTGGTTGAGCAAGCAGTTGCCTGGTTGTGGTGGAGGCACCGCCATACACCAGTATTTTACAGTTATGAAAATAACACGTCTGATTCAAAAAGTTTATCCATTTGAAACAGTTTCAGCAAGTTACACGACATGTAAAATCACCAGCCCAAAACAAATAAAGCCTATATTGTTCTACCCTGTACTTACAAGTTGGACCAGAAGATAGAAAAAGAAAGAAG